>NC_073395.1:24014974-24348307 GCF_028641065.1 Leucoraja erinaceus | reverse complement strand
CACTGTTTGTATCCACTCTTTACCACCTTCCCACCTTCTCCACAGCCAACAATGGACCATTGTGGGCTCCTCCTTTCCTTGATCATCGTCTCTGCCTTAGATTTGCCCGTTTCCATATCTTTCATCGTTTGTTCTATGTACCTTTTCAAATCTCCGGTTTCTCTTTCCCCTGACTCTCAGTTTACAGGTTCTCGACTCAAAATGTCACCTATTTATTTTCTCCAGAGATGCTGCCTGACCCGCTGAGTTACTCCAGGTTTTTATGTCTATCTTCCTTGAAAAAATATTAAGCAAGTTAAATGGTTTATTTACACACCTAAACATTTGGAAAGTGATCAGGAAGAAAACTGTAATCCTCAGAGAAATGAAGTAGAAAATGAAAGGCTGTAATCGGTGTGTTACATGCAGACACAACTTCAACACACGCCTGCTGTGACATTAAGATGTGCAGGAAATTGACGTTTATCTGGAATTATACATTTCATTCCAAACAGGACTGGTGATCTTGAAGCACCAGCATTGGTCCACTGGTAAGAAGTGGATGAGTGCAGATGAATGGGAGAAAAGACATGAGAACTTTTGATGCGTTTCCAGCATTATTCTGGAATTGCCGGTAATAAGGAAGGAGAAAGTTCATGTCATAAGTTTTAGGAACAGAATTAGGCCATTTGAGTTTACTCTGCCATTCAATCATGGCTGATCTAATTTTCCATTTACACTCATCCAACGTAAATCCCACTTTTATTTGGACAGGTACATGGTTATGAAAGATTTAGAGACATATTAGCCCAACGCGGGCAAGTGGGTCTATTGTAGATGAGGCATCTTGGACGGCATGGGCAAGTTGGCCTGAAGGGCCTGTTTCTGTACTGTATGACTCTATGTGACATAGATATGCAGGGAATGGAGGGATGTGGATCATATGTAGGCAGAGGAACTTAGTTTACTTTGGCATCATGTTTGGCATGGACATTGTGGGCCGAAGGGCCTGTTCCTGTGCTCTACTACTATGTTCTATGATCTTATTGAATGGTCGGCAGGCTCCTTTTATTGTGTGTATAGATACAGCATGGAAACAGGCCCTTTGGCCCACTGAGTCCATGCTGACCATTGATCACGCATCCACTTTAGTTCTATGTTATCCCACTTTCGCATCCCTACACACCAGGGAGCAATTTGCAGAAGCTAATTAGCCTACAAATCTGCACGTCTTTGGAATGTGAGAGGAAACTGGAGCACCACAAGGTCACAGGGAGAACATGCAAACTTCACACAGACTGCACCCGAGGTCAGGATCGAACCCTGGTCCCAGACGCTGCGAGGCAGCACCTCCATCTCTGCGCCTCTGTGCCACCTGTGTTCCCCTGTGAAAGGCTTGACCTCCAGTTCTTAAGTGGTGCGCGTGATAAATTGCCGACTACATCATGGATTCAGAACTCCCTGAGACGGCTCCCACAGTACAGCACCTAAAGCTGGAAAAAGTGATTTGAAAAGCTACAGAAGGAAGGGAAGGGTAGAAGTTCAAGTCTTGTAATTTCATCCCATTGATTTGTGGTAAGTTTTTTTCTTCGCAGTCTGCAGATGTAAAATTGACATACGGTGAACAAAGCAGACCTTTGAGGTGAAGTGAGAATTTCTATCGTGGAAGCACACTTTAATTTCCACCCCTTTTGTACCTTCTTCTTCCTTCTTCCCCCCACCACTTCTGAAGGGTCATAAACAATCTTCCACCTGGAATGGCAACAATGTCATTACAATTAACTATGTGTCAGCAGGTCCATTTGTATTGGATTTTGTGATTACCAGGAAGGTGAACTAGATAAACCCCAGTCTTCTCTGGTTTAACAGTTCCAGTGTTAACTCTCCACGGACAAATAAACAGAAGCTTCACTGTCAGATTAAATGTGTGGCCTATCTAACTATGATCTGTGCATTGGCGATGTAGCAAACTGAATGCTGTCATGTATACCTGTGCCTGTCGATGGGCAGATACCCAAGAGTATTTTATAGGTACACAAAAAAGCTGGAGAAACTCAGCGGGTGCAGCAGCATCTATGGAGCGAAGGAAATAGGCAACGTTTCGGGCCAAAACCCTTCTTCAGACTGACGTATTTTATAGGTGTCAGCTTGAAGGTAGTTACCATATCACAGTGCTAGTTGTGAATCACTCTACTGGAAAATATTTGCTCAGCTGAAGGAAAGGGAGGTTTTCAAAGCTAGTTCTTTATAAAGTCACAGCCATTGTCGTGTTTTATTTGTAAGACATTATGTCGAGAATTTTCTTCGGGAATCTTGGCGAAAGGAAGAATTTAGGGCAAGATAGACACAAAATACCGGAGTACTTCAGCGGGTCAGGCAGCATCTCTGGAGGAAAGGAGTAGGTGATTGGAACCCTTCTTCAGATTGAAAGATGGGGGGGAGGGGTGAAAACTGTATGTGAGAAAATGAGAGAAAGACACACAGGTTTGTAGATTAATTGGCTTCGGTAAAGATTGTAAATTGTCCCTAGTGTGTAGGTTAGTGTATGGAGTGATCGATGGTCAACGTGGTCTCGGCGGGCCGAAGGGCTTGTTGCAGCTGGTTATCTAAATGAGGATCTGCTCTTCCTGTTTGAAAGTTGGCAAGACCAACTGAGAGTGTGGAACAAGCATTTGTTTCAAACTGACTGTCGGTCAAAGCAGGAAATACCCCCAATTGCATTGTTGGAGCGTGGCAATAATTGCCAGGTTTTCTCCAATATCCTAAGTGTGAATTCTTTATTTAAAACAATAACACCCAATGAGTATTATGTACAGTATGTCATCATCCCTGGAGTGATCAGACAGGTAATATTGATGACATATTGCAATCTCAAGCAAAACGTTTTTTTCCCCTACAGGATTCTGTGTCTCAGCCTTCCGTAAAAAATAATTAAGACTGGCTAAAAGGCATTAAAAATCACCAAATATTTGATGTTAAACAACTTTAGGAGGTCCTGTCTACTGTGAAAAATGATTTGCATAGGAACTAAAGATAATGAGGTGGGAACAAAGGACACATTTGTGTACCAAAATGAATGAAGTTAACATAGAAGCTAATGAATTTAGTGGTACAGCGCAGAAACAGGCCCTTCGGCCCACTGAGTCCGTGCTGATCAGTGATCACCCCGTACACTTCTACCCTACACACTAGGGACAATTTACAATTTAAGAAGCCAATTATCCTACAAATCTAAACGCCTTTGGAGAGGAAAGCAGAGCACCTGTAGAAAATTCATGTGGTCACATACAAAGTCCATACAGGCAGCGTCCGTGGTCAGGACTGAACCCGGGTCTCGAGCGTGTACGGCAGCAAATCTACCCCTGCACCACGTGCCCCACCTGGTCACGCTACAAGAAGAAGTAAGTAGAGAAAATAGTATTTGAGTTGCCAAAGATACCAATGGGGAGATGCAGTAGAGCAGAGAATCAGCATTGACCATGGGAAAATGAAGGGACACTAATCATTCGTCAAAATTATTGATACTTGCCTGCGAATTGAAATGAAATGGCATGATTAGGTTGTATTTTCAATCAATGTGAAGACTTACTTGTAGATAGAGTTTCACAGAGGATCTGACACGCTGTTGCAGCAGTTAGCACTGGTTCTGGGATTTGATCATAATCTTGCGAGCTTCCTGTGACTGAGTGGATTTCCACCGGGTGCTCAATCTTCCTCCCACAGCCCAAAGATGCGTTGGTGGGTTAATTGTACAAGGATTGTGTAAACAGTGACGCAGCTGGTAGAGCAGCGAGTTCGATCCTGACCTCGGGTGCTGTCTGTGCAGAGTTTGTACCTTCTCCCTGTGACCGCATAGGTTTTCTCCAGGTGCTCCAGTTTCCTCCCACATTCCAAAGACATGCAGGTCTGTAGGTTAATTAGCTTCTGCAAATTGCCCCTTGTTTGTAAGATGTGAAAGTGGGATAACATAGAACTAGTGTATGGGTGATCGATGGTCGGCATGGACTCCGTGGGCCAAAGGGTCTGTTTCCACGTTGCAAAGAAAGACACAACGTGCTGGAGTAAAGGCAGCATCGCTGAAGAACATGGATAGGTGGTTAGTTATATGCTGCCTACTTCTCTTTAATGCAATCATGCTCGATTTTTACAAGGGTAGGTATACAAATCCCTCTTTGGAGTGATATATTTCCAGGACATTAATGCAATGAAAATTTGAACAGAAGTTGAGGAAGTAATCGTGGTTATCGACCAATCTCTCTAAGAATCACTGACTCCCGTCTAATTGTGAGTGAACCCGAGGTCATTTTTATGCAGCATATTAAACTGCGTCTTCAATTGGCTTGATGAGAAAATAATAGTCTTTGATGCAGCTGAAGGTGGGTATTGGAAAATCTACCTATGTTCATCTGTTTTCCAAATAATCTATTGGAAGACCTTTTTAAAAGAACTGACTGAATAAATCTTGCTTTCAGTCAGTGTCTCTAAGCCTTTCCGCCGACTTGTATGTTAAACACCAGGAATCCAGATTTTTCATAGATCGTTATACACACTGGGCCTTTTAAACACCAATTACATTAATTCCCAGTGCAGCATTTACAGGGGAAAAAACTGGACTAGGAACATGCAGGTAGGAGCTCTGTCTGAAGTGGAAATAGTACGACTGTGGAACGCTCTTACCGAGAAGGTAGATTTCTGCGTACAATCTAATTTTTCCATGACACGCATATCAAAAGATAGCATGACAAATGAAAGAGAATCGAGGAAATACAGCAAGCCGTTCAGCCCCTCAAGGCTGTTCAGGCTTTCCCTTTGGCCATGACTGACTCACTCATTTCAGCTCTACATCGCTTAATACTTTTTGAAAGACACTTAATTCATTCTCTTGTACTCGAGTAAGGTTTATTGTCATATGCACAAGCAAGGTGAGGTATAGGCACAAATCTCACTTAAATAAATTATATGTAAATTACACTTAAATCACACTTTAATTATATACAAATCACATTTAAATTACACACACAAATCACACACATCATGTAAAATAACACACAAACTACACACAAATTATACACAAATCGCACACAGATTACACACAAATTACACACAAATTACATGTAAAATTGCACACAAATTACACACTAATTTCAAAAGAAAGAAGACTGCAAAAAACCAAGACATTAGTACAGGACACAATTGAAAATAAACCAAATCCATGGTAGTGTAACATGGGGAGAACAATCCTTGTTCGAGACGTACCCGGGCCCCATCCCCGACCTCTACCTCTGCTACATCGACGATTGCATTGTTGCTACCTTCTGCACCCACACACAACTCACTGACTTCATCGCTTCACCACTAACTTCCATCCAGCACGCAAATACACCTGGACCATTTCTGACACTTCCCATCGCAAGTGATAAACTTCTGACCGACATCCACTATAAACCTACTGGCTCCCATGGCTATCTAGCCTAAACTTCTTTCCACCCTGCTTCCTGTAAGGACTCCATCCCAATTCCTCCGTCTCCCAATCCACTCCCAATTCTTCCGTCTACGCCGCAGTTGCTTTCAGGATGAGGTGTTCCACACCAGGGCATCGGAAATGCCCTCATTCTTCATGGAACGGGGGTTCCCCTTCCCTACTATAGATGAGGCTCTCACTAGGGTCTCTTCAATACCCCATAACACTGCTCTCTCTCCCCATTCCCCCACTCGCAACAAGGGCAGAGTTCCCCAAGTCCTCACCTCTCACCCCACTATAGCTGTCACATACAACAAATAGTCCTCCGTCATTTCCGCCACCTCCAACATGACCCCACCACTCGCCACATCTTCCCATCTCCCCCACCCTGTCTGCTTTCCACAAAGACCGCTCCCTCCATAACTCTCTGGTCAATTCTTCCCTTCCCTCCCGCACCACCCCCTCCCCGGGCACTTTCCCTTGCAACCGCACAAGATGCTACACTTGTCGCTTTACCTCCCTCCTTGACTCCATTCAAGGACCCAAACAGTTGTTCCAGATGCGACAGAGGTTCACCTGCACCTCCTCCAACCTCATCTATTGCATCCGCTGCTCTAGATGTCAACTGATCTACATCGGTGAGGCCAAGCGTAGGCTTGGCGATCGTTTCGCCGAATACCTTAACCAACCTGATCTCCCTGTGGCTCAGCCCTTCAACTCCCCCTCCCATTCCGAATCCGACCTTTCTGTCCTGGGCCTCCTCCATGGCCAGAGTGAGCACCACCGGAAATTGGAGGAGCAGCACCTCATATTCCGCTTGGGCAATTTGCACCCTAGCGGCATGAACATTGACTTCTCCAATTTCCGTTAGCCCTTGCTGACTTCTCCCCTTCTCAGCTCTCCCTCAGCCCTCTGGCTCCTCCTCTTCCTTTCTCCTTTCTTCTCCCCGCCCCCACCCTACATCAGTCTGAAGAAGGGTTTCGGCCCGAAACGTTACCTATTTCCTTCGCACCATAGATGCTGCTGCACCCGCTGAGTTTCTCCAGCACTTTTGTCCACCGTAGTGTAACATGGTATTCCTACCAGTGTCAAGGTAGGAATAAGGTTGTGCTGGTTGATTTGAGAACCTGATGATTGCAGGAAAGGTTCCTGGACCTGCTGGTGTAGGATGTAAGGTTTCTGTACCTTCTGCCCAACGGTGGCTGTGAGAAGATAGCATGGCCCGGATGGTGGAGATCCTTGATGATAGATCCCGCCACCCTGAGATAAACTGTTTCATTGCTGTGCCCACAGTGCACTGTGCTGAGTCTACCACTCTCTGTAGTCGCTTGCATTGGTATATGTTGGTATTGCCGTACCAGGCCATGATGCAATCCTTTAGGATTCCTTTCTATGGTTATTTCAACTACTTTTACACTACATTCTCCATTTGAACTACAGCTTCTAAGAGGAGAATGATCCACAAACCTATCTCTCTAACTCTCTGAAGGTTTGCATTCTGCTGAAGGTCTGAAATGATTTTTCACCTATTCTGAAGATTGTCCAATTTCTTTGTGGTATCCTCCCCTGCCCCAAATCAGCACTAGAGCAATAAGTTACTTGCCCAGAAATGTGCATGTACTAAAAGTGCAATTCAGTCCCCTCTGCAGATTATTCTTCCATTGAAGTCATTGAACCCAAGACTTGGAAGCAGAGCCTATTATGCAGATATTACAGTATCACAGAATGACTGACACAAAGACAAAGTTCTTTCCCACTTTCCCCCCCATAGACAATAGATTATATTTAAAACTTTAAACATTTTTAGAGGTGTACAAAATCATGAAAGGAATAGATCAAATAGCCGCACAGAGTCTCTTACCCAGAGTGGAGGAGTCGAGAACCAAAGGACATAGTTCTAAGGTGAGGGGGAAGGATTTAATAGGAACCTGAGGGGTAACTTTTTACACAAAGGGTGGTGGGTGTATGGAAGGAGGAGGTAGTTGAGGAAAATTCTATGTCTCCTTTTTATTGTTAATTTTTTTTTTAAAGAAAAGAAGCTGTGCATGAACTGTAACATGTCAATATATACTAGGTATCTATGGTACCATATTATTGTACTTCTAACAAAAATAAAAGAAGAAATATTTAGGATTTTGTCTGGATTAAAGTACATGGATAGGACAGGTTTAGAAGGGTATGGGCCAAATGCAGGCAGGTGGGACTAGTGTAGATGGGACATACTGGCTGGTGTGGGCAAGTTGTATGACTCCATGACTATGACTCCATGACACTTCTATCAGGTTCCGCCAACCCACAAACATTTGTAAATTTAAGCCAGCTGTTATTTAGTCACAGGCTGGATCAGCAGTTAACATTGCAGTGACTGAGCTACACTAGCCCGGTTCCATCCTGACCTTGGCCGTTGTGCTCCAGCTCTCATATGCATCCCAAGTAGATGCAAGATGACGCCCAACCCAGGCGACTCTTTGTGTGTTAGTCACAGAAGTGGATCTGTAATCACTCATTACAATCACTCCATGCTTTTAAATCTCTACTCCCATAGCAACATTTGTTACTTTAACAATGCGCTTCGTAATCTCCTCTCAGATCTGTTGCTCTAAACATTATTCACATTAACCCTTTATCATGTGTCTGTACACTGTGGACGACTCGATTGTAATCATGTCTAGTCTTTCCGCTGACTAGTTAGCACACAATAAAAGCTTTTCACTGTACCTACGTACATATGACACTAAACTAAACTAAATTTAAGACATGCTGCTGGATTATTTGCTCCTGTAAATTGCACCTGGTGTAGATGAATGGCAGCAAAATTGAGCGGGAGATGAGAATTGATGGGTAATTGTGAGACAATGGGTTACAGGGCACAATAGGTTACAGGGAAATAAATGGGAGAATGGTGTAGACGAGACATATTGGCTGGTGTGGGCAAGTTGTATGACTCCATCACTATGAATCCATGACACTTGGCTGCCACTGTTGGATGCACATTATGGATGTCATTCAGTTAGCAGATGAGATTCATCAGGATGTTACCTGGGCTTGCGGGCTTGAGTAGTGCAGAGTGGTTGGAATGGCTGGAACTTTTTTCTTTGGAAAATGCAGCTCCACCACCCTTGGTTCCAGCGCCTCTCTGGATTATCCATTTTACTGAAACAACAGAGGTCACGGCCTTCAAGAGGAGTTGAACTGTACCAGAACAGTCCGCCTCAGCCGGCGAGGGGCCGAGGCACTCGACTGCAAAGTCAACCTAAGAGGTTGGCAATAGAATCAAATCTGCTGGCTCTGGCCGGGACAGAGTTCCAGACCCCCGGCTATAGGGGACAAATCCGAACTGCCGATCGGCATGGAAATCCCAATGAGGTCAAGGGTCGGTCACCTCACCCGGCCGAGAGGCCACATTTTCAGGGGGGACCTCTGGAGGGGGGGGGGGGGGGGGGGGGGGGGGGGGGGGGGGGGGGGGGGGAAGTGCTTTCAAGTGCTCTCTCATAATTTCGTCCAGATTAAAGGAGATGGCAGACCACCAGTTGCAGGAAAATCAGTGGTGGATTGGCAGGAGCTTATTGAGGTGTTGAAGATCATGAGACAGCATAAATAAAGTGAATGCTCACAGTTCACAGTACGAGTTCATCCCAAGAGCTCTCCCGTAAAAAAAAAATCAAACTCGTGGTAAGCACTCGTGGAGAATGAACGTAGCGGGTACATCGGAGCTCGGGGATGTCTCTTAGCGGCTCGTAACGCTAACGGCAGGTACTCGGGAAGACTCACTAACTGCAGGTAAGCACGGGAAGTCTCGTGAAGATTTTTCAATGTGTTGAAAAATGTCCACGAGAGCCCCGAGCACCGACGAGTGGCCATTGCCGTAAATCTCTGAGTTCGAATTAGGGCAAACTCGGGGGAGCCCTTGGAATGAACTCGTACCGTGGGACAGGGCTTTTAAGGTGAGAGGGGAAAGACTTACAATGGGAAAGACTCAGCGACAACTTTTTCACTCTGCAGGTTAGTCTGTATCTGGAATCAGCTGCCAGAGAAGTTACAGAACCAGAGACAGTTATGACTGTTAACAAATATTTGGACAGATATATGGCACGGCAGAGACTTTGTCAGCATGAACAAGGTGGGCTTAAGGATCTGTGTCCTTGTCTATGCAACTCCATGGCTCTGCAACTACATATGGACTGAATGGTGACCTTTACACATTAAACTTTAGAGATACAGCAAGGAAACAGACCCTTCTGCCTACTGAGCTCTCTCCAACCAGTGGTACACTAGCACTATCCTACACACTGGGGACAATTTACAATTTTTACCAAAGCCAATTAACTGACAAACCTGTACGCCTTTGGAGTCTGGGAGGAAACCGGAGCACCTGGAGAAAACCTGTGCAGTCACAGGGAGAACTTACAAACTCCATACAGATAGCATCCATGGTCAGGATCGAACCCAGGTTTCTGACACTGTGAGGCAGCAACTCTACTGCTGCACCATTCTGACACCTCCTAAGCAATAGGAAATATATAATGAAAAGATATGGACAAAAGCTAATGGTAAACCCTACTTTACAAATGTTATTGTCACAGTCATAGAGTCTTACAGTCTTAGAGAGGAAACTGGCCCTTCAGCCCAACAGGCCAACATGTCCTATCTAAACTAGCCCCACCTGCCTGCATTTGACCCATATCCTTCCAAATGTTGCAATAGTACCTGCCTCAATCACCTCCTCCCGCAGTTCTTTCCATACACCAACCACCCTTTGCGTATACAAGTTACCCCTCAGGTTCCTATTAAATCTTTCCCCCCTCACCTTAAACCTATGTCCTCTGGCTCTCGATTCCCCTACTCTGGGCAAAAGACTGTGCGTCTACCCGATTTATTCCTCTCGTGATTTGGTACGCTTCTATAAGATTGTACGCTTCTATAAGACCCTCATCCTCCTGCGCTCCAAGGAATAGAATTCTAGTCTACTCAACCTCCCCCTATAGCACAGATCCTCACGTCCTCCTGGCAATATACTCGTGAATCTTGTCTGCACCCTTTCAGTTTTGGTGGGGGGGGGGGGGAGAGAGGGGGAAGAGGGGGAAGAGGGGGGAGAGGGGGGAGGGGGGGAGGAGAGAGAGGGGGGAGAGGAGGGGGGAGGAGGTGACCTCAGAAGCGCTCAGAATGTTCTTGAAATGCAAGCGTGCGTCGTGCGTTGACCAAAGCTCTCAGTAGCTCTCGGGTATCCACATCCAAGATCAGAGTTTTAATAAGTACTTAACTAAGTGGGACCCGTTGGGTCCCAGCATCACATAGGTGGGCTGGTCCCCCAACACAATATTCCACCTCTCCACCAATTCCAATATTGGTGGCCAGTGGGGGGAGGGGGGGGACTTTCTGGAGCGCTAGTATGGGTTTTTTGAGCTGAAGGGACTGGTCTCCAGAGGGCTAGTATGGACATTGTGGGCCGAATGGATTCTTGCCTAGCGGCTCAGTCACTCAAGCCTGTTGTGCTGGCAGCTCACTCACTCACGGCTGGTGGGCTGGCAGTTGACTCACGGCTATTCCTTGAAATTCCATTTCATGCAGGGTGCAAGGCCACCAAATTCAAGTGCAGTTTCTTACCACTTCAAGTATGGTGCAAGGCCACCAAATCCAAGTGCAGTTTCATACAATTTCAAGCAGGGTGCAAGGCCATTAAAGATAGCGAGTCGTGACCTCTCCCTCCTCCATCTTGCAGAGACTGAGCCACGCCTACACTTTGATTGACAGGAGAGAGAATCTCAACATTTTTTATTCACTAATATCTATTGTAATTTTCATCAATGGGAAAAATCCTCTTGTCCTGCGCAGCGGAGGGGGACTCTGAGTAAGATGGCCAAAAATCACAGCTGTAAGTGGCGGTGTTTTTTCTAAAATCAATATAAAACACAAACAGGAAGTGGTCAAGATTAGACTTTTAATTGTATAGAAGGCAAGGCAACTTTAATTAGGCAAGGCAATTTTAATTAGGCAAGGCAACTTTAATTAGGCAACACAGCTTTAGAATTTCCAAACCAAAGGCAACACAACTTTAGCATTTCCAAACCAAAGGCAACACAGCTTTAGCATTTCCAAACCAAAGGCAACTCAGCTTTAGCATTTCCAAACTATATTTTCAAACCACATTAAGGGCACTGACAGGTCAGTAAAATCACTCACAGTTTAGTAGACATGTGTTCAGTGTTATTAACAGCTCAGACTGAGAGACGTGACCCTCTTGCTCCCCCATCTTGCAGATACTGACTGAGGCACTCAACATTTCTAGGTTTTATAGTCCGTCGGGAAGGGGTGTGGCCTTCAGGGGAGATAATCTCAACATTTTCAAAACACTAATAACACTTATTTTTCATCGATGGGAAAAATCCTCTTGTCCTGCGCAGTGGAGAGGGACTCTGAGTAACGTGGCCAAAAATCACAAGTGGTAGCCTTGTTTCTAAAATCAATATACAGAACAACAGGAAGTGGTCAAGATCAGACTTTTAGTAATATATAGATAGATATGATGCCAGTGGTTGTAAAATCCTTTGGGATGAGCTTGCGATTTTGTAATGCACACCGCAACCTCAGGTTTCTCTCATTTGCTAACCTCCCTAGTATGTCCCTGACACTGCCCTTCCTCCACAAAGGGCCACCAAAGGTGATGAGCTACTGCTATTGCAGAGTCCAGCGATATTAATTTAGTGCAAAATTGTTTCAGTCAAGAATAAAAAGGCTGCTCTCGGCATAGATGGTCAAACAATATTTTAACTCCTTTGCTCCATTTATTAAATTTAATATGGAAAACAAAGTGGATGGAAAGACACAAATATGTGTTCCAGAAATGATGTTACACTGTAAATTAATATTACAAAATGAGCTATAGTCAGGAAAGTTAAGAATAAGTTGTTAAAATATATGTATTTACAATTCAATCAGCTACACTTGCATTTGTTTTGGATCATTACTTTTAATGAATAATTACACAGTGTTGAGTTTTACAATTGGAAATTGATTTAATTGATCTAATGAGCAGAGGAAAAAGATCATTATCTGTTTTTTTTAACCTAACGTCATAGAACAAAGGAATATTGGAAGGGATTTGTACTAATTAGCTCCTCAAAATAGTTCCATAATTCAACAAGGTCATGATTTGTAACTTATCTCTACACCTTTGCCCCAGATCTTTGAATATCTTTAATTAAACAAAATGAGGTTTAAATGTAAAGTAAACAATTGACCTCGCATCATAGACAGAACAAAGAACTTCAGAATTTGGTTTACAAAAAAAAGTGCTGGATTAACTCATTTAAGAAGGAATTGCAGATGCTCGAAAATCGAAGGTAGACAAAAGTGGAACGAAGGAAGTAGGCAACATTTCAGGGGGGGGGGTTACTTTTAAAGGAAGAGGAGGAGCCAGAGGGCTGAGGGAGAGCTGAGAAGGGGAGGAGACAATAAGGACTACCAGACATTGGAGAAGTCAATGATCATACCTCTGGGGTATGAAATGCCCAAGCGAAATATGAGGTGCTGCTTCTCCAATTTCCAGTGGGCCTCACCCTGGCCATGGAGGCGGCCCAGGACAGAAAGGTCGATTCGGAATGGGAGGGAGAGTTGAAGTGCTGAGCCACCGAGAGATCAGGTTGATTATTGCGGACCGAGCAGAGGTGTTCAGCATAACGATCGCCAAGCCTAAGCTTGGTCTCACCAATGTAGAGCAGCTGACACCTAGAGCAGCGAATGCAATAGATGAGGTTGGGGGAGGTGCTGCTGAACCTCTGTCACATCTGGAACGACTGTTTGGGTCCTTAAATGGAGTCGAGGCGGGAGGTAAAGTGACAAGTGTAGCATTTCTTGTGGTTGCAAAGAAAAGTGCCCGGGGAGGGGGTGGTGCAGGAGGGAAGGAAAGAATTGACCAGGGAGTTACTAAGGGAGCGGTCTTTGCGGAAAGCAGACAGGGAGGGAGATGGGAAGATATGGTGAGTGGTGGGGTCATGTTGGAGGTGGTGAAAATGACGGAGGATTATTTGTTGTAAGTGACGGCTAGTAGGGTGGAAGGTGAGGACTAGGGGGACTCTGCCCTTGTTACGAGTGGGGAGATGGGGAGAAGGAGCAGTGTTACAGGGTATTGAAGAAACCCTGGTGAGAGCCTCATCTATAGTAGGGGAGGGGAACCCCCGTTCCCTGAAGAATGAGGAAATTTCCGATGCTGGAGTAACTCAGTGTGTCAAGCAGCATCGCTGGAGGACCTGCATGGGTGATGTTTCAAATCGGGACCATTCTTCAGATCAATCATCAATTAGCTTCACAATTTACTATAACTTTCTTCTTCCAAATTATATTCCATTAATTTATCTATCACACTGTTCTTGCTAATGCTCCTGCTAGTTGCTTTGATCATTTTACTTCACTTAGCCTAGTGTGGATGTGCAGAGGATGTTGCCAGGAGTGGGAGAGTCTAGAACCAAAAGGCATAGCTGCAGAATAAAATAAGGTATCTTTAGTATGGAGATGAGGAGGAATTTCATTAGCCAAAGGGTGGTGAATCTGTGGAAATCATTGCCATGACATTGGGTATTTTTAATGCGGAGATTGATAGGTTTTTAATTAGTATGGGCATCAAAAGATGTAGGGAGAAAGCAGGAGAATGCGGTTGAGAGGGAGAAATAGATCAGCCATGCTCGAATGGTGGAGTAGAATGGCCCATTGATGGGCCAAATGGCCTAATTCTGCTCCTATGTCTTATGGTCTTCAATGTGCCACATGAATATATCATTGCAGTCCTAATATTTGATATTACTTTTAAAGGCAAGCTGACGCTCTAGTGTTGTCACTTGCACATGGATGGCAGAGTGACTGTTCACTAATTTGCCTACAGGGCATAACGTTAAGGTTGAAGGTTTAATGGGAATATGGAGGAAGGATTTCAGTGACACAATATTGAGGATCTGGAAGTTGAGGGCACTGAAGTTTTTTTGTTTTTTGTTATGGTGTTCTGTCATGCTGCTGCAGGTAAAAATGTCATTGTTCTGTTCGGGACATACGACAATAAAACGTTCTTGACTCTTGACTTGACGGTTCAATGACTCTCCGAATGTCTTTCTAAATGATTGAAGGAGATGTTGCAATAGCTCAGGATTGTAACATGAGTGTAATAGAAATATAGAAACAGGAAAACAGGAGGAGGTTATTTGATGCTTCAAGACTATACGATCATGACTCTGAGTATCTAGTTGAATCTTTCTCCAAAATTCCTCGATCACTCTAACCCTTTGGAATGCATCCAACTCCGTCTTGAATATATTTAACCATTCGGACACAACTCCATTCTATGGCAGAGAACTCCCACTGGCCAGGTGAAGAAATTGCTCCTCATCTCAGTCTTAAATGGCTTACCCCTTACCCATATCCTGTGACCCCTGGTCTAGATTTAGATTTAGGTTTATTATGATCACGTGTAATGAGGTAGAGTGAAAAGCTTTATTTTGCATGTTATCCAAACTGATCAGATAATATTATACATAAATGCAATGAAGTCATACTCAAGGACAATAGATAGAGCTAAGGGGAAGATACAGAGTGCAGACTATAGCATTGTAGCACATCAGTTCCATAGACCAAGTCTAATGTCCACAATGGGGTAAGAGGTGAGTTGGATACTACCCTACTTATGGAAGGACTGGTCAAAAGCCTGATAACAGAGGGGGAGAGCTGTTCCTGAGTCTCATGTTGCAACCTTTCAATGTTTCTGTACCTTCTGCCTGGTGGGGTCTTCAGAATGTAGTAGTGAGAGGTTAAGGGTGACTGTGAATTCCTCTGGCAGCTGACCTGCACGGATCCTGAGAACATGGCCAGGAACTCCCTCCAGGCCAATTGCTTCCAGCAAATTCACTCTCAGGATGGCCGATCTTAATCTACCACAATAACCGTTGATACAGATGCACCTAAGACTGGCAGGATGAGTGATGTTCCTCCACCAGCCTTACGCTCAAAGCGAGCATCGCATGAATTGTGCTCCTCCCATGACAACACAACATCACGGTCCAATACTTAAATTCTCTCAATACGAAGGCTAGCGTGGCATTTACCACCTTAATTTTCTGCTGAAAGATTAGGTACAAGAGGTGCAGGTGTTAAAGTTGTAGTAACTGCTTGATTTTAATCAATCATTACATACATATAATAGTTTAGTTTATTATCACGGCACAGTGGCGCAGTGGTAGAGTAGCTGCCTTACAGTGAATACAGCGCCGGAGACCCTGGGTTCGATCCTGACTACGGGTGCTGTCTGTATGGAGTTTGTACATTCTCCATTCTACAATTTGTGATTCATTTGGACTGTTGGCTGCAAATTACCATGCAAAGGCACAAGAACTGCACTCCATAATGGAAAACCCTGTTTCCCCCAGTGCCATTAAAATGTTCACTAATAAATTCCATAGGGAATTCAGGAGATATCTCCTTCCCCAGAGAGTGATTCATATGCAGAAACAGATATCTTTGAGGGAGCCTTTGCGATATGCAGTGCAGATACATTCAATTAGTTCAGTTTAGTTTTAGAGATACAGCATGGAAACAGGCCCTTCGGCTCACTGAGTCCACACCGACCAGCGATCAGCCCGTTCACTAGTTCTATCCTACACACATCGTGACAATTTTACAGAAGTTAAGTAACCTACAAACCTGCACGTCTTTGGAATGTGGGAGGCAACCAAAACACCCGGAGAAAATCCACGCGGTCACAGGGAGAATGTACAAACTTCATACAGTAAACACCCATAGTCAGGATCGAACCCGGGTCTCTGGCACTGTAAGGCAGCAACTCTACTGCTGCACCATTGTGCCGCCCTTACACATGAGGGAGTAAGGAATCAAATAGGCAAGATGAGATGGTGGAGTGAGAGGGGAGATAAATCCAAAGATGCTGCCTGATGTTACTCCAACAATTTGTGTCATTTAAAAACAAAAAATTACATCCTGCAGAACAAATCTTTTTTGTGCTGCATTATTTACAAAAAAACAAAAACTAAACAAACATACAGCACCTTGCAACATTTAGCCCAAGATTATAAAAGAGTAATATGTTGAGTCTTCAGACTGTCGTCTAATTAAGGAAGGAGAAAATAACTTGAAAACATCGATAATAGGAATCTTAAAAGGTGATGAATTCCTTTATCTGATGTGATCATATATTGGATCGTTAATTTGAAGAGTAATTTCAGAATACTAATGACCTTTCTATCATGCAGTGCTTTAATTAATATACATTTCATATCTGCCAAGCTCGCTTTTTCAATTGTCTAAATGACTTAAAATTCAATGGAAGCATCTTGACCATGTCCAGCTTCAGTGAAACTATTTCACATTTCATTTCACTGATGATGAAGCAGCCTTATATTAAATCTTATCATTCAAGGTGCGTTTAATTAATTCAACTTTAAAACAGTTCTCTTTCTAATCTCTGAAATATGTCACACTTAAAATTAGCCACATAAGGGCCAAGTCCTTTTTGCTAATTAATATGTTATGGAATTATATGAATTGCTGCCTGGGTTCAATGCAATTGTAATTCCCATTTATGGCATGTAATAGTAATATGTAAATTTAGAAGAAACTATTCAAAGCTTTCATATTATTTGAACTCTAGGACATTGGATGACTAGTTCAACTCTGGGTTAACGTTTTTAGCTTGCAAATGACTGCGCCACTGATACTTATCTGCATAATTTAAATCAATTTTCGACCAAATCATTTAATAACGAGTTCAAAATTAGTAATTAGCTTTCAAGCGAATTGATTACATTTTCCTTGAGAGACCATGTAAGGTTAATGCAATTTAAGTCTGTTGGCTACGGTAACTTTGACACTAATTGGTGATTGTGTTACATGTTAAGTTAAAGAGTCAGCATGAGGAATTCTCTGGAGAACGGGAAGGCGAGGAGTGTGAATGTTTGCAAACGTGGCATTCCGTTCGAACACTCAGCAAAAAAAAATACTCGAACTGATGAGATGACCTTGTGATCGGCATCACAAAGGTCTGAACGCAATGGGCTTTTTGTTTGAAACCAAAATGTGTTACTCAGTGCAAAGTTTGCCTTGCATTAGTGATCCTATGCAAAACTGTCTTTAGACGACGAGAATGATTGAGAATGATTTTACGAAAATGATCCCAGGAATGAGTGGGTTAACACATGATGAGCGTTTGATGGCACTGGGCCTGTACTCGCTGGAGTTTAGAAGGATGTGAGGGGAACCTCATTGAAACTTAGTGAAAGGCCTGGGTGGAGTGGATGTGGAGAAGATGTTTCCACCAGTGGGATAGCCTTGGACCAGAGGCCATAGCCTCAGAAAAAAAAGGGCATACCATTAGGAAGGAGATGAGGAGGAATTTTGTTAATCAGAGGGTGGTCAATCTGTGGAATTCATTGCCACAGAAGGCTACATCAATGGATATTATTAAGGCAGAGCAACCTAAATCCACGTGTCTGGGGTTATGGCAAGAAGGCAGGAGAATGGGTTTAGGAGGGAGAGATAGATCAGCCATAATTGAATGGTGGAGCAGACTTGATGGGCCAAATGGCCTAATTCTGCTCCTATCTCTTATAAACGGAAACTTATGACTAAGATATCAGGAGCAAACTTAGGTTCATATCCACTGCATAGGACAATCTTAATTTGCAAAGCCTTTCATGAAGATAGTTTCATATGTTTGCAATTAGCTCTCATCTGATGTTCAGACTAAATTGACTTGTTCTCTGTGAGTAGAGCGTTATCGGTTAAGTAATTCCAAGAAGCAACACTGGCGTTACCTTGTTACAGGTATTCTCCTTGTTCACTTATTGCACCATTTTGTCTTCTCCACTTATCACATTCAGCCTTGATTACTATCACCTTTCCTTCTTTCCTTCGGCCCAACTTGCCCACACCTATCAACATGTCCCATCCACACTAGTCACATCTGCCTGCTTTTGGCCCATATCCCACAATATATCCTATCCATATACCTGTATACTTGTTTCTTAAACATTGCGATAGTACCTGCCTCAACTACCTCCTCTGACAGCTCGTTCCATACATCCACCACCCTTTGTGTGAAGCCAATAAACCCCTCCACCTTGATCCACCTGTCACCTGCCAATTAGACCGTAGCTCATGATCATAAGTTATAGGAGTAGAATTAGGCCATCCAGCCCATTGAGTCTACTCCCCAATCAACCATGGCTGATCTATTTTTCCCTCTTAACCCCATTCTCCTTCCTTTACTAATCAAAAATCTACCAGTCTCTGCTTTAAAATTACACATTGACAGCCTCCACATATGTCTATGGCAATTCATTCCACAGATTCACCACCCTCCGCTAAAGAAATTTGTTTTATTCTGGGGGTGTGCCCTCTGGTCCGAGACACATTATTGGAAACAAACGTTCTTGCCATACCCCTTCCCCTCACCTCCTTCTACCAAATATCTTCTCTCTACTCCACCAGTGTGAAGAAAGGTCACAACCCGAAATGTCTTCTGCCCATTTCCACAGATTCTGCTGTGTTCTTCCAGCAGTTTGTTTCCTTGTTGTTCCCTTTGCCCTATCCCTTCCGCTCCCATCCTCTCCGCAACTTATAACTAACGTGACTTCTCACTTAAGGGCACAGTGCTGGAGTAAATCAGCAGGTCAGGCAGTAAATCTGGAGAACATGCATAGGTGACGTTTTGGGGAAAGATCAGATGTGTCCTGACCCAAAACGTCACCTATCCATGTTCTCCAGAGATTCTGTCTGACCTGCTGAATTACCCCAGTACCTTGTGCCTTCTGGTATTTCTGTATGGTCTATATTAACCAGTACCTGTAGCTCTTTCTACTCTCTTATTTTCTTAGATAGACACAAAATGCTGGAGTAACTCAGCGGGTCAGGCAACATAGAATAGAATAGAATGCAATTTATTGTCATTCAAACCTAGGTTTGAACGAAATATAATTTCTACAGTTTTTTACATTACAAAACAATCCAGGACCCACACTTAACACAGTTTACATAAACATCCATCACAGTGAGTCTCCAACATCTCCTCACTGTGATGGAAGGCAAAGTCTTATCACTTCCCTTTGTTCCTTCTCCCGCGGTCCAGCAGTCCAACTGCAGTGTCGAGGCGAACTGGGGCTCACGATGTTAAAGCCCCCGGCGGGCGATGGTAAGTCCTGAGGCCGTTTAAGCCACGCCAGACGATGTTAGGCCCCGGCTCCATGTCCTTAAACCCGCGATTCCAGTGGGAGAAGTCGCCGTTGCGGAGCTCGGAAAAGCGGTCTCCCACCAGGGACTTGGAGTTCCTGATGTTCCCGTCCACCGGGTCTGCGGCCGGTGCCTCCGAACTCAAAAGTCGGGTCGCAGCCGCGCGCCACCACAGCTCTTCCCGGTCCGAAGTTGGCCAGCTCCGCGATGTCAGTTCCGCAGGCTCTGCAACTGGAGCCCCCAGGTTAGTCCCGACCGGAGGTCGCCGCCGGCTCCACGATATTAGGCCCAACGACATCTGAGACCCGACAGGGAATAGTCGGGTTCCCGCACAGGGAAGAGATTCAAACGGTTTCCCCCACAGCCCCCCCACCACCCCCCACATATACACAGCTAAAAAAAATAATAAAAACTAACTCAAGACATACATTTAACAAGACAAAAATAAAAAAAGACAGACGACTGTAGTCGAGCCGCTGCCGTTAGGCGCCGCCACTAACCTCTCTGAAGAAAAGAAATAGGTGACGTTTCAGGTCGAGACCGTTCTTCAGACTGAGAGTCAGAGCATCACTTTCCCACTTTTAATGAAGGATATTCAACCTAAGATATTAACTGTTTTTCCTTCCAAAGATGCTGCCTGACCCTCTTTTTATTTCTGATTTTCAGCATCTGCAGTTTAAAAAAAATGCAATCAATATTTTTTTTGTAGCTGGGCAATTTCAAAACTATCAATTAAACCAGGCGACATAATTGCAGGCCAATTATAATGCAGAGACTGGATAACTTTGCCAGCAATTACTTAAGACATAATGGCCTTGAAATTAGTCTGTATGAAGATTGGCGTACAAATGCTAACATGTTTATATCAATTTCCATGGTTTTTAATTGGATTGAGACATAGGCCAAGTCTAAAATATAATACCTGGACCAGCAGTGAACTGAGGACTTTCAGTTTAGTTTAGTTTTGAGATGCAGTGCGGAAAAATGTCTTTCAGCCACCGAGTCTGCGCTGAAGAGAGATCCCCGTATAATTGCACTATCCTACATACTAGGGGCAATTTACAATTCTTACAGAAGCCAATGAACCTACAAACCTGCATGTTTTCAGAATGTGGGAGAAAACCGGAGCACCTGGAGAAAACCCACGTGGTCACATGGAGAATGTCCAAACTCCATACGGACAGCACTCGTGATCAGGATCACACTTGGGTCTCTGGCAAGGCAGCAACTCCACCGCTGTGCCACCGTGCCGCCAGTTCAATATATTGACCGGTCTTACATTGATCTTCTCAGGAAGCCTGGCTTTCAAAAGCAGCTGAGGATACTAGATATTTCAAATGAAACACAAAATGTTGGAAATACTTAGCAATTCTAGCAAAAGCTGCAGAGAGCAGAGATGAGTTATTGTTTTGGATCTGCAATCTTGAAACTGTTTTTCGGATGGATATTTGTTGCAACACAGATATCCTTTCCAAAAATATTTAAGCAAGAAATTTGTCAGTTGGGCCGTAGTCAGGATTGAAGCCAAGTCAGGATTGAACTCAAGTCTCTGGGCACTGTAAGGCAAAAACTCTACCTCTGCGTCACTGTGCCGCCACTTGACCAAGGAATGAGGCTGCAAAGCAAACACAAGAGACAACTGATGCTGGAATCCTGAGCAGAAAAACAAACTGTTGAATAAACTCAGCAGGACCTGTGGAGGGAAATAGACAGGCGATATTTTGGGTTGGGACCTGATAGGGGCAGCACAGTGGTGCAACCGTAGAGTTGCTGCCTTCCAGCACCAGAGACCCAGGTTCGATCCTGACTACGGGTGCTGCCTACACGGAGTTTGTACGTTCTCCCTGTGACCATGTGGGTTTTCTCCATGTGCTCCGATTTCCTCCCACACTCCAAAGATGTACAAGTTTGTAGGTTAATTGGCAACTGTAAGTTGTCAATTGTTGTTGGTGTGTACGATTCTTGTTGGTGTAAGGGGTGATCGCTGGTGTGTACGATTCTTGTTGGTGTAAGGGGTGATCGCTGGTGTGCACAGACTCGGTGGGCCGATGGGCCTGTTTCCACGCAGTATCTTTAAAATAAAAGTGGGGGATTCATGGGATTTCTCTGAGCCACTTAAACTTAAAAGGCCGAGCATAGAACAGCACAGCACAAGATCAGGCCCTTCAGCCCACTTTGTTAATACTGAACATGATGCCTAGACCAAATCTTATCTGCCTGCACATAATTCATATCTCTCCATTTTCTGTGTATTCATGCACCTATCCAAAAGCTGCTTAAATTGATATTGTCTCAACCACCATCCCAGGCAGCATGTTTCATGCACTCACCACCCTCTGTGTTAACAAAAAGCCCGCACATCAACTTTAAACTTTTCCCCTCTCACCGTAAAGCTGCCGAGACCTGTATTCAGTAAAATTGTCCCTCGCTTGTAGGATTAGTGCTGTTGTATGGGGTGATCGCAGGTTGACTTGGACTCAGTGGGCCAAAGTGTCTGTTTCCACGCTGTATCTCTAAAACCCTAAAATTCTAAAGCGCGGCCCTTTAATATTTGACATTTCCACCATGGGAGAAAGGTTCTGACTGTCTATATCTATGCCTCATAATTTTATGTACTTCTATCAGGTCTCCCCACTACCTCCGGCGTTCCAGAGAAAACAATCCAAGTCTGTGCAACCTCTCCCTAGAGTTATTACCCCCTAGTCCCAGTATCGTTTGGATAAGCCTCTGCATGCTTTCCAAAGCCTCCACATCCTCCTTGTAATGGGGCGAATTGAAGTGCGTGTAATACTTCAAGTGCGGCATCACCAAAGTCCTAGAAATCTGCATCATGACTTCTTGACTCTTATGACGTGGTGTTCCTCCAATTTGCGTGTGGCCTGTCTCTGACAGTGAAGAAGGCAGAGGCGGTCAGTATGGGTCTGTGGCAAGGGCAAAGGGAGTTAAAATATTTGACAACAGGGAGATCGCAAAGTCCAAGGTGGACTGGGCGTCGGTGTTCAGTGAAATGATCGCCCAGTCTGCACTTGGTCCCGCCCGTATATGGGAGTTCACACCTCGAACAGCGGAGTCCAACTTAAGTTCAGAGATGTACCCAGGAGAAATTGTCACAAGCCCATGTGAAGAGTAGGATATCATTGCAATGGGTTAGTTCCGAAAAGAGTGCGAGGAGAAATTCTAAAACTTCAAATTATAATTCATGAGGATAGGCTGGCTGAGTTTTACTTGTTCTCATTTAAGAAAAGATTGAAAGGAGACACGATCGAGATCATTCACTTGCTGAAAGGCAAGGATAAGGTGGATATAAGCAGGTTATTTGACTTTAACTGCTGTGCAGGATTAGAGGACATGAATACAAAATTGCCCAGCCTCGAGCTAGATGAGAAATTACATGATCCTTTCCCCATGGAATAGAAGATGTGTGGAATAGGTTTCCATCAAAGCATTGAATACTACGTTGATTAACCCATTTAATAGAGGGTTGGATGAATATCTGGTTCTGAATGGGACTGAAGGTTGTAAGGATAAGCACAGACTTGAATGATCAAAGACTTTGGCCCTACTTCAGCTTGCCATATACCATGTTATACCTCCATGAATGAAACCAGTCATGGAGGTATAAGCTAAATTATGATATTCGATTGATATAGTGCCGCTACGTTGCAGTCTTTTGAAAGGCGAGGGAGAAATTTCATGAAGTTTAACTTAATGGAAGTTTTGTCTGTGATAATTCACCCTCCCCCAGCTCCTCGCCTCCAAAGGTAAAATAGACCCACGCAGAGGCACAGAAGCATAAATTGGAAAGTTCCATCGTAAAAACTGATGGCTGGCCCAATATATATTTTTAATCATTTTGTAGCTTGTGCTTTTTTGTTCACTGTACTCTAGACATGATTAGAGTTCTCCCTTGAAAGCTATGACATTGAGAAATGTCATTTGGTTGCTAGGACCACTATCTTTGTCACACAAGGAAATATGTTCGGCTGCATTGTGGCACAGTGGCGCCGTGGTAGAGTTGATGCCTTACCAGGCTGATGCCGAGGGACTACAGGTACTGTCTCTACTGAGTTTGTACATTCTCCCTGTGACAGTATGGGTAATCATTGTACAGGTGGGCCGAAGGGCCTTTTTTCACATTGTACCATTGTATCTCTAAACTAAACAAAACTAAGTTGAATAGATTTTTTCAAAATGGCTTTCTGATTAAAAAGATATGCCATCTCGTCTTTATTAATGATTTATGCATCAAGTTCATGGTAACCCTCAAGTTCATTCACTGGATGATACAGTGGATTGTTCAGCGTGCTGTGTGGTGAGCCTCAGTCACTGATAGTCTTCTCTACTTCAACCCGCCTTGTCACATCTCAAGAGGACGTGCTCTAGAGTTCAGTTTCCCTTCCAGTTTTTTTTTCAGAAAGCCACGTCCCATCCGAGAAGGAAGGCAGAGAAGGGTTTTGGCCCGAAACGTCGCCTATTTCCTTCACTCCATAGATGCTGCTGCACCCGCTGAGTTTCTCCAGCAATTTTGTGTACCTCCCATCCGAGAAGCATTGGATATACCAGCCCCTGTGGTTGTTTGTAGGAAGTTGCACCAAACACATGTTGAATTACAACCGGTCAAAAGATATCAAGCAGCACATAATCAGCGTGTGGTAGATGATCCATTTACACAGAAGCTCCTTGCCTCTTGTATCAAAAATATTTTTTTTATTTACGATCACGATACATAACAAAACCGTGGTAACACACCCACCACCACAGTACAAAATCACCAAATTATCTAAACACTAAATTTTCAAACAACTATGTTACAATCCTTACAAATATAATAAATAAAAACTACTATACAACTATGTCCCTCTCTAGCATGACCCGGGCATGGACGTAACCCCGGAAAAGGGGCAAGCATCAGGCTCGGGCAAAGCCCTCTTCCGCCTGGCGCCGTGACTCGCGGTAAAAAATAGTAAATTTTACTTCGGAGTCACGTGAGTGACTACGTGAAGAGCCCGTCCAGCATGCATGCGTGACATGAGCGTTCACGCAGTGCAACAGCGACACAGCGGGAGTCAGGCGCTCCCACTACAGCTTCAAAAAGACGGACCATCAGGTAAGTTATTCTGAGGTCGTTTTTACCGAAAAAGAAGTGTTTTGTTTTGTCTCACCAGGAAGAACATGAGCAAAACAAGACAAGCCAAGAAGTCCGCCCCCCGTTCGACTCCAACGGAGGAGCATTCCATCAGTGGGGGGCAAGAGGCGGTAGGACCGCTAACCCAGCGGTCCGCCATCCCCGACACCGTGCCGAGCCCAGTCCCGCTAGCGCAGCCTGAGCAGCGGGCTGGATGTAAAGGAGCACGGAAGACCAACCGGCCGGTGGTATCCGATTCTTCGGACGGGGACGTCTCACCGCCCGCTCGGGGCAGAGACAGCCGCCTGAGCCGCATGAAGCGGCTCGTGGAGCAATTGCTCCAGCGAGACTTGCTTCGTGAGGAGCAGTCTCGCAAAGGGAGTTCAGGCACTCCCACCACAGTGCCTCACAACGCACTGGCCATCGCTTCCCCCTCATCCGAGGGCAGCTTTGGCGACCAGGGCTGGGCTGGTCAAGAAGAGGGGTCACTGGCCGAAGATGTGGGGGTACGCTTGGGGTACAGGACCAGGAAGAGCTGCTGGGTGTGGTAAACCGCTACGTGGCAGCTCCACGAGCAGGACGGCCATTAGAGCCAAAACTGGCGGCCAGCATTAACTACCTGTCCTTCAAGCCCCTACAAGAGCAGGTAGTTAATGAGGCCCTAGAGCTGTATTCGGCCCCAGAGAATTGCGCCTCGCTCAACGTGCCGGCTGTCAATAGCCAAATCTGGGGGCACGTTGGGACAAACATCCGCAATCAAGAGGTCAAACTACAGCGGATCCTCAGGCTCCTGACGTCAGCCATCACTTCATATGCTCGTTCCGTGGATGGGGTGGAAATGACCACGAATCAGCAGGATACACTCGCACTGCTGTGCAATACCCAGTTCGAAATTAACAACCTCCGTAAGGAGATTATAAGACCTGCCCTCAACCCGAAATTCGCGGGTTTGTGCAAAACGCCGACCACAGAGCCAGAAATCCTGCTCTTCGGCAAGGACCTCTCCAAAAAAGTAAAAGACATGGAGGAGGAGTCCAAAACATTTGGCCTCATGAGGGCAGGCCCCGGGACGAGCAAACCCACTAAACCCAAGCGGCAGTACCCCACCGCGTCCACCAGTCGACGTCAACCCTATGGGACTGGTGAAAGCTCGGGGTCCGCACATCACCACCGGAAGCCTTTTTTAGGCCAAGGCCCAGAGCGGACCCCATGGAAAATGCGCCACCCCCAACCAACAGCAACACATCAGACAACACATCAGAAGACTCAACGTCCGACAAAGAAACAGAAGAAACACCCGTAACCATGGAGGTAGGTGGATCTGGTTCCTACCAGCATATAAAAAGTGGGGGTTCTATACTAACAGGGGGGAGATTACACCTGTTTGTGCAAGCATGGAAGTCTATCACGAATGACAAATATATACTCAACAGCATTCGTGGATACAAAATAGAGTTTACTCTAGAAAACTTGCCACCAGTTCAGCACTCACCCCAAAGGGTCTTTTCCCTCTCAGTTAAAGAAAAACGAGAGGGACAAGCTGAACTGGTGAGGCTAATTACAAAGGGTATCATTGAAAAAAACAAACATAAACCCTTGGAATTTGTCCCTAACATATTCAATAAAACCAAAAAAGATGGTGGATGTCGCATCATCATTGACTTAACTTCACTAAATATGTTTGTTAAGTATATACATTTCAAAATGGAAACGTTTGTAACTGCCAAACAACTGATTTCCAAAGGATACTTCATGGCAAGCATTGACCTTAAAGATGCTTACTATTCAGTACCCATTCATAAGGATCATTACAGATACCTGAAATTTACCTGGATGGGGCAACAATGGCAATTTAAAGCGTTGCCTATGGGTTAATATCAGCCCCAAGATTATTGACCAAGATACTAAAACCAGCCTTTATTATTAAGAAAACAAAAACATATTGTCATGGCATATCTTGATGATATCTTAATAATAGGCAAAACCATGGAATTGGCTATATCAGCTGTGTCAGCTACCAAACAATTGTTTGAAACCTTTGTCTTACATCCAGATAAATCTAAGTTGACGCCATCCACAACCATGGAGTATCTGGGCTTCACAATTAACTCAGTCCACATGTCTGTAATTCTGCCAAAAGACAAAACAGCACAATTGGCACAAACATGTAACAATTTAATGGTCAACGATTGACCAACCATTCGACAAGTGGCGAGAGTAATTGGAAAAATGGTAGCAGCATTTCCAGCTACACAATTTGGACCTCTGCACTATCACAACTTACAAAGAGCAAAAGTGCAGGCACTAAAACGACATGCAGGTCACTTTGACTGGATCATGAAATTACCCACTGAAGTAATATCAGAGCTACAGTGGTGGGTAAAGAACATTTGGCATAGTTCCATCCCAATCATCATCGTTAACCCTACGTTAATTATTCAAACAGATGCCAGTGCTCAAGGCTGGGGAGCAACTAATTCCATATCCAGCACAGGTGGTAGATGGACTAACCTAGAGTCATCATTACTACTTACACTGGGCATAAATTATCTAGAAATGTTGGGTGCATTTTATGGATTAAAAGCATATTCAACAAATATGCATCATTTGCATGTTCGGTTACAAATAGACAATACCACGGTGGTGGCCTATATTAACCATATGGGCAGCATAAAATCGATATCATGTGACAAATTGGTCAACACAATCTGGCAATGGTGTGTTGACCGACATATTTGGCTATCAGCAACTTACCTGCCAGATAAGCTAAATACGTGGCAGACACCAGGTCACGCAAATTCAATGATAACACCGAATGGGTGTTAAATCCCAAAGTATTTGCTAAAATTACCAAGCAATATGGCACACCAGATATCGATCTATTTGCATCCAGACTAAATCACCAGGTTCCTATGTATGTCACTTGGGAACCAGACCCTGAGGCAGCAGCGGTAGATGCGTTCGCGCTGGACTGGGGAAATTTCTTCTTTTATGCATTTCCTCCCTTCTGCCTCATCAGTCGGCTACTACACAAAATACAAATGGACTCTGCTTCAGGTATTTTGATAGTACCCGACTGGCCTACACAGCCATGGTTCCCAGTGCTCCTCGACATGATCGTCGAGACCCCAATGACCTTTCCCAGTAGCCCAGAATTGCTAACCCACCCAGTGTCTGGCATAAGCCACCCATGCAACGATATAATTAAACTCCTGGGTTGCAGATTTTGAAAAGGCCTCTGCTGGGCCTGGGATTATCAGAAAACACCATCAACACCATGACAGCATCCCACCGTGTATCCACAAGGAAACAATACTTATCAAGTATCAAGAAGTGGGAGAAATACTGTTCAGATACATGAACCACTTACTCAACCACAACAGTAACCAATGTACTGGAGTTCCTGGCAGACCTTCACCAAAATGAAGGACTCAGCTACAGCGCCATTAACACAGCCAGAAGTGCTCTGTCTGCCTATTTAATTATGGCACCAGGACAACAGGCCATGGGATGCCACCCGCTGGTGATCAAGCTCATGAGGGGGATATTTAACTCCAAGCCCCCTAGACCAAGGTACACCCATATCTGGGATGTCAGTGTGGTCCTGACATACCTCAGGGGATGGTCACCAGCCAGGTCCCTCACCCTGGAACAATTAACTCTGAAGACGGTCATGCTGATGGCACTTGTGTCAGCACAAAGAGTCCAGTCACTTCACCTATTACGACTGGACAACATGATCATAACTTCAGACCATGTCTCATTTACTATCCAGGGGCTGGTCAAACAGAGCAGGCCAGGAACATCAAATCCAGTCATGGAATTCCGGGCCTACCCACCAGAACCACGGTTATGTGCCATGACCCACCTACTGAACTATATTGACACAACTAAAATTCATCGAGGGAGAGAAAAAGCCTTATGGGTCAGCCACAAGAAACCTTATGGCCGGGTAATGAGCCAAACCATTTCAAGATGGCTCAAGCAGGTGCTGAAAGCTGCTGGTATAAATACTAACATGTATAAATCTCACTCCACCAGGGCAGCATCCACGTCAGAGAATGGACGTACAAATAGACCACATCCTGGCTACAGCGGGGTGGTCTGGGGAAAGAACGTTTCAAACTTTTTATAATAAGCCGTTGGCAGAACCTGCTTCATTTGCAGAGAAAATATTACAATCTGCAAATATATAATTTAGCCCGGGAGAGCAATTTGTTTTTTGTTATTGTTAATAAACACCATTATTGTTTTATACAAACAGATTCATGTTTGATTACGATAACATACTTCCTCCCTTGGATGACTTCGGCAGCGAGTGAAATATGGACTGTTACACGGTTTGAAATCACAGAGCTTTTAAATCTTCATGTAGTCACTCACGTGACTCCGAAGTAAAATAGTAAGATAAAACGAGAATTTACCAGTTTGAAGTTTGATCTGTATTTTATGAGGAGTTACGATGAGGGATTACGTGCCCTCTGCTCCCACCCTCAATAATAGAGATCAAACTGGTATCTAAGCTTTCCTTTTCTTTACTATATTACTGTGTCTTTCTGTGATTCCACACCGCTGCTTTGAAGTATGTCGCGCATGCGTGCTGGACGGGTTCTTCACGTAATCCCTCATCGTAACTCCTCATAAAATACAGATGAAACTTCAAACTGGTAAGTTCTCGTTTAATCTTACTATTGTCCCTAGTGTGTAGGGTTATAGGAATAATGTTAGTGTAGAATAATGTTGGATGGAATTAACTCAATGGGTCAAAGGGCCCATTTTCGCATTGTATTTCTAGTCTAAAGTTTTTTGATCATCTTATCGATGCCAGCAATCAACATCCATCTGCACTAATCCCATTTTTCCTTCTGGCATTCCTATCATCTCACTCCATCACTCCCCCATCCCTCAATCCTTCTGCCATTCACCCACAAAAGTGGCCAATGGAGACACATGAGAATGCAAATGCTAAAACCTTGAGGAAATATCTCCTTCCGCCAGCACTTTGTGTTTTGGCCAATGAACCTACCAACCAGAAATTCTTCAGCGAGTTGGAAGAAACCTGAGGATTCAGGCAGGGAAGTAATTTGGTGACAGGAATAATGTGCAAACTCATGCAGACAGTACTGGACATCAGAATCGATCCTAGGTTTCTATGTCTATGTGACAACAGCACTAACCACCCTATCACCCCGTTCTAATGTCATAATCAACACACTATTTAGGGCAATTCACATGCAGACTGTGCACATGTGGGCACAGTATTTGATCTGCAAAGGCACAGGCTTTAGTTTAGTTTCGAGATACAGCATGGAAACAGGCTCTTCGGCTCACTGTGTCCATGCCAACCTTTGAATAATATTATCCCACTTTCACACCAACTCCCTGCACACGAGGGGAAATGTTACTGATTAACCTACAAGCCAATCTCAGTTTTTTCAGTTAATCTTGATCAAAGCTTTGCCTGTATGTGGAGATTAATTTCCATTCCTCTTCAAACCTTCTAACCATTCTCTGCATGTTGGTGCCTTTGTCATTCTTCCTGCAAATCGGATCCCCAAGTTGGACAATTTTCCTCGAATGTTTCTAACTGTTTACGGTCTTCTTAAGATATAATTACATGCTTCTGAAACTGTTTAGTAACGAGCATTAATGAGACAGACGATCGGTTTATCACAATCAAAAGGTTATTAGCAGCAACCTATCTAGTCAGCGACAAGACCTCTGCCGCCATTTGTGGCAATGGATTCCACAGATTCACTGCCTTCTGACTAAAGACATTAGACAATAGACAATAAACAATAGACAATAGGTGCAGGAGTAGGCCATTCGGCCCTTCGAGCCAGCACAGCCATTCACTGAGATCATGGCTGATCATCCACAATCAGTACCCCGTTCCTGCCTTCTCCCCATATCCCTTGAGTCCGCTATGTTTAAGAGCTCTAGCTACCTCTCTCTTGAAAGCATCTAGAGCATTGGCCTCCACTGCCTTCTGAGGCAGAGAATTCCACAGATTCACAACTCTCTAGGTGAAAACGTTTTTTCTCATCTCCATTCTAAATGCCCTACCCCGGTTCTGGACTTCCCCAACATCGGGAACATGTTTCCTGCCTCTAGCGTGTCTTCCATTACAAATCAAGTCAAGTCAAGTCAATTATCAAGTAGTCAAGTATCCTTTATTGTCATTCAGACTTTTCAGTCTGAACGAAATGTTGTTTTGCCTTGCAGTCATAACATAGAATAAAATAACAAAACACAAAATAAACACAGATTTAACATCAACCACAGTGAGTTCACCAGCCACCTCCTTACTGTGATGGAAGGCAAAAGTCTTAAAGTCCTTGTCTCTTCCCTCCTTGTTCTCCCTCTGCATTGAGGCGATCCAGGCTTCCGATGTTGTGACCCCGCCAGGTGATGGTAAGTAAGTCCCGTGGCTGAATCTGAGCTCCGCGACTGGGCCGGTTCAAACTCCGCGGCCCGAGGCGGTCGAAGCTGCCAAAGCTGCCACCCTCCAGTCCAGAGGACGAAGCTGTCATTGAGGGAGCTCCGGAGAACAGGTCACCAACCTGTGACCTGCGAGCTCCCGACGATGTCGTCCACTGGGCCCGCGGCCGAGTCTCCGAGGCTCTGAAGTCGGGTTGCCGCCGCCGCAACGCCGCCACAGCCCCGAAGTTGGGTCGCCACCGCCGCAACGCCACTACAGCCCCGGTCAGCCAGCCTTGTGTTGGTAAGTCCTGGCTGGCTCTGCCTCCGGAGCCTCGAGGTCGGTCCCAGTTGGAGACCACCAGCTCCACGATTAGGCCTCAGCGCAGATGGAGACAGAGACGGGGGATACAACAAGAAAAGGTTGCATCCCCCTGAAGGAAGTATCTAAAACAAGTTTCTCCCATCCCCCCCCCCACACACACATACACATACACAACTAAAATAAACCAAATAAACTGTAACGACGGGACAAAAAGAAAACAAAAAAAGAAAAGCCAAACAGACTGCAGGCGAGCCGCAGCTGCTAGGGCAGCGCCGCCACTTCCGGATGCCAATGTATACAAGCCCATTTGCTCCATTCTTTCAACATATGACGATCCCGTCATCTCGGGAATCAACCTCGTGAACCTACGCTGCACACTTTCAATAGCATGAATGTCCTTCCTCAAATTTGGAGGCCAAAACTGCACACAATACTCCAGGTGTGGTCTGTCACCAGAGGGCCCTGTACAACCGCAGAAGGACCCTTTTGATCCTATACTCAACTTATCTTGTTATGAATGCCATTAGCTTTCTTCACTGCCTACTTTATCTGCATATTTGCTTTCAGTGACTGATGTACAAGGACACCTAGATCTCATTATATTTCCCCCTTGACACAATTCAGATAATAATCTGCCTTTGTGTTCTTGCCAGCAAAGTGGATAACCTCACATTTATCCAGATTAAACTGCATCTGCCATGCAACTGCCCACTCACCCAACCTGTCCAAGGCAACCTGAGCATCCTCTTTACAGTTCACGCTGCCACCCAGCTTTGTGTCATCTGCAAATTTGGTACTGTTAATTTTAACCCCTTCATCTAAATCATTAATGTACATTGTAAATAGCTGTGGTCCCAGCACCGAGCCTCGCGGTGCCCGCAAATTACCTATCCCCTTTCTAAAGGTACGTCCTTTTATTTTGAGGCTAATCCCTATGGTCCTAAACTCTCCCACTAGTGGAAACATCCTCTCCACTTCCACTCTCCCCAGGTTGACGACCAAGAGGGGTAGTTGCGTTCTTTGATGTGTAGTACCTTTGATTACCGCAGAGGATAATGAGAGTTAAAACAGCTTAGTGCAAAGTAAACACTCTCATGCACTATGAACAGATGCAAAACTTTCAGACATATAGGTAGTGACTTTACAACCCATCCCATACTCCAGTTGAAAGTGATGGAATTTATTGCTTCGATGTGCTGAAAAATTGTAATGGAACAAAATGGTTTCCCTTCCCACCAATCTAATTTTAGCAAGGATTCTCTAAACAAAACCTTTCAGTGAATCAGTGAGGAAATCATTTTAATCTCTGAGGTCTGGTCTGACTTAATCCCTGTTGGTTTCAGTTGTGTAGCTGGCAACTAATGTGTCTTCGATAAAGCAATTTTGTTAGCAGTCTTTTGACTTTTTTCATATATTTTGAAGCAATTTAAATATTTTTGTCATGTACACCCACCAGTAAAATGCATGAGATACCAACGTAGATTAGAAAGCATTGTATTCCTGACAGGTTTATTTCTAGAAGTTCTGCCTGAACTAAGATGTATGCATTTCAGAGAAATTATAAAAGAGCAGACGCTCTTAAATCATCCTCAACGGGTGACAAGAGCCGTCAGATCAACAAAAGGATGTTTCCACTCGCGGAAGAAAATAAGAACAACGTGATAAGGGAAGAAAATGTAGCTTGTCAGAGGAGACAACAGGCAGGGCCGTTCTCATGAAGGTTGTTGGGCAACCTGACAGAGACTGACACCATTTAGCTTCTGTTCTCCAGAGACGGCAGCCATTAATAAAGTAGTGGTCAGGTTGCAATAAATCAGGAGGATGATTGTCACTTCTGACCCTGATTCTGGCCAAATGTTGTTTATTGACCTCTGCTGGCAGAAGGCTCCCGGGATACGAGAGCAAAGAGGGACCCGGCATGAGGGAGATGCGAGATTGAAGCAGGGCCATGCGGGGCACACCGACAGCAAAGAGGGATCCAGCAGTGGGGGCAGATGCTGAGATTAAAGCGGAACCAGTTGAGAGGAGCCAAAAACAAAGAGGGACCCGGCGGGGGGCTGCCTGTGGCCGCATGCGGCGGCAGGCCCAGGCCTGGTTCGCCGCTGCGAGAAGATAAGGACATTTGAAACGTTGTCAGTGCCAGAATCATGGCAACTCTTTGTGAACGGCCTCGTTGAGGTCTGCTGAATGATTTTACTGGATTGTGTGCAAAAACAAAGAATTTCAATGTACCCAGGTACATGTGACAATAAAGTTTCATTGAATCATTGAATTATATTGGAGTGGGTGCAAGTGTGTACTTCTTTACACTTTTCAGAGTCCATGAAATCTATCAATGGGCTGGCATTACTTTTCCTCATAGACCAGTGGCAGCTTCATTCTCCAGAGGAACATCATCTGTTTAGCTGTGATTCAGTGCAGGCTCTGAGTTTAAGCATCGAAGCATATTATAGAGATGTATGGACCTGAGACTGCACCACTGAGATCCCCAGCAGGAATTGCATCAACATCTCTAGCCAAGTGTATTGCGTGTCGTATTAGATGTGGCGCTTGTAACCGAATAGACATTTGAAAGTTAGAGTGATTTGACTTTCAAAGCGAAGGTTAAAAAAGATTTAGGCCTGTGTTCTTTTCACGTTGATGATATTAGGAAAGGCGGCTGCAATCTCCTCTATCGCATTTTAACGTGTTATTAGGGGTCGTACTGATGGACTAGGACCCTGATTTAAATGACGGCAGAGTGGAGCTCAGATTGCCTCAAATCGCCAAAGACTCGAGTTCGATCCTGACCACGGGTGCTGTCTGTGCGGAGTTTGTACATTCTCCCCATGTGGGTTTACTCCGAGTGCTCCGGTTTCCTCCCACATTCCAAAGACGTGCGGATTTGTAGGTTAATTGGCTTCTGAAAATTGCTCCTGGAATGCAGATCGCGAAAGTGGGATAACATAGAACTAGCATGAACGGGTCAGCACAGACTCGGTAGGGCCAAAGAGCCTGTTTCCACTCTATCTCTAAACTAAACCAAAAATGAGAATCTCCACCTCCCATCTGCATCTGTTCCTCATGCATCATTTGAAGAGAGTCTAAAGGAAAATTTTACTCTATCTTTTGCAAATGCCTTTTTGCCTCTGTGCAGGATCCACCAAGTCCAGGAATTAAAATTCTTCTCCTCAGAGAGAGTTTAGCCAGGCTTATGAATGGCATTTAGGTTGACTAAATATTCTAAGCTGTCAAGCATGAAAATAACCCATGAGGGATCAGGCAGGAAGAAAGTGTTCAAGGAACATTAAATACATGAGCTATTATAGATTTGGGGGCTGCGAGAATAAAAGAATGGTTTGGGAAGAATGATTTGACATATTGTGAACGTAATTCAATAGTTTGATACGGGATGTGCGAGGTGCACTTAAAATACAAAAATAAAAGCTCGGAAATGTTCATCTGTCCCAGCAGTTAATCTGACCTTTTTCCACATGCATGTGTCTATTTACACCTTAGTTTCAACTAAATTTATCTAATGCAATCAGATCTGCTGTCAGATCAGCATTTGCTCGTCACATTTAGAAGAGACCACAAAAGGAGAGAGTGAAAATCATTTAACCATCAGTATAAGGCAATAAAACAGATTTGAATCTGGGTATTGAGACTATTCATCTAGCAGAGACCTTAGCCTCAGAAAGATAAGGAGGGATTTCTTTAGTCAGAGAGTGGTGAATCGGTGGAATTCATTGCCATGGACGGCTGTGGAGGCCAAGTCAATGGATAAATTCAAGGCGGAGATTGACAGATTCTTGATTTGTACGGGTGTACGTATAGGGAGAACATACAAACTCCGTACAGACAGCACCGTAGTCAGGATCGAACCCGGGTCTCTGGTGCTGTAAGGCAGCACCTCTGGTGTCAAAGAGTGTTTTGGAATCTTTTAGAGCCTCTTTCTGTGCTTTTCTCCTCTCCTCTCTCTCACCCCTCCTCTCTACTCCCCCCCCCCTCACTTTCTCCCACTTTCTTCCCCCTCTCTCTCTCTCTCCCTCACCCCCTCTCCCCATTTCTCTCTCCTCCCATTCTCTCTCATTTCTCTCTTCCCCTCCCCTCTCTCTCACCACTCTCTCCTTCCATCCTTCATTTCATAAGATATAAAAACGATCACATTCAGATGTCAAGCCGTCAAACCATTTGACAGCTTCCTGAAGTGCCAAGTGAAGAAATAAGTTGCGTTCTGATGAGTTTCACGGTTCGATATCCACAGTCGACAGATGCACCTCGGCTCAATGGTAACAGTGGGACTAGTAATTATGAGGATATATGTCCTGCTGTAGAATTTTAAATCATATAATTAAAGTCAATGCCAACCCTCATGAAGAGCTCATTCTTGCTTAGGCCAGCAAGATGGTGAAGCAACTTTTAAAGAAAGTCATCCTACTGGCACTTTTGGTGTTGAGGTAGCACAAACACGCCATCATTGTTATTGAGGCATTTATATTATCACTGCTCATTCATCTCTTCAGATGCCCTGTGAATGTATTTATCTGAAAATAGATTTTTAATGTTAAAGTGCATTTTAATGGAAGTTATGCCAGAATCCTGTTAAAAAGTAAAATCCGTGCAACGCTTAAAACTGCAATCCGTCAAGATCTTCAAACCTGTGATTCTCCAAACCTTGCAAGTCTCACTTTGGTCAATCCATCAATGCCAACTAGTCTTCTTCCATCTGGAAACTAAGCTCAGGAATTTCCGTCCTGAAATTTCCAAGTTCTTCCCATTTTATTTTTCATTTTGCCTCCTTTAAGATGCTCTGTTTAATCTACAGATCTTCTCATTTTACGAGATTGTTGCCAGGACTCAAGGGTCTGAGTTATAGGGAGAGGTTGAGCAGGTTAGGACTTTATTCCTTGGGGCACAAGAGGACAAGAAGAGGTATTATAGAAGGTATAAGATCATGACGGGAACAGACAGGTGAATGCACAGAGCTTTTGCCCACAGCAGGGGAATCAAGAACCAGAGGACATCGTTTTAATGTGTGAGATACAGACCCTTTCTTACAAAGGGTGGTGGGTATGGAACGAGCTGCCAGAGGATGCAGTTAAAGCTGGTACTATTATAACATTTAAAAGATATCTGGACAGGTACATGGGTAAGAAAGATTTTGAAGGATATGGGCCAAATGCAAGCTAGTGTGACTAGTGTAGATGGTCAGCATGGGCAAGTTGGGTCGAAGGGCCTGTTTCCGCACAGTATGACTCGATGTGATTCATCACCTGTCCTAACACTTTGTTCCATTTCAGTTGCATTTTGGTTTGATTGTACTCTTGTGAAATGCCTCGGGACTGTTTACTAAATTACCGAAGCTATATAATTGCGAGTTGCTCTTAACAAACAGCTTTCAACCAATAAAATCCCATTAGTGTCAAGTCTGTGTGCTAACAAGCATTGTACCGGAGTATGCCCTCAAGGTGGTTTACAAGAGGAACAGTAATCATCAGATCCACCATTAACACCAACATGCACGTTCCAGCACGTAAGTTTTAAATCAGTAGATCCTCAATCCCGAATAGCGTATAAGAAAAATGAAGAAAAAAATCAATATGGAATTTAATAATGGATACTCCTTTTAAGTGCCCACAGAGCGACATAGTGGCACAGAGGACAGCACAGTGGCGCAGCTGGTAGAGCCACTGTCTCACAATGACCTCGGGTGCTGGCTGCGTGGAGTTTGCACGTTCTCCCTGTGATCGCCTGGGTGCTGCAGTTTCCACCCACATCCCAAGGCCATGCAGCTTTGGAGGTTAATTGGACTCTGTAAATTGCCCACAATGTGTAGGGAGTGGATGAGAAAGTGGGATAACATAGAGCGGGTGATCGATGGTCCGGGTGGCCTGGGTAGTGTGAAGATGTATAGGGAGGTACTGCAGACGCTGGTTTACACCGAAGATAGACACAATATTCTGGAGTAACTCAGCGGGTCAGGAAGATATCTGGAGAAAAGGAATGGGTGACATTTCTGAAGACGGTCTGAAGAGAGTACTCGACCCAAAACTTGGATAGGCTGGGTGAGTGGGCAAATGTTTGGCAGATGCAGTATAATGTGGATAAATGTGAGGTTATCCATTTGGTGGCAAAAACGGGAAAGCAGATTATTATCTAAATGGTGGCCGATTGGGATTACCTATGCCTTTTGTTGGCTCTAGAGATGCTGCCAGACCCTATAGAAGATTGGAGGGCATCTTATAGAAGGTTGGGACACCAGACTGTTGACCCGTTGAGGATGACTGTTACTCCAGCATTATGAGTCTATCTTTGGTGATGTGAAGGACATATTTCCATGCTGAATCTCTAAATTAAACATAATTTCCAATTAAGGTCTTCAAAAGTATCCACCTCATCATTACATCATTGTCTTCCTCCACATCTCCCGACTGATCCATACTTATGCATAAGAACACCAGTCAACTTGTGAATGAAAACCGTCTTTCGAAGTCTACACGTACACTCTTCGCTGTTAGAGTTGTTTCCTTGCGTTCTTTGTTTCCCACTTCTCATGGCACACCCCTGCCAAGTGCATAACTGAGTTTCCAGGGCTGTACTGCCAAGACTGGTGCAGTTTGATGAGTGCAAGAGGTAATGTTGGTATTGTCTGAATACAGCACTCATTTTGTATGCACATGTGAAACATGGTTAGTAGCTGACAAGCTGCTTGTTGAACAGGCAAATCTCGCTGAATGTTTGTAAGCTTCTGCATTGTAATCCTTCAACATTGCCAGACTTGTATTTAAAATAAGTGGATAGTTAGACAGACAAGTGCAGGTTGGATTTCAGATAGGGCATCAAAACCAATATCAAACAAAAGTGAGTAGGAAGGAATATCAGATGCTGGGTTTGTACCAAAGTTAGACATAATGCGTTGGAGTAACTCAGCGGGTCAGGCAGCAGCCAGGTCTGAAGAAGGGTCCCGACCCAAAATCTCACCCATTCCTTTTCTCCAAAGATGCCGCTTGACCCGCTGAGTTACTCCAGCACTTTCCGCCCATCTCAAACAAAAGTGACAGAAATTAGAAACAAGGAACTACAGATGCTGGTTAATACACCAAAGGACACAGGGTGCTGGGGTAAATCAACGGGTCAGGCAACATCTTTGGAGAACATGGATAGGTGAAGTTTGGGGTTGGGACCCTTCTTCAGACTGAAGAGGGGAAAAGGTCCCAACATGAAACTTCACTTATCCATGTTCTCCAGGAACACTGCCTGAGTTACTCCAGCACTTTGTGTCCCTTTGTGTCTATTCTGGCCCTCTTTAGAGCAATCTATTCGGCATACTTCTTAGACAGTAAAATACCTTTGAGAGGACACTCTTAATATTAACTGCCCTGCTCTGTCTGAGTTTTGCTAAGCTGTTTCTCCATGGAGCATGCCCCCGTTACAGCATTGAAGGAACCAAAGACAGATCAAGATGAAAAGCCTTATAATTGTTAGTCTCAACCTCAGGACATTCTGTTTTCTATATTTAATGTACTTTTTGAGGTACACTGTTACACTGCTGGGTCGATCGAAGCAGCAGCTTGGGAAAATGGAGGCAGTGCATGTCAGCGACAGCCAAGAAGACACACCATGCCTCTACTTCCTGAGGAGACTGAGGAGATTCAGCAGATTCAGCAGGTCCGCAATGACCCTTACAAATGTCTACAGATGCACCATCGAAAGCATACTGTCAGCTCTGCCAAAGGGAACGGGCGGAAGAGTGGAGCAGCGGTCGAGTTGCTGCCCTACAGCTCCAGAGAGCCGGGTTCAATCCTGACTACAGGTGCTGTCTGTACAGAGTTTGTACGTTCCCCCTGTGACTGCGTGGGTTTTCCCCAGATGCTCCGGTTTCCTCCCGCATCCCAATGACGTACAGGTTTGCAGGTTAATTGGCTTCGGTAAAATTGTAAATTGCCCCTAGTGTGTAGGACAGTGCTGGTGTGCGGGGGGTCGCTGGTCAGCATGGATTTGGTGGGCTGAAGGGCCTGTTTCCACGCTGTATCACTAAACTAAACTAATCTTTGTAAGGCATCAAAGTTGTTGTTTGAGAATGGCTGTGCGTTTTCAACTCTATCCTGTTTCATCAGTTTACTGTAATCAGTTAACAATTGTTTCTCTATACCACTCACCTCCTGAAGACTGATTAGATTCTGTTCAAATAGAATATTAATAACATAAAACAAACTCGAAACGCCGTTAATGCAAGTGTTGAAAGTATATCTCCCAGCAGTGGCAGGGAGGCATCCTGAGTAACAGTATACAAATATAGCTTCAGTGAAAGATATCCAGGAGTACTAACAAGGCTTTTATCAGACTCTGTACTCTACTGTAAAAGCCGGCTGTAACTTTAATTATTAATGGCGGTAACACTTTACTCCCACTGTGATGCTTCTGTTATCGTTCTCCTGACCAAAACTGGACGCAAAATGTCATTTCTGTAAGAAGGCAGAATGATCTGTTCTGATTTTAATGCAAGTGGATATCCAAGTCACCGATCCCCTGAGGCTTATGAGACTGATATTCCGGATAAAAGCCAATACCCTGGAAGCATTTTGTGCTGTTTATGACACCCAGTAAGCCGAGGATGGTCTCAGCATTACAGTTTAAAAGAAAAAGAATCTATATGGAGGTTGTGAAGAATGCTCACACGGGAGCATATTATCTCACATTTTGTGGCTTTGAGATTTTGATGAATTATTCTTCCCCCCGCTTGATAAGAATATGTGGGCTTCATTTTACAGACGTGAGGCAAACAGCAAGTTATAAGTTGCACCATTTCAGAGCACTGTGCATAAGTTGAACTGGCCTACAAATTAATATGTAGGAAGAAACTGCAGATGCCGGTTTATTTCGAAGATAGACGCAAAATGTTGGAGTAACTCAACGGGTCAGACAGCATCTCTGGAGAAATGGAATAGGTGCTCAGTCTAAAGAAGGGTCTCAACCCGAAATGTCACCTATTTCCTTTTCTCCAGTGGTGCTACCTGACCTGCTGAGTTACTCCAGCATTTTGTGTCTATCTACAAATTTATTAATAATTTTAAGCAATCTATGCTTTTATTTCTCTCATGATATCTGTATCACATTGTGATTCAGGATAACAGCTCCATGCTGCTAGTTTGCCTCACAATATTTTAAAATATATATATTGAATGCATCAGTAATTTGAGTTGCCACGTAAACAGTGCATTGATTGAGAATTCAGTGCTTAAAGACAATTGTACAATTCAATGATTTGAGTCAAGTGACTGGATTTGAGGAGTAAAGCACATGGATATGCATGAAATCGAGGGATATGGATCACAAGCAGTCCTTCATCAGTCAAAGTATTGAGTGTAGAAGATGAGAGGTTATGTTACTGTCATAATTCTTAGGGTCATACAGCTTTTAATCAGACCACTGACCAACATATCCCATCTACGCTAGCCCCACCTGCCTGCTCATGTCCCTCTAAACCTGTCCTATCCAAGTTCTACAAGACATTGGTGATGCCTCATTTAGAGCATTGTGTTCAGTTTTGGTCATCCTGCTATAGGAAAGATGTTGGTAAGCTGGAAAGATTGCAGAGAAGATTTATGAGGATGTTGCCGGGACCCAAGGGCCTGAACTATGGGGAGAGGTTAAGCAGGCTAGGACTCTATTCCCTGTAATGTAGGAAGTTGGAAGTGTGTAAGATCATGGGAGGTATAGACAGGGTAAACGCTCAGTCTTTCACCTACAGTAAGGGAATCAAGAATCAGAGGACACAGGAAGAAGGTGTGGGTGGGGGGGGGGGGGGGGGGGAATCAGTCTCAGGGGCACCCCACCGCAGAAAAGGGAGGAGTTGTATATGGAATGATAGGCACAGGGAAGAAGGATCTGCAGGTACTTCTGCCCTGCATCTTTAAACCATCTATTTGAAGGTAGAAACATAGATACATAGAAATTAGGTTAAAGGAGGAGGCCATTCGGCCCTTCGAGCCTGCACCGCCATTCAATATGATCATGGCTGATCATCCAACTCAGTATGGACAAGCCTTCTCTCCATACCCTCTGATCCCCTTAGTTTCAAGGGCCACATCTAACTCCCTCTTAAATATAGCAATTTATGTACAGCTCAGGGTTATCATGTGTCAAGGAGGAGATGAGCTTTATTCTCCAGGATGCTCAGTAATTTGAGGAGCATCCTCCACTCTAAGACCACTTCCCATGAATCCAACTCCGCCTCCAGGGTGGAGCCAGCCTTCCTGATGAGTTTGTTGACCTTATTTACATCCGGAGCCTTTGCCACCACACAGATGTTGAAGGAGTGGAGCCTTCTCAAAAAGCACAGCTGGCTCTGTCCCTCCTTGTACAAGGCCTAAGTGTTCCTGGACCAGTCCAGTTTACTGTCCATGTACACTCCAGGGTATTTGTAGTCACTGGTAAACGGCACATCTACACCATTAATGGAGACAGGGGACATGGGTGTTCCTCTTCTCCTCAAGTCCATCACCAACTCCTTAGTCTTGTCAGTGTTGAGCTGCAGGTGATTCAGCCGACACCACTCAACAAGTCGTTGACTACACCTATGTATTCAGCTAATATCCACGCAGTCAAGGGCTGCAGATTCTTCTAGGCATCAGTTGATTCCTCCCTCATTCCTCTCCCAAGCTGCAGCATAAACAAGTCTCAACTTTCCAACTTTTCCTCAGAAGTCAACATGTTAATCCAGATACCAGTCCAGGAAGCCTTTCCCTGAGCTCCAGATGTAGTTGGTAGAATTGGCACATGGAATACAGTGTAGCAAAGTGTGCGGTCATGCACTTTTGTAGTAGTAATAAAGACATAGATTGCTTTCTAACTGGGGAGTATGACTCTGAAGTCTGAAGAAGGGTCTCGACCTGAAACGTCACCCATTCCTTCTCTCCAGAGGTGCTGCCTGCCCCACTGAGTTACTCCAGCGTTTTGTGTCTACCTTCGAGAGGAGTCAGAAATCGGAAGTGCAAAGGGACTTGCGAGTTCTGGTGCAGGATTCACCTAAGGTTGAATTGCCGGGTGAATTTTTATTAAAAAAAGAACGTAAATTTAGAAAGGAAATGAGGAGGAATTTCTTTAGACAGAGGGAGGTGAATCTGTGAGATTTATTGTTGCCACAGACGGCTATGCAGGCCATGTCAATGGATATTTTTAAAGCGGAAATTGGCACGTCCTTGATCAGTAAAGGTATCAAAGATTACGGGGATAAGGCAGGAGAATGAAGTTGAGAGAGAAAGATAGATCAGCCATGGATGAATAGTGGAGTAGACTCAGTGTAGGAAAGAACTACAGATGCTGGTTTAAGTCGAAGGTAGACAAAATGCTGGAGTAACTGGAGTATCTCCAGAGATGCTGCCTGTCCAGCTGAGTTACTCCAGCATTTTGTGTCTACCTTCGGAGTAGACTCAATGGTCTGAATGGCCTAATTCTGCTCCTATGATTTATGAACTTAGCACAGCATTGCCCAATCTACCAGTCACAGCAGCTACATTGTGCGTGTCTGTTTTTATGACCCACCTGTCTGATGTAATTTTCACATCATGTTTGTGCAAGTAAATTCATTTATAAAGAATAGTAAGAAGAAAGTGCAATGGTGAGCATAACTAACGGGACCTGAAAGCTGCTCATAGATGAGGAGAGGCTCAGTCTTCACTTGACACATTACATGAAGTTGATGACTTTAGACTGTATACTTGGGAAATAAAATGCAGAAACAGGCTTTTCAGCCCATCGAGTTTGTGCCAACCAGCGATCACTAACACAATCCAACACACTAGGGGCAATTTACAATTTTACTGAAGCCAATCAACCTATAAACCTGTAATTCCAAAGTGTGAGAGAAAACTGGAGCACCCGGGGAAAACTGGAGCACCCGGAGAAAACCTACGTGGTCACAGGGAGCTCGTACAAACTCCGCACAGACAGCACGCGCAGTCAGGATCGAGTACGAATATGGCAGCAACTCTACCGCTGCGCCACCGTGCCGCCCCTGGGAAGTGGAGATTGCTGTGATCTGCATGTGGCACTGTGACCTTGGATACGTACAGTACCGGCACAACTTGTTAACAAACAAATATACAGGTGAGGATGACACGAACAAACTTAATAAGGACAAAACGAACAAATAAGAAACATATTGATTCTGCATCTATCGTCCAGCCTAAGGCTTGAAAATAATAGAATTACATGAAGAAGATGTCGTGCTGATAACAATGAATGGGGGTTTTAAATCACTGCCAAATGCAATGTATAACACTTATAGTTTTTCAAATGCGTCACTCGCTGTCTCTCAATTTTTTCAAACTTGTTTGTTGGATCAATGCGTTAACTGTATTAAGCATCAATTTTATTTGTCCAAAGTCTTTGCACATTGATTCTAACGTGATCAGTCTTTATTCACCAGAATGGAGCTGGCCCGTGTTATAATGAGGTCACAGCGGTAGGGAACAAGAGGAAGTGACAAATTGACCTTGGAGATGGGACCTGTTGATCATGGCTAAAGATCGAGAGGTGGTGAGTGCTGACGCCACATCACCTGCCACCACCGATTGTGTGAGGGGTTTCTGAAAAAGCTTGATAGCGTTGATTGCTTTTTCCCCAGTGGTTGACAGAGCTGGACAGGGGTTTGCGATAAAGACCCATTCAGAATGAATGGTATGACCGTCCTGAATGAAATAAAGATGAAGTGCTGCCTGAGTGAGCAGGCAGGCACCAAGATGTTTCCTTCCCGCAAACTTGTCTCCATTAGCAAACGTGGTCCGTGCTTCTCCTTATCTCCAACCTGCAGGCTGGGTCTGCATTGACAGGGGAGTCTGGTGCCTGATCTGTTTCCTGGGGCATCCAGCAGCCTTGGGGCACTGAATACAAACAATAAACCCTGCTAATTATTGCAATACAAGCAAGTGGAGGGTTCAAGACTCTCACAATCACATTAAAAATAGAACATGCAGCAGTTCGCACACAGTGGACAGTAAAGTAGTGCAGCTGGTAAAATTGCTGCCTCACAGCACCAGAGACCCGGGTTCGATCCTGGCCTCGGGTGCTGTCTGTGTGTGGAGTTTGTACGTTCTCCCATTGACCACGTGGTTTTTCTCTGGGTGTTCAGGTCTACTCCCACATCCCAAAGACGTACAGGAATGTAGGTTAACTGGCTTCGGTAAAATTCCCCCTAGTGTGCAGGACATAGAAGTAACGTACGGGTGATCGATGGTTGGCATGGACTCAGTAGGTCGAGGGCTGTACCCATGTTGTATCTCTAAACTAATCTAAAGGTCAAGCAGCAGTAATGGAGAGAGAAAAATGGTTAATAAACCAAACTGCACAACCCTACCTCAGCAGCGAATACCACGCTCCCCTCCATTGAGTCTGTCCAAAGCAAGCGCTGCCTGCGGAGGGCGCTCAGCATCGCCAAGGACTGCTCTCACCCCAACCATGGACTGTTTACCCTCCTACCATCCGGGAGGCGCTACAGGTCTCTCCGTTGCCGAACCAGCAGGTCGAGGAACAGCTTCTTTCCGGCGGCTGTCCCCCCCCCCCCGGACACTTATTATTTTTTTATTCAAATCGCTTACTATGTCGCTCTTCAAGGGAGATGCTAAATGCATTTCGTGTCTCTGTACTGTACACTGACAATGACAATTAAAATTGAATCTGAATCTGAATTACCCATGTACTTTATATAAGGTCGCACCATGTACTTTGGCTAGCACTATTATATACAGTAATACAATAAATTATAATGAACAATTTTCAACAATAATAAAATGAATTAGCAGTTTCTATCTCACTTCATGTAAACCGATTTTTTTTGTATTACTATTTAATTATTGTGTAATTATTTGTTGTGTTATTGTGTTAATGTGTCTGTAAAGCAGCCGCAAGTAAGAATTTCATTGTAGATGCAAGGAAGTGCAAAAGTTGGATTACAAAAAGCAACTGGTATTAAAAGTGCACATCATGGCGAGCATGGGTGGGTGACACTTCGGGTCAAGACCCTTCTGCAGATTTGTTCCATTGCCGATGCATACAACGCTGAAACATCCTTGACTTTTATTGCAAGGGTTAGAAAATTATAGCTAAGAGTGAAATTGGTGTAGAATGAAATAATATCCTGAAATGGAGATGGGCAGTGGTATCCCAGTGCAGAGATAAGAGAAATAAAATCTTCCAAAATTAACTTTACATCTATTTTAGAGCTATATGGGTGTAAGTGACAGAATGGGCTTCTACTTTGCTGTAATTGCTTTAGTTTAAGTTTTAATTCAAGAAATGCAGCATGGAAACAGGCCGTTCGGCCCACAGAGTCCACGCCGACCAACATTTCCCCATACACTAGTTCTATCCTAAAAACACAAGGGATAATTTACAAAAGCTAATTGACCTGCAAATCTGCATATCTTTGGAACGTGGGTGGAAAATGGAGCACCCGTGGAATACCCACGCGGTCATAGGGATGAAGTACATACTCCGTACAGACAGCTCCCGTAGTCAGGATCGAACCGGCTCTGGCACTGAAAGGCAGCAACTCTACCGCTGTGCCGACCTTTATGAATTCCTGCTAAAATGGGATTTTGAACTCGGTTCTCTGGGTTGTTAATCCAAGATTGAAGAGTAACTGAAGGCTAATGTACTTTTATTAATATTCCAAAGGAAAAGATATAAAGGGACTGGTGATGTAAGGCAGCAAATTTACTGCTGCGCCACTGTGCCACCTCTTGATCTTATGAACTTATGGACACATCAAGATGATACCCTTTCATCAGATCCTCCCTTTGATTTCTGAATGACATTGTCATGTTGTACAGAGAAGCCTCTCTCGCACAATGCACTGCAGAAGTGAAACCGGTGTGATTGCAATAATTATAGCTAACTGCGACTGATGTTGATAGGGGTCTGCTGAGCATAGCCAGGTTCAATGTCACACAAGGGTACTCTTTAGAAAATAAGCACTTTCTCTGCAGTAATACTCCACATGAAACATTACAATGTGCTGTTATTTTCCAAATGCATTACATAAGTTAAAGCTAATAAACAATAAGATGTGGAAATTAAGTTTTCATTAAATTCCTAACTTGAGTTGGAATATCAAGATATTTACTTCATACTTAGAGATGAAAGACAATGTCATGAACTAAAATAAAACAAATTATAATTTCTATCACGCTGAAATAAATTAACAAGCTCTGAGTAACAATACTGAATAAGCAGGCACCTCGGTTGAAGAAGGCGTTTTAATTTATTTTGTGGAAATCAAAAACCTTATACTCTCAGTAAACATTTTGCAATTGATCAAAATACCCATGTTAATGTAAAGGATCAGTCTGAAGAAGAGTCCCAACTTAATGTCAGCTGTCCAAGCCCTCCACAGATGTTGCCTGACCTGCCGAGTTCCTCCAGCACTCTGTGTTTTGTTCACGGTTCCAGCTTCTGCAGTTCCTTGTGTCACTCTTAATGTAAAGGACATAAAGTGCTGCAGTAACTCAACGGATCAGGCAGCATCTCTGGAGAACATGGATAGGTGACGTTTCGAATCAGGACCCTTTGTCAGACTGATTGTGTGGTGTCAGTGAAGAGAAGGTGAAGCTAGAAGAGAGGAGGGGCAGGACAAAGCATGGCAGGTATTAGGTGAACACGGGTGAGGGAGGATTTCGATAGCCAGATGGTTGAATGAAGGCCACAGATGAATGAGGTGTGAGACAAAAAGTGTGAAGAGTTGCAAATTGTGAAGCTAGAGGAAGGAATGTAAGTGGAACTCGAGGGGGGGGGGGATATATATATATATATATACTAGACTAAGTGGGACCCGTTGGGTCCCAGCTTCACATGGGAGGGCTGGTCCCCCAACACATTATTCCACCTCTCCACCAATTCCAATATACACACACACACTCACACACACAGACAGACTCACACACGCACACACGCACACACACTGACATGCATATGCACACACACGCACACGCACATGCACACACACACACACGTATACACACACATACACACCCACCCTCCACCTCACACACATACACGTACACACACACACACACAGTCACACACATAAACTCACTCAAACACACGTACACACACACACACACACTCACTCACACACACACACACACTCGCATACACATCCTCACTCACTCGCACACTCACTCACACACTCACTCACACACTCACACACACACAGACTCACACACTCACACTCAAACACTCTCACACATTCACACATACACTCACACACACACACACACACACTCACACACACACACTCACACACACACATACACTCACACACATACACTCACACACACAGACACACACACACACATACACTCACACACACACACTTACACACACACACACACACACACACACACACTGACTCACACACCATATATATGACACTTTCTTGAATCTACTCACACGGCTGAGCGCGCCCTCTCCACTGTGGGGCTTCCGCAGTCAGCGGAATTTCCGCAATCAGCGCGACCTCTGCACTCGCCGGAAATTACACAATCAGCGGGACCTGTCCGCTAAGCGGAAGTCACGAAATGAGCGGAACTTTTGGACTAAACACAGTCGGACTTAATAAGGCATTTATTCCGTCCAAACACATTCGGACCTAATAAAGCATTTATTCCTTCCAAACACAGTCGGAACTAATAAAGCATTTATTCCTTCCAAACACAGTCAGACGTAATAAAGCATTTATTCCTACCAAACACAGTCAGACCTAATAAAGCATTGCATTTTCAAGCACAAGCAGGGCAGCAGGCCAAACAACACAAGGCATTGTCATTTCATTTCCAATTAAGCATTGCACTTTCAAACACAGGCAGCGCAGCAGGCCAAAAAACTCATGGCATTGTCATTAAGGGCTAACAAATCATTTATTGCAAGTACATTGCAGACTCACAGTTCAGTTGATTCACAGCTTAGAATTACAGTCATGGCCTCTTCCTCACAATCTTGCAGTGACTGAGTCACATCCAAACATCTGGGGTTTATAGTCCTGCCCCACTCCCCACCCCCCGGAAGAGGCGCTATCTTCATTGCGATGATTGACAGGCGAGAGGACCAATCAGCTGATCTGGAGGGTTTTTTAAACACTCATAACTTTTTTATTTTCATCGATGGGAAAGATCCTCGGGGCTGGCTCAGCGGAGGACTGTGAGTAAGATGGCCAAAAATCACAGCGGTACAGGGTAGCGTTGTTTCTAAAATCTATATACAGCGCAGACAGGCAGTGGGCGAGATGAGACTTTTAATAGATACTAGACCAAGTGCAGACCCGTTGGGTCTGTTTCCCCAACAGCGTTTGCGGGGGGGGGGGGGGGGGGGGGGGGGGGGGGGGGGGGGGGGGGGGGGGGGGAGGGGGGGCTGCGGCATCACATTCAAATTAACCACCTCCCAAACTCACAGGTGGGGGGAGGGGGGGGGGGGCTGCCTTCACACCACAAGCACTGACACCCGCCCTAATCAAAAATCTGTCAATCTCTGCCTTAAAAATACTCATTGTCTTGGCCTCCACAGCCTTCTGTGGCAATGAATTTCATAGATTCACTGCCATCTGACTAAAGAAATTCCTCCTCATCCCCTGTCTAAAGATACATCCTGTCATTCTGAGAATATGGCCTCTGGTCCAAGACTTGCCCACTAGTGGAAACATCCTCTCATATCCACTCAATCCAGGCCTTTCACTATTCCGTAAGTTTCAATGAGGTGCCGAGTTTCATCCTTCTAAACTCCGGCGAGTACAGGCCCAGCAAACACACCAAAGGATGTTGTTGTGTTTGCATCCAAAACCATTATTCCACCTCCAACCTTGATTAATAGGTCAGCTATTCACAGTCCTCCCTTAAAATTCACAGAATCCTAGAAATATAAGGCACAGGTGGGATGTTTTGCCCACTAGTCCACACTGAGACTTCTTTCCTAATTTTTCCTGATATCTCTTCCACTTGACTTGCAAAATAACTCTCCTTTCGTCAAGTGCACAATGAGTTCAGCCAGATATTAGCACAGCTGCAGTTATATCTGTAACTCTTATTAAAATATATCCCCAAAATATGTCTGGTTGCCATTTTCACATCCTTAATTGGTAATCTTAACTGGACATGCATGGTTTATAACCGATCGACTATTGATTATATAGATCAGCTAAGTAAGTGTGATTTATAGCTGGTCTTAGCTCACCAAAAAATTGGGTTATTGCCTTGTAAGAAAATCCACTTGAACTGTTATCTACTAATGATGGAGGGTGGCACAGCAGTAGAGTCGCTGCCTTACAGCGCCAGAGACCCGATTTCGATCCGGACTATGGGTGCTGTCTGTATGGAGTTAGTAAGTGCTCCCTGCGACCTCTATGGTTTTCTTCGGGTGCTCCGGTTTTCTCCCACATTCAAAAGACCTGGAGGTTTATAGGCTAATTGTCATCTATCACATTGTCCCTAGTGTGCAGGATAGAACTAGTGTGTGGGTGATTGTTGGTCGGCGTGGACTCAGCGGACCAAAGGGCCTGTTTCCAAGCTGTATTGCTAAACTAAACTAAACTCCACAAATACTTAAAATAATTGACCTGCGCAAAACATATTGGCAGTAACATTTGTCCAGTTCATAGCATTCATGAAGAGCCATCTAGAGTATGTAATTGAATACCGGATTTCTCTCCGATTAAATGAACATTTGGAAATGTTTTGTTCCCAGAATTGTTAAACAAAAAGTTGATAATATTCCACAAACTGCAGCAACTTGGAGGCATATTCTGGAATCCCTTTTTTTAAAATAATAAATGTTTAGATTTCTAAGACCAAGTATGAACTATTGTAGTCTATAATTCATCACCTGTGTAAATAACATACATTCACAAGATCACAAGTTATAGGAGTAGAATTAGGCCATTTGGCCCATCGAGTCTCCTTCACCACTCAATCATGGCTGATATCTGCCTCCTAATCCCAGTTTCCTGCCTTCTCCCCATAACCTTGACACTCATTCTAATCAAGAATTTGTCTATCTCTGCCTTTAAAATATCCACTGGCTTGGTCTCCACAGCCCTCTGTGGCAATGAGTTCCACAGATTAACTACCTTCTGATTAAAGAAATTCCTCCTCACCTTTCCAAAAGAGCACCCTTTAATTCTAAGGCTATGACCTCTGGTCCTAGACTCGCCTACCAGTGGAAACATCCATTCCACATCCACTCCATCTATGCCTTTCATTATTCTGTAAGTTTCAATATGTTGCTAACAATACCAAGCAGGCCAGATATCCTCAGTCATTTTAAGCACATGACACTTTCAATGCACGTAGACTTTCCTCTGTTTCTTTTCTGTGTTGAACTGTGTGTGTGTTGGTTTGATGCAAGTGAACCAGTCCTTGACAGTATGAGTCTGCCTTTTGGTGAGTGGGGAGGGTTGGCTTACATTTCTGTGCAGGAGAATGGCGTGCATTTTTAATACCTTCGCCCTGTGCTGGCATTCTTGCCAGGTTCAGGTGGAATATTGCAGTGCTATTGGGTTTTTGAAGCTGTGGAAACTGCTGGCCAGGGGAAAAAAAACAGGTTGACCAAGAGGGTTCTTGTCTCATTATGTAGAAATGAGGAACTGCAGATGCTGAAAGACACCAAGGTGCTGGAGTAATTTAGCAGGTCAGGCAACATCTCTGGAGAAGAAGGATCAGTGATATTTTGGGTTAGGAACCTTCCTCAGATTGATTATGGGTGTGTAGGGTGGAACTAAAGGACACAAAGTGCTGGAGTAACTCAGCAGGTGGGGGGGGGGGGGGGGGGGGGGGGGGGGGGGGGGGTGGAATGGTGACTCACTCCTGAGTTTCTCCAGCAACTTGCGTCGTTTTGTGATGTTCTCCAGAGATGCTGCCAGTTACCTGTTGAGTAACTCCGGCACTTTGTGTCCTCTTTTGTCTCATTAACCTATACTAATGGTTGGTAACAGTGTCCTGCCTTGGTTTATTAACCGGGAACCAGACCAGTTGGAAAGTTGCCAATTTCTAACAGCTGATTTTTTTGTGCATTAAAATTCTGTCCATGTGTGATGAGGGCCAGTTTGGTTTATGTGAGCTGCTCAAGCCTGTCCATACGCTGCTTGCAGTCCTTATGTGTGATGGAATACTCACCTGCTGCAGGACAGGGATACACAGACAAGAACACTGCAGCTAACTGACCAATCCATCAGCGATGAAACCTGTGACAGAAGCAAAGGATACAACAGGACCAAAGCAAACTGGAGCAGATGCCCGGCATCTCAATTGATAACAGATAGAGAGACAGAAATGATTAAACAGGCAAGGTGGCATCTGCAGAGAGAGAAACTGAATTAACCTTTCAGGCTGATGACCTTTCATCAGAACAAGGAGATGATAGAGAGTGAGAATCTTAGAATATAAAATTTTTATGAAATGTTCGTTAATTGTCACATGTACCGAGGTACGGTGAAAGGATTTTTGGTTGCATGCCAAACAGGCAGCAGAATGACTATACCTGATTACCATCGACCCATTCATTGTGTACAGATACAGGACAAAGGGGATAATATTAGATAAAGTCCAGTAGCGTCCGAATTTAAGATAATCTGAGGGCCTCCAATGAGGTAGTTGGTACTGCTCTCAGGACTGCTTTCTGGTTGTTGATAGGATGATTCAGTTGCCTGATAACAGCTGGGAAGAAACCGTCCCAGAATCCGAGGTGTTCGTATTCACACTTCTGTACCTCTTGCCTGATGGGAGTGACCAAGGTGAGACTGGTAGTTGATTATGCTGGTTGTCTTGCTGAGACAGCGTGACATGTAGATGGAATCAATGGAAGGGAGGTTGGTTTGTGTATTGGCCTGGGCTATGTCCACAATAGGCCATGCAGCACAGGAACCCTATATTAGTTCTTGGCCATAGAGTCATAAAGTAATGCAGCACGGAATCAGGACCTTCGGCCCAACTTGACCATGCCAACCAAAATGCTCCATCTAGACTAGTCTCATCTGCCAGCATTTGGCCCATATACCTTGAAACATTTCCTTTCCATGCACCTGTCCAAAATGTATTTTAAATGCCAAGGTTGCGATTACTGGTACCTCAGAGGAGGAATCTTGCCCGCCCTCAATATTCCCCTTCCAATTTAAAAAGTAGGATTAGGAATGTGCAGAGCTTTTGCTCAAGATAAATTGTCATTACTACAATTTTTGAGGAAACAGTTATTACACATTTTATACCTGGAATGTGCACCTCTCAGTCAATGTTATCAGTTAAAGTCTGTTCATGTGCTTGGAAAACAACAGCTTAATGGATCATACAACTCAGAAACAGGTCCTTTGTCACTTTGATCCTGCATTGATCACTTATTTACACTAATCGCATAAGTATGCAGTGCAACTTTATATAAAGTCCAATGGTAATTTGCTGCTGAGGTAGGGTTGTGCAATATGGTTTATTAACCATTTATCTGTCTACTAATGGTGCTTGACCTTTAGCTAACTTAGAAATACAGCATGAAAGCATGCCATTCGGCCCACTGAGACCATACCAACCAATGATCATCCGCACACTAGTTCAATTACTTACATTACATACTAGGGGTAATTTATACAAGCCAATTAACCAACAAACCTGCACGCATTTAGAAAGTGAGTGGAAAGCAGAACAGCGGGAGAAAACCCGTGCAGACACAGGCAGAATGTACAAACTCCGTACAGACAGCACCCATAGAATTCAAAGGATTGGGGTTGTTTTCAAACAGAAAATATTAATTAAAAATACAGGTAAACATCTTGCTACATAAAGAATGGAAATCACTTCTGGGCTACTTTTGTCTTTCATCAATAAATGGAAACCTCCAAGGCATGGAGATATTATCTTCCCCAACATCGGGGTTTAGACACCTCATCCGACAGCCTATTCCACTCTGACACTTGGTGGGGATGTCAGTACCAAGGAAATAGGAATCAACCACTTAGGTGATACATTTCTTAGGATTCAGAAGAAGGTCATTCAGTTCATCATGGTTCACAGCAGAACAACCCCTTCAATTCCATTCCTCCTCAGCCCTACAACTTATTCTCTATCAATTACTCCCTTCTTCCTCAATTGACTCCTTTGCATCTCATCTACAATTGGGGCAGCATGGTGGCACAGCAGTAGAGGTGCTGCCTAGCAGCACCAGAGTTCCGGGTTCAATCCTGACTACAGGTGCTGTCTGTACGGAGTTTGAACGTTCTCCCTGTGACCTCATGGGTTTTATCCTGGTGCTCCGGTTTCCTTCCACAGGTTTGTAGGTTAATTGTTTTTGTTCAAATCATAAATTGTCCCCAGTGTGTGCAGGATAATGCAGGTGTATGGGGGGGATCACTAGTTGGCATGGACTCGGTGGGCCGAAGGGCCTGTTTCTACAATGTATCATTAAAGTCTAATGCACAGAGGCCAATTAACCAACCCACCAGTGCATGTTTGGGAAGTGGGAAGAAATTGCAAAACCGCGCGAAACCCATTTGGTCAAAGGGAGAACGTGCAAACTCCACACAGACAGCAGCAGAGGTCAGGATTGAACCCAAGGTCACTGGCATAAGGAGGAAGGGGGCATTAAGCAGCAGCACTACCTGCTGCAGCAGCAGGCCAACTTTTCATGGCTTACAAAAAATATATTTTACATTTCACTAATACCAGCACTCATGAGTTTTCGAATATTCTTATGCAAAAATAATACCTTTTGCTAAAGATAATTTTATTACTTACTAGACCAAGTGCAGACCCATTGGGTCTGCTCCCCCAATGCACCCATGCCCTACCCATAGCCCCCACGGGAGGCATGGTCCTCCAACTCAAGCCGTTCCCAAACGTAAGATTCCAGCACTCCCCTTGCCTCCATCAGCAGAGCTCTTGAAAAAAATTCTTCCAATTACACTTGCCTCATGGGTTTTGCTTGACTAATATTCTGGAACTTTTTGAGGATCTAGCTAGGAAAATGGACAAGGGAGAGCTAGTTGATATAGTGTACCTGGACTTTCAGAAAGCATTTGATAAGGTCCCACATAGGAGATTAGTGGGCAAAATTAGGGCACATGGTATAGGGGGTAGAGTACTGACATGGAAAGAAAATTGGTTGGCAGACAGGAAACAAAGAGTAGAGATTAACGGGTCCCTTTCAGAATTGTAGGCAGTGACTAGTGGGGTACCGCGAGGCTTGGTGCTGCGACCGCAACTTACAATACACATTAATGATTTAGATGAAGGGATTCAAAGTAACATTAGCAAATTTGCAGATGACACAAAGCTGGGTGGCAGTGTGAACTGTGAGGAGGATGCTGTGAGAATGCAGGGTGACTTGGACAGGATGGGTGAGTGGGCAGATGCATAGCAGATGCAGATTAATGTGGATACATGCAAGGTTATCCACTTTGGTAGCAAAAACAGGAAGGCAGATTATTGTCTAAATGGTGTCAAGTTGGGAAAAGGGGAAGTACAATGGGATTTGGGGGTCCTTGGCCTTGTATAGCAGATAATGAAAGTAAACATGCAGGTACAGCTGGCAGTGAAGAAAGCGAATGGCATGTTGGCCTTCATAACAAGAGGAGTTGAGTATAGGGGCAAAGAGGTCCTTCTGCAGTTGTACAGGGCCCTAGTGAGACCACACCTGGTGTATTGTGTGTAGGTTTGGTCCCGTATTGTGTGTAGTTTTGGTCCCCTAATTTGAGGAAGGACATTCTTGCTATTGAGGAAGTGCAGCATAGGTTCACAAGGTTAATTCCCAGGATGGTGGGACTGGCATATGCTGAGAAAATGGAGCGGCTGGACGTGTATACTCTGGAATTTAGAAGAATGAGAGGGGATCTTATTGAAACATATAAGATTATTAAGGGTTTGGACACGCTAGAGTCAGGAAACATGTTCCCTATGTTGGGGGAGTCCAGAACCAGGGGCCACAGTTTAAGAATAAGGGGTAATGCATTTAGAATGGAGATGAGGAAACACTATTTCACACAGAGAGTCTCTGCCTCAGAGGGCGGTGGAGGCTGGTTCTCTGCATACTTTCAAGAGAGAGCTTGATAGGGCTCTTGGGATATGGGGAGATGGCAGGAATGGGGTACTGATTGTGGATGATCAGCCATGATCACATTGAATGGTGATGCTGACCTGAAGGGCTGAATGGCCTACTCCTGCTCCTATTGTCTATTGTCTTTTGCCCTGCGTGTTGCAATAGCAATTCGCCCTCCACTTGCTAGTCTATCCATTGTGACGTCATCAATTGAAGCTGCCATTGTGACGTCATCAGTTGAAGCTGGTCGGTTTGAAATTCAAGGTATTTTGATTTTTTTAAACTTTAATCAGTAATGTTGAGAAATAAAGCATAAAATGTTCAGTGAAAGTGAGCTCAGCCTCGAGGGGTAAAATGTGAATCAGAATATGTAAAAATCTTGTGATAGTTGGTATTTTTAAAGCTATAATTGTGAATAATGTGCCAAATATAGGATGAAATCTTCATTGAGGCTGGTCTCTGCTAGCTGAGCCATTGTGAGGTCATCAGTTGAAACTGGTGGTTTTCATTTTAAAGTCTTTTGACCTTTTAGACTTTTAATCAGTAACGAGTCGAGAATAAGTCGAGAAATAAAGCATAAAATGTTCAGATAAAATGATCCCGGCCTCAACGGAATATATAAAAATGTAATCGTTACCGCGTAGTATTTTTGCAAAGATGTAAAGACACGGTGGAAACACGCTTTCAGCCCACCGAGCCCGTGCCGACAGCAATTACCTGGTATACTTACACTATCCTCTACACTAGGGACAATGTTTTTACAACTTACCATAGCCAATTAACCTACAAACCTGCACGTCTTTGGAGTGTGAGTGGAAATCAGAGCACCCGGAGAAAACCAAGGCGGTCACAGGGTGAATGTACAAACTCCGTACTGACAGCATCTGTAGTCAGGATCGGCCCTGGTCTCAGGCACTCAGGCAGCACCACTACCGCTGTGCCACTGTGCCGCGAACAGCTGACACATGGGGCCTGTTTCTGTGCAATACTGTTTTATGTTCAATGTTCTACGCTCTATATTGCTCCTCGCTACTGAATGATCTTTCACTGGTCAGCCTTTGACAAGGAGATCGTTTTCTTCCAATGAAAAATAAAAATGGGTCATCATTGAGACTAGTCTCCATAAAACTCAGGACCATTTCGGATAGGCAAGGGGAAAATAGCATTTCTGCACTGACACAGATTGTAAGGGTTACTGCATAACAACAGCCACTGTCCCCACAGGCAAATTGGCTGCTGAATTATTAATGTTCAGAATAGTTGAGCAGAAGTAGACAAAAACTCAAATAAAAAAGAAAAATTAAACTTGGTCACAAGAGTGGAAAGAGATGTCACCTTAAGGCAAATATGTCTTATGAAACAACAATAGATTTACCCACGCTTCCTCCAAGTTTAGGGTAGATTGTATTTCACATCAGCAGCCTCTACCTAAATTCTGCAATTTATATCATGCAAAATTTATCAGCCAGCGTGATTGACCAGTAATTTGAAATGTAATGCATTGCATTAACGTTATTAGAATTCAAATGGATTCCAAGTTGACTCTTTCCACTGAAGCTCTCATAACATCAAACATCCAGTACTATAAAATAAAACAAAGTGTGATATTGGTCAAGCATTGTTTGAGAGGGTTGTTAAAAGAACGAACAATTTTAGATTTTTTCCGCTGAAATAGTTAGTAGATTTAATAATACAACAATGCACAGAAAGATGTCAGGGAACATTGTGAAATCCCAAGATAGGCACAAAAAGCTGGAGTAACTCAGCGGGTCGGGCAGCATCTCTGGAGAATAGGTGACATTTCAGGTCGAGATCCTAATTCAGGCCAGAAGCGTCACTTGTTCCTTCTTTACGTAATTCAGACAGAATTAGGAGAGTGCACTTGAAATGCCCCACTAAAAAATGTGGCTCCCCCAGGCAGGGTGAGGTGGCCAATCTTGACCACATCGAGACTTCCGCGGCCGATTGGTGGGTTGAATTTGCCCCTGCGACCATGTCTCTGGAACTCCGGCCTGGCCAGAGCTAACAGATCCGTTCCCATAGCGGAATTCCATGGCCAACTTTGCAGGTCTGTCAATCCCCCCTGAGGCCATGACCTCTTTTGGTCCAGCAAAATGGATAATACGGCAAGGCCCTGGAACCAAGGGTGCTGGAAAATTGATGGTCGGTGCCCACTGGTCAGCATGGAAGTGTTGGGTTGAATGTGCAGGAAGGAACTACAGATGCTGGTTTACACCGAAGATAGATGCAAAATGGTGGAGTACCTCAGTGGGTCAGGCAGCATCTCTGGAGAAAAGGAATAGATGACGTTTCAGGTCGAGACCCTTCTTCAGACTGAGAGTCAGGGGAGAGGGAAACTAGAAGTATGAAGAACAACAAATTGAAATGCTTGAAAAGAACAAATCAAAGTCAGCAACGATGAACAAGGAAGGGTGGAGCTCACAATGGTCCATTGTTGGCTATGGAGAAGGTGATAACGAGTGGCTACAACAGTGAAACTAAGCAGGACGACAGTGGAACTAGTACGATGACTAGGGTGGGGGCGGGACGGAGAGAGGGGGAATTTAAGGACTCCCTTGAATGTGACCATGTGTGTTGTTCAATGGGATAGGAGGCAGGTAAAGGGCTTCTTTCTCCAAGGTAAAGGGCTTCTTCTGGGCACTTTTACTCTGTGGCTCCATGAACCACAGAACATTTCAAAGAATCTTACAGCTGTGGAGGAACACAGTGAAATGCAGTTGTTGTGTAGTCATTCGGGCTGGCTTTAGTTAAGTGTACACAAAGTGCAGTCTGATGAAACAAGCCTCATTATATGTGCTGTTGAGATTGCTTCCAGCGAGATGTATTGTGCTGCTTCCAGCACCCTGTGAATGGAATGGCAGGTACTTCCGTGCATCCAAACAGACTGCTTTTTGCCTAATTCACACTAACCTCTGATCAAATGCAAAAGGGGGCCAGAGGGAACAGGGGAGTGGGATCAACTCTGCTTCAATAGGTGGTGAGTAGCCAGCGTTCCCATTTCTACTTGCCTAATTTGTTTCATTTTTCCACAGTTGGACTATTCTCTGGTATTTTCTTTTGTAATTAAACTTCATTGATTTTAGCGCAAGACACACAGCAAAACCAATACATATGTAAATGGTGAACATTCATAACAGGACTGGTGTTTAATTGCTTCTGTTTGATTTCAAATAGAAGGCGACGCAGAGTTGATTAATTATACTGAACACTGGCATGATTTACAACTTTGAAGTTGCTGGGGAAACTAATATAATGTTGGTTTAGTTATTGGAAGAAAGGGAATAAATAAATGACCAAAAGGATCGAATGCTCTCACCACAAGCCTGTTTGGAGTGTGGTTGAAAGACCAGATCATGGTTTACGTGACACCGTGTTCTTTGCTGATTTCCATGGGCTTTGTTTGTGGTGGGACTTAAGCCTGTGTTGAATGTGATCACTTGAAGATAGACACAAAATGCTGGGGTAACTCAACGGGTCAGGCAGCACCTCAGGAGAAAAAGGAACAGGTGATGTTTCGGGTCATCTATTCTTCTGACTTAAGAGCCAGGGGAGAGGGAAACTATAGGTGTGAAATGGTGCAAAGACCAAATGAATGAAAGGTATGAAAAGAACAAATCAAAGCCAGCAAAGATGATCAAGGAAAGGTAGAGCCCACAATGGTCCATTGTTGGCTGTGGAGAAGATGATAACGAGTGGATGCAAACAGTGAAACTAAGCAGGACGACAGTGAAACTAGTAGAATGACTAGGGTGAGGGAGGGATGGAGAGAGAGGGAATGCAAGGGTTCCCTTGAACGTGATCATGTGTGTTAGCGCGCACTTGTCCAAAGGGGTAGAAGGCAGATCTCAAGTTCTTTCTCCTAGACCTTGTGCTGCTCTTGAGAATGATCCATTACTGCCATACTTCTGGGCACATCAAGCCCTTCAGTCCCGGAGTTAGGAATACTATTTCAGAGGAGAGGAATTTCCAATTTCTTGACAGGATTGAGAGAAGACAGCCTCCAAGCTGATCCCATCCCGAAGTGCGAACCTCTGGTACCAGTAGACATCAAAGTACTGAAGGTGGCAACATTTAATGCTTTGTGAATTTTTCCCATACTCCACGTACTGAAGAACGTCAGTATCAGATGTTTATAGAACCATGCTCATAGCTCTGAGCCCAGTCTCTTCAGACTTTAGAGATATAGCTTGGAAACAGGCCCTTCGGCTCACCGAGTCCCACCGACCAGGGATAACCCCGTACAATAGTTCTATCCAACACACTATGGACAATTTATAATTTACAGTATCCAATTAACCTACAAACCTGCTTAATCTTATCCTTAACCTACAAACGTCTTCGGAGTGTGGGAGAAAACCGGAGCACCCGGTGAAAACCCACGTGGTCACAGGAAGAACTTAAGGGACTGGCCCACAAGCATGCGATTGCATGTGTCTAGCACGACCAAACATGGTCGCTTGAGGCGTATGGCCGCGCGGGGCGGGTCCCACTTCCAAGCGCAGAGGCGTATGGAGTTGTGCGGGGCTGGTCCCGACATCGCGCGGGGCTTGGAAAATCCTGAACTGTCAAAAAATTCCACCCACCAACGGCCTGTCGGCCCGCAGGCGCATTGAGGGTGTACGCAGCGTCTTGACGTCGTACACAGTGTCATGACGGCGTACGCCTAGCGCATGGCGTTGCGCGATGACGTCACTGCCCGACGTCGTGCGAGTCCAAATTCAGTCGGCCCGCCTCCTGCCCAGCTGATTGGTGAGTATGATGTAAATTAAGTCACGTGCGAACTTTGCGCGAACTTTGCGCGTACTTACCGCGAACTCCGCTTCCGTTTACGCATGCAATCACATACGCCAAACGCATGCAATCACATGCTGGTGGGACAGGCCCTTGGACTCTATGCAGACATCACCTGTAGTCAGGATTGAACACGGGTCTTTGCCGCTGTAAGACAGCAGCTCTACCTCTATGCCACTGTGCTGCCCCTCTATCATACTTTACCTGCAAGACTCAAGGTGCTAGAACGTCAGCAAGGCAATATGGCCAATGATGGGTTCCCACCTCCAATACAAACTGGTTTGAGTTCCCACCAAATACTGAAACAGAGCCTTGCCTTGGGGTTGACATTTGCATGTGCACCACAACGGGGCACCCCTGTCAGGGTCACACAATATGTAGGGGCCAGTCTGGTTTACTAACTGGGGTGATTTGACCCAATCATGGCTGTAGACCTGATTTACACTGAATTACACCTGATTTACACTGGATTAGACCTGATTTACATGAGGTTAGAACTGATTTACACTGGATTAGAACTGATTTACACTGGATTAGACCTGATTTACACTGGATTAGACTTGATTTACACTGGATTAGACCTGATTTACATCCTGAAAAATACATAGGTCTGTGATACAATTTCTAGTCATTAGACTTTACAGTTGATTATTATTACACAGAAAAACAATGTAAACAGGGCAACCACATTAAGAGGATGATGGAGTGAATTGTTGGGATGCATCATAGCTTGGTTTGGGAACAGCTCCTTCCAAGACCGCAAGAAATTATGGATTGAATTGAATTGAATTGAATAAACTTTATTAATCCCCAAGGGGAAATTCTGATGTCCTTGCAGCACACTAATAAAAAAATACAACAAAGTATTCATGAAGAAATTCAACACCAAACATAAAACATCCCCCCACAGTGATTCCCACTGTGGGGGGAGGCACAAAGTTCAGTCCCCATCCTCTTGTCCACCCAAAGTCGGGCCTATTGAGGCCTCCACAGTCGCCGCCACGGCGCCCGATGTTCTCGCCGGGTGATGGTACTCCGGCGTCGGGAGAACCCCCAGCGGCTTGAGGTGCCAGGAACGGCCACCTTCCCAACGGAGCCCGCGGTTTCCAAGCCAACCTGACTGCGCCGGACGGAGCTCCACACGCTGGCGATCTCTGCGAGAGATCCCAGGCTCCGGGATGTAAAGTTCAGCGTCGCAGCTGGCCGCTCCGCAGAACCGCGGCTCACCGATGATGTTTTCGGCAGTCCCAGCATACTGGAGTTCCAGCGCGGCGACCCAGGAAAGGCATCGCCCGCTCCACGACAGCGCTCCAGCACCGCGCCGCCGCCAAAGCCGATGTTCTGCGCCGCCACCAAAGCCGATGTTCTGGGCAGGCCCCTCAGGAAAACGTCGCTCCAGGACCCGCTGTTAGGCCGCGAGGACGGGTCGAAGACGCTGCTCGGAGGAAGGATGCACCCCAAACCATCACACCTCCCTTCCATCGACTCCATCTAGACTTCACGATGCTTTGGCAAGGCCACCAGCATAATCAAGGGCCAGCCTCACCTCGGTCATTCCCGCTTCCCCCTCTCCCTTCAGGCAAGAGGTACAGAAGTGTAAAAACGCACACCTCCAGAGTTTCAGGGACATTTTCTTCCCAGTTGTTATCAGGCAACTGAACCATCCTATCACCAACAGGAGTGCAGTCCTGACCTACCATCTACCTCATTGGAGACCCTCAGACTACCTTTAATCAGACTTTCCTGGACTTTATCCTGAACTAAACATAACTCCCTTCATCCTGTATCTGTACACTGTGGACAGTTTGATTGTAATCATGTATAGTTGTTCCGCTGGTTGAATACCACACAACGAAAAAAGCTTTTCTCTGTACCTATGGGGTCAAGGAAAGTGCGTTCTCGTCGCCGTCCTGTTTCCACCAATCTTTCCACCCCCATGCACAAGAAGCACAAGGAGCAACACGACAGACACCATTGTATGCGGATGACGAGACGTATGTTCAGCTCTGGCTGAATAAATTCTAATCTTGTGCGTGGACTCGATAAGAAGAAGTCGGTACCTATGACAATAAACAAAACTAAGCTAAAGCTAATGTTAACATGAGGGTACCCTTAACATGAAGGTAAAAGGTGGCAACTCACAAGTTATTCAGTCCAAGACTGATGATAAAGGAAAATAACTGAAGGTTCTTTCCACCAGCTCTAAGGAAAATTCAATCAAACCCTCATTACTAGCTGGACTGAAACTTATAATGGGGATATTTTCCACTTTAATCAGCCTGTTCATCTTGCTATTTTCCTTTTGATTATAAGGGTGATGAATGGAAATTCTAATTGCTTCAATTTTCCGCTGGATGAGTTGGGTCTATAGGATTCCATTAGCTTACCGGCAGTAAGGAGCCCTGGAAGATTAGTCATTTGCAACTTCTCAAATGATTTAACAGCAACTTAACTAACCAGGTAATGTGCAAATATATTAGTGCAGTTCAGGGGCACCGGGGACTCTAAAATTATGGGAGGAACAAAATAGTACAGGCCGAGTCAGCAATATAGCCACTAATGGAATTGATGCAGAGATTTATTGTGTTAGAACGAATAAATCAGCTTTTGCATCTGTATGTTATAAAATAAGAAAGATTTAATTTCAATGTTGTTCATGAAAAATGGTTTGGTGTTTACTTTGTGCAGTAGTGCAGAACCATTTTGAAGTTAATTCCTCAATAGGTTTTGGAAAGATTTGCACTTGCAATGGCTTATTGAGAAAATAAAAATATGAGGTTTTAGATTTCATTGAGAATGAAATGTGTGGCTGAACACAGACACAGGCACAGACACATATTCAACAGGTCAGGCAGCATCTCTGGAGAATATAGATTGGTGACGTTTCAGGTTGGGACCCTTCTTCAGACAGATCGTTGTAGGAGTGGGGGGAGAGAAACCAGAGTGAGAAAATAAAACCTGGCCAAATCGGCAAGGAGGTTCCCTGATACACCGATTTTTGGCAAGAGATCCTGTGTTCCCAAGAGGGATACTTAATTTACTCGCTTCCAGTATCATGGGATCATAAGTGATTTTGCCCATCAAGTCTACTCCACCATTCAATCATGGCTGATCTATCTCTCCTTACAAACCCCATTCTCCTGCATTCTCCCCATAGCCTCTGACACCCGTACTAATCAACAATCTATCTATCACTGCTTTAAATATATCCACGGACTTTGCCTCCACAGCCTTCTGTGGCAAGGAATTCAACAGATTCACCACCCCCTAACTAAAGAATCTCTCCCCCCCCCCCCAACCCATTACAATCAGTCTGAACAAAAGTTCCGACATGTAAGATCACCTAACCATTTTCTCCAGAGATGCTGCCTGAGCCGCTGAGTTATCCCAACATTTTGCATCCATCTTTGGTAAAAACAGCATCTGCAGTTCCTTTTTATTACTTGGTTCAGACAGATTGTTATTACTTAAAGGTACACTCAATCAAATGCCTCTTCCCTTTCTCTCATCTTCACTCTCTCCCACGCAGTATTGCATGAATCTGGATGTTAGTAATGACTTTGAGAAGATCCTACACAGGAGGTGGGTGCAGAAGATGAGATTACGTTCATAAGTGATTGGAGCAGAATTAGGCCATTCAGCCCATCAAGTCTACTCCGCCATTTAATCATGGCTGATCTATCTCTCCTTCTCAACCCCATTCTCCTGTTATTTCCCCATAACCCCTGACATCTGTACTAATCACGTGGACAGTTTGGCAAATTGAATCCAAAATTAGCTTGATGATAGAAAGCTAGGTGTTGGCGGAAAGGTGATCCTACAATTGCAAGTGTACTGGGACTGGGACCTGGGAACTTTGCGGTTTGCAATTTATATTGACAATCTGGGTGGGAAGGGTGGAGTTATGATTCGTCAGTTCACAGATAAGATAATAAAAAATGATGGCGTTATTGATTGTGAAAACAGTAGTGCAACAGTAGAGTTGCTGCCTTCCAGTGCCAGAGTCCCTGGTTCAATCCTGACTACAGATGCTGTCTGTATGGAGTTTGTACGTTCTCCCTGTGATCATGTTGGATTTTTCCAGGTGCTCCGGTTTCCTCCCACATTCCAAAGACTTACATGTTTGTAGGTCAATTGGCTTCTGTAAAGTGTGTGGGATGTGCTAGTGTACGGGGTGATCGCTGGTCGGCGTGGACTCAGTGGGCCAAAGAGCTTGTTACAATGCTGTATCTATACAATTTTTGACTTCAGAGTGCAAGGAACTGCAGATGCTGAAATCTTGAGTAGAGACGACACCCATCCATGCCCTCCAGAGATGCTGCCTGATCTGATGAATCACTCTAGCACTTTGTGTTCTACTTCAGAACAATTTAGACATGCTAGTAGGATAGACAGAGCAAAGGCACATGGAATGTAGTTCTGGAAAATTATGAGAGTGGTTGAAATTGGGGTGGGGGTGGGAAGCGGGGGTGGACACAGGTACTCTCACAACATTTATGAAGTATGTAGATAATCTCTTGAAATGGCAATGGACCAAGTGCTGGAAAATGTGATGCGTATGGATAGGCACTTGATGTCCAGCATAGACACAGTGGGCTGGAGAGCCTGCTTCTGGGTTGTATGACTATATGACTTGGGACTGATTGTTGTTCAGAGGCTGTAACCCAGTCAGCTGCCTCTAATTACTTTCAGGATGCTGTATCCATAAGCCTCCAAACAAATAATGCATCAAACTTCTCTCTGACACAGCTGTGGAAAGGAACTGCAGATGCTGATATATACCGAAGATAGACACAAAGTGCTTGAGTAACTCAGTGGGTCAGGCAGCATCACTGGAGAGAAAGGATTCTGGAAAACTGGAGTCTGAATTAGGGTTCCAACCCGAAACGTCACCCATCCTTTTTCTCCTGCGGTGCTTCCTGAAATGTCACCAATCGATGTTTTCCAGAGATGCTGCCTGACCTCAGATTCAGATTCAGATTCAGATTCAACTTTAATTGTCATTGTCAGTGTACAGTACAGAGACAGCGAAATGCATTTAGCATCTCCCTGGAAGAGCAACATAGCATATGATTTGAATAAATATTTACATTAGCATATATACAGACATAGTGTTTTTCCTGTGGGAGGAGTGTCCGGGGGGGAGAGGGGGGTGATTGGCAGTCATCGAGGTACGTTGTTGAGTAGAGTGACAGCCGCCAGGAAGAAGCTGTTCCTGGACCTGCTGGTCCGGCAACGGAGAGACCTGTAGCGCCTCCCGGATGGTAGGAGGGTAAACAGTCCATGGTTGGGGTGAGAGCAGTCCTATTGAGTTACACCAGCACTCTATGCCTATCTTTCATCCAACTTTAAACCCAGTATCTTAGTGAATGAAAGCAGTCATGAAGCAAATGTAAAATGGAGACAAATGGAGCCGGCGGTGTAGGCTCGAAGGGCCGAATGGCCTACAGCTGCACCTATTTTCTATGTTTCTATGTATCTAAAGGCTTCAGTGAGGTTCATAACGGCGTTTATGGTGGGCAGACTGCTGGAGTCTTAAGGCAGCGCCAGGACCCAGTAGAATCCTCCAAATTCATTGGGAGGATTGAAACATAGAAACATAGAAAATAGGTGCAGGAATAAGAACTAAGGAGGAGAGCTATACATCTGGAAACATCTTGATGTAGAATTGTAAAAACAAATAGGGAGGCACAGTTGGAGCAGTGGTATAGCTGCTGCCTCACAGCACCAGAGACTCAAGTTCGATCCTAACTATGATGCTGTCCATACGGAGTTTGTACATTCTCCCTGTGACCACATGGATTTTCTCAGGGTGCTTCGGATTTCTCCCACACACCAAAGTTGTTCAGGTTTGTAGGTTAATTGGCTTCTGTTAATTATAACATTGTTCCTTGTATGCAGGGTAGGGCTGTTACTGGTCTGCGCGGGCTCAATGGGCCGAAGGGGCTGTTTTCGCAACGTATCTCGAAAGTTCAAACTATAAAGAACTGCAGATGGGAGGTTCAACACATAGAAACAAAACATAGAAATTAGCAGGGAATAAGAACTTTGGAGGAGAGCAATATATCATCTGATCAAACATCCCGTACCTGCCTAGGCCACATCTTTCCCTCTTAAAAACAAATAATGGAGGCCTCAACTACCCTCTGTGGCAGTTGGAGCAGAGGTATAGCTGCCCCTTATCCTTAACTGTGACTCCTTGCACCCCTAACAGACTCCTGCATCTAGCGAACCCCTAAGAATTTTGTAAGTGATGCCCCTCTCAATCGTTCGGAGTTTGTACATTCTCCCTGTGACCACATGGATTTTCTCAGGGTGCTTCGGATTTCTCCCACACACCAAAGTTGTTCAGGTTTGTAGGTTAAATACTGGCTTCTGTGTAATTAGTAAACCTCTTGTCCTATACTCAAATCCTTTTGCAATGTATGTAACATAGGGCTTTTTACTGCCTGTGCACTGCATGCCTACCTCAATGACTGGTGTACCATGACACCCAGGTCTCGCTGTCTTTTCCCAATCGCAACCATTTAGTATCTCGAAAGTTTGCACCAAAATGGATAACTACATTTAACAGACTGCATCTGCCAAACATGCCCACTCACCCAGCCTATCCAAGTACAGTCTCCTAAAAAGGACACAAATTGCTGGAGTAATTCAGCAGGTCAACAGCATCTCTGGAGAATATGAACAGGTGATGTTTCAGGTCAAGACACTTCTTCAGACCTAAAAATGGGTCTCGACCCAAAACGTTACCTCTCCATGGGTGCCAGAGATGCTGCGTGACCTACTGAGTTACTGCATTGTGTCCTTTGGTGTACAACTGAGCCGAACTGATCAAGGGAAGTACACAGCAGAAATTCTGTTTATCTCTCTGGAAACTCTTTTGCTTAATAAAACACTTTGTTAGTTTAAATTACCAGCTATCCTCCAGCATCTTAGTGAGTGAATGAGAGAGAAAGGTAATCAGACACTTTCTCTCCGGAAATTCAATAGCTTTGGTTGAAACGAGGACAGAACAAATCAGAAGATTTGTGGAAGGAATTAAGCTTCTAAAAAACAAATAATCTGGAGCACTGCAAGCAGTCAGGGGCATCACAAAGCAGGACCGAGGTGTTGATCGTAGAGACCAAGTGGTGTAAATTCACCAGTGTGTTATCTGGACACCCAGATGAAATAATGTCAAGCGATCACAAGAAACTAGTGTTGTATCCATCTGAATTCAAACAGCGATTAGATTTAAGTTATTTACAGGAGTTAACTCCATTGAGTTAAAATGGAAGGTTATGGGTCCACCTTTACATGGATACCATCTGATTAAGGGGCCATAGAGTCATAGCATCATACAGCATGGAAAAGGGCCCTTCAGCCCAACTTGCCCATGCTTGATCAAGATGCCCCCTCTACACTAGTCCCACCGTTATCTTATCCTACACTAAACGTTATTCCCTTTATAATGTATCTGTACACTCTATGGCTCGATTGTAAACATGTATAGTCTTTCCACTGACTGGATAGCATGCAATAGAAGCTTTTCACTGTGCCACAGTATATGTGATGATAAACTAAGCTAAACACCTGCCTGCATTTGGCCCATATCCCTCAAAACCCTTCGTCTGCATTTACCTGTCCAAATTTTGTTTAAATGTTGTTTTACTTCGGAGTCACGTGAGTGACTATGTGAAGACCCCGTCCAGCACGCATGCGCGACATAGTGTCTCAGGCAGTGCACATCGACGGACGGGAGTACGAGCTCTCCCGCAACAATTTGAAAACGGACCTTCAGGTAAGCAAACTTACTCTGAGGACATGGTGTTTTCGAAACCCTGTTCTGTTTTATTTTTAGATAGGAACATGAACAGGGAAAACACCAAGGAAGGTCGTTCCCATCGGACTGCAATGGACCAGGAGGGTTCCAGCAGTGGGGGGCGACTGGCGGCACCTGGACTGCACACGCTGCGGTCCACAGTCACCGACAGCATTTCCGAGCCGAGCCCAGCGCCGCTAGCACAGCTCAAACAACTGCAGCGGGCTGGATGTAAGGCACAACGGAAGTCGGACCGGCCGGTTCACTCAGACGAGCCCGGCACGGTAGACTCACCGCCCGAGAGCGGCAAAAGGTGACCGTTTCAAGCCTTATGGAAAGGCTCATGGAGCAAAAGCTCCAGCGAGACTTGCTCCGGGAGATGGGGCAAGCTCGCCAAGGGAGTACAAACACTCCCGCTCCAGTGCACTAACAAGCACTGGCCATCGCATCTCCCTCAACAGAGGGGAGCGTTGGCGACCAGGACTGGGCTGGTCAAGAACAGGGGTCACTGGCTGAAGAAACCGGGAGTATGCTGGGACCAGGAAGAGCTGCTGGGAGTGGTGAACCACTACGTGGCAACACCACGAGCGGGACGGCCGTTACGCCTAAACTGGCGACCAGCTTACTACCTGTCCTTCAAACCTTTCCAAGACAGGTAGTCAATGAGGCGTTGGACCTTATCACGCCTCCCCAAAATTGCATTTGCTCAATGTGCCCGCCATTACTGGGGATACATTGAGCAGGGTATCAAAACCCAAAAACTTAAATTACAAAAAATGTTGATACCCCTGACGTCGGCTATCACTTCATATGCTCATTCCATGGACAGAGTTGACATAACAAAACACCCTGGCTCTACTGTGCAACACAGTATGTGATTAACCACCTCCGGAAGGAGGTCATAAGACCTGCCCTCAACCCCAAAAATTTGCAGGACTGTGTAGAACGCCGGCCTCAGAACCACAGATCCTGCTATTTGGGAAAGAATTACCAAAACAAGCCAAAAAATCTGGACGAAGAATCCAAGGCATTTGGCCTCATGAGGGCAGGACCTGGAATGAGCAAACCACGCAAACCCAGACAGCAGTACCTCTACGCATCCACCAGTAGGCGTCTACTTCATGGTACTGGTGAAAGCTCGGGGCCCGCATACCATCCCCGGAAGTCTTTCGGGACAGGGCCCAGAGCGGGCCCCATGGAAAATGTGCCACCCCCCAACAGCACCACCCCGACAGACAAGGAATCAGAAACCGAAGAAATGAACACACCACCAAACAACAGTGGAGGTAGGTGAGTCTGGTTCCTACCATCACATAAAATGTGGGGGGATTGTGCTAACAGGGGGGAGACTACACCTGTTTTTGGAAGCATGAAGAACTATCACACTTGGTAGTTTTTTACCAAAAAGTATTCAAGGATAAAAATTGAATTCATTCAAGAAAACTTGCCACCAGTTCAGCATGCACCCCAAAGGGGTTTTACCCTCTCACTAAAAAGAAAACATGAGGGACAAGCTGAACTGGAGAAGTTACGTACAAAGGGATCATAGAGAAATCTAAACATGAACCTTTGGAATTCGTATTAATTTACTAAAACCAAAAAAGATGATGAATGTCGCATCATCATTGACTTAACCACATTAAATACTTTCGTCAGGTATACACACTTTATGGAAAACATTTGTAACTACTAAACAATGGATTTCCTAAGGATACTTTATGGCAGGCATCGACTTAAAAGATGCATACTATTCAGTGCCCATTCATAAAGATCATCATAGTTACTTAAAAATCTACCTTGATGGGGTAATTATGGCAGTACAAATTATTGACTAATGGTCTAACATGAGCCAAAACTGTTTACCAAGATATTAAAACCAGCCCCGACACTATTAAGGAAACATATTGTCATGGCATATCTCGATGATATTTTAATAATAGACAAAACCATGGAATTAGCTAATTCAGCAGCATTAGCTACTAAAAACTTATTTAACCTTGGGTTTTGTCATACATCCAGATAAATCTACGTTGACACCATCCACAACTATGGACTATCTGGTATTCACAATTAACTCAGTCCACATGTCTATAACGTTGCCAAAAGAAAAGTCAGCAGAATTGGCACAAACCTGTAACAAATTAATGGTTAACAATCGACCAACCATTCGACAAGTGGCAAGAGTAATTGGGAAATTAGTAGCAGCATTACCAGCTACCTAGCTTGGACCTTTGTATTAGAGCAAAGGTGCTAGCGTTTTAAACAACATGCAGATCACTTTGACTGAACCATGAAATTGCCTATGTTCAGACATAATGATGGAAAGAGAACATTTGGCATAGTTCCAGTCCCATCATTTATCAATAACCCATATCCAGAACATGTGGTAGATGGACTAATCTAGAATCATCACTTCTACAGACACTGGACATAAAAACTATTTGGAAATGTTGGGTGCGTTCTATGGGTTAAAAGCATATTGTTCAAAAGTGCACCATTTGCATGTTCATTTACAAATTGACAATACCACAGTGGTGGCCTATATTAACCACATGGGCGGGATAAAATCGATATCATGTGACAATTTGATCAACACAATCTGGTATTGGTGTGTTGACAAACATATTTGGCTATCAGCAACTTACCTACCAGGTTAGCTAAATACAGTGGCAGACATGTTAAACCCAAAAGTATTTGCTGAAATTACAAAGCAATATGGAACACCAGATATCGATTTCTTTGCATCCCGACTGAATCACCACGTACCGATGCATGTCGCTTGGGAACCAGACCTTGAGGCTGCGGCGATGGATACATTCTCGCTAAACTGGGGGGAACTAATCTCTATGTTTTTCCCCCCTTATCTGCCTCATCAGTCAGGTACCACGCAAAATATAGATAAATTTGCTTCGGGCTTTTTGGTAGTACCCAACTGGCCTACACAGCCATGGTTCCCAGTGGTCCTTGACAGGGTCATTGAAACCCATGACCATTCCCAGTGGAGCAGATCTACTGATCCACCCTGTATCAGGCAAAAGTCACCCATGCCATGACAGAATAAGCCTACTGGGTTGCAGATTCCAAAAAAGACCTTTTGATGGACCTGGGATTGCCAAATAGGACCATGGACACAATTACAGCATCTCACCGACTTCCACCAAGAAACAATATCTCTCCAGTATAAGAAAATGGGGAACATACTGCTCGAGAACAGAGACAACCTACTAATCAACCACCATATCTATGTACCGGAGTTCCTGGCCAGCCTTCACCACGATGAAGGTCTGAGCTATAGCACTATCAAATGTGCTAGAAGTGCACTGTCAGCCTATCTAAGACAGACACCAGGGAAACAGGCCATAGGGTCTCATCCACTGGTGGCCAAATTAATGAGAGGTACCTTCAATTCAAAACCCCCTAGACCTAGATATACCAAGATCTGGGATGTCAGCGTTGTCCTGACATACCTAAGGGATGGCCACCAGCAAGATCCCTCACTCTGGAACCAGCAGGATGCTCCTCAGCTTCTTCCCACAGGCTATAAGACTGTTAAATGAACTTTCCCCCCTGCCAAGTATCGCGCACAAACACCCCACACTACAGCAGAGCCACTGTTGTGCCGCTGCCGGTCGGAACGGCTGTTGAATGTTATTGAATGTTATTAGAGGGTTAAATTGTTCATGACATGTATTTTAATTTTAATTGCTATTTATTTTGTAACGAAAACTGAATGGACACTGGTTGAGAAACGTTTTTTTGTTTCCTCTGAGTATGCGAATACTCAGGAAATGACAATAAAGATTTACAATTACAATTACAATTACCCTGTATACAGCCATGCTGATGGCTTAGTCTCAGCATAGGGTCTAGTCCTTTTACCTACTCAGACTGGACAATATGGTCGTAACATCAGACCAAATAACATTCACCATTCAGGAGCTGGTAAAACAGAGTAGACCAGGAACATTGACTCATTATGGAATTCTGGGCGTACCCACCTGACCCCCGTTATGTGCCATGACTCACCTTCTACAATATATCAACACAACCCTAAAATACCCAAGGGAGACAAAAAGCACGATGGGTCAGCCAGAAAAAGCCACATGGTCGGGTACCGAGTCAAACCATCTCTAGATGGCTCAAATAGGTATTGGGAGCTGTTGGAGTGGATACTAATATTTACACATCTCACTCCACCAGGGCAGCATCCACGTCGGCGGCTAACAGAATGGATGTGCCATTGGACCTACCCTGGTAACAACGGGGTGGTCCATGGAAAGAACTTTTCAAACATTCTACAACAAGCCATTAATAAAACCTGTTTCACTTGCAGAGAGAATTTTAGACGCTGCAAAAGATATATAAATTAAGCCTGGGGGAGCATTAATATCTTTGTTATTATTTTCAAATAATACCATTATTGTTTTACAAACAGATTCATGTTTGATTACGATAACATACTTCCTCCCTTGGATGACTTCGGCAGCGAGTGAAGCATGGACTGTTACATGATTTGAAATCACAGAGCTTTAAAATCTTCACTTAGTCACTCACGTGACTCCGAAGTAAAATAGTAAGATTAAACGAGAACTTACCAGTTTGAAGTTTGATCTGTATTTTATGAGGAGTTACGATGAGGGATTACGTGCCCTCCGCTCCCACCCTCAATTATAGAGATCAACTGGTATCTTAGTTCTCCTTATCTTTACTATGTTTATTTCAATTATTGTGTTGTTTCTGTGATTCCACATCGCTGCTTTGAAGTATGTCGTGCATGCGTGCTGGACGGGGTCTTTACGTAATCCCTCATCGTAACTCCTCATAAATACAGATCAAACTTCAAACTGGTAAGTTCTCGTTTAATCTTACTATTATAGTACGTGCTAGTACCTAGCTTATTTGGTATTTCGTTCCATACCCATCATCTTCTGTGTGAAAAAGTTGTCCCTCAGATTCCTATTAAATCTTTCCCTTCTCAGCTTAAACTTATGTCCCTTGGTTCTTGATTCCCCAAGTCTGAGTAAAATATTTTCGCTGACTGGATAGCGTGCCATAAAAAAGCTTGTCACTGTACCTTGGTGCCAATGACAATAATAAATTAAACTAAACTAAACACAAAATGTAGCCTAACCAAAGTCTCATAGAGCCACATCATGATACCCATCATGGCTCTTATACCCAATGCCCCAACCAATTAAGGTAAGCATAGAAAAATAGGTGCAGGAGTAGGGCATTTGGCCCTTCCAGCCAGCACTGCACTTCAATAGGATCATGGCTGATCAGTACCTTGTTCTGCTTTTTCCCCATATCCCTTGATTACTTTAGCCCTAAGAGCTAAATCTAATTCTCTCTTGAAAACATCCAGTGAATTGGTCTCCACTGCCTTCTGTGGCAGAACATTCTACACATTCACAATTCACTGGGTGAAGATGTTTTTCCTCATCTCGGCCCTAAATGGCCTACCCCTTATTCTTAAACTGTGACCCCTGGTTATGGACTCCCCCAACATCGGGAACATTTTCCCTGCATCTAGCCTGTCCAATCCTCTTATATGATTCTATAAGATCCCCACACGTCTTTCTAAATTCCAATGAATACAAGCCCAGTCTACCTATTATTTCATCATATGTCTGTCCCGCTATCCCGGGAATTAATCTGGTGAACCTACGCTGCACTCCCTCAATAGCAGTAATGTCCTTCCTCAAATTAGGAGACTAAAATTGCACACAATACTCCAGGTGCAGCCTTACCAGGGCCCTGCACAACTGCAGTAGAACCTCCTTGCTCCTAAACTCAAATCTTCTCGCAATGAAAGCCAGCTTTCTTCACTGCATGCTGTACCTGCATGCTTGTTTTCAGTAACTGATGTACAAGCACACCCAGGTCTCATTGCACCTCCCTTTTTCCTAACCTGACACCATTCAGATAATAATCTGCCTTCCTGTTCTTGCCACCAAAATGGATAACCTCACATTTATCCACATTATACTGCATCTGCCATGCGCCTGCCCACTCACCCAACCTATCCAAATCGCCCTGTAGCCTCACAGCATCCTCATCGCATACCATAAGCCTCATTTACCACACCTCATTTACCAAAAGAATGGCCTACCACAAGGCAGCGTACTGGCCCCCCTCCTCTTCAACATCTACACCATCGACCAACCACTTCCCCCACAATGCCGCCGCTTCATCTATGCTGATGACCTCTGCATCCTCACCCAACAGGAGAACTTCCAGAAGATCGAGTCTGTCCTGGAAAGCGCCCTCCAAGAGATGACAACCTACTACAATAACAACCACCTGAAACCCAACCCATCAACAACCCAACTATGCAGCTTCCATCTTAAAAATTGAGATGCAGGAAAACAACTGAGCGTCTCATGGGATGGCCACAAACTCTCCAACCACTTCCACCCTGTGTACCTCGGAGTCACACTCGACAGGACACTCTCTTTCAAAACCCACCTTCAGAACACCAAAGCCAAGGTCAACACTCGCAACAACATCCTGCGCAAACTGGTAAACTCAAAGTGGGGCGCTGATCCACCAACCATCCGTGCAACTGCCCTAGCCCTGTGCTTCTCCACAGCTGAATACACGTGCTCAAACTGGAGCCGCTCCCACCACACCGAACTGGTTGACACAGCCCTCAACGACACCTGCCGCATTATCACGGGATGCATAAAGACAACGCCAGTCCCGTGCCTCTACGCCCCAGCTGGTATTGCCCCCCCCCCCCCCCCCTGATCAGACGATCCATCGTCGCCCAAGGCGAGCGGCGAGCACAGGAGATCGATACCAGGCACCCCCTACACGGACACACAGCACCTCCACCCCGACTGAAATCTAGAGCCAGTTTCTTGCAGACAGTCCCACCTCTCCAGACAACCAAAGAAACAGCAAGGACCAACATCTGGAAAGATGAATGGAACCAGCTCAACACACGAGCCCACGACTGGATGGAGAGAGGAATCACTCCGACTGAATGCCTCGCCAGCGGGCACGACCTCCCATGGCCAACCTGGAAGACCCTCAACAGATTACGAGTGGAGCAGGGGAGGTGCAAAGCACTTATGAAAGCATGGAACTACCAGGCAGAAGACACATGCAGCTGTGGAGCAGTACAGACAATGTCCCACCTACTGGAGTGTGACGACGCCCCCCAGTGCAGCCCCCAGGACCTGGCTGAACCGACCCGACCAGCTGTGACCTGCGCCAGATACTGGCAGAACGACATCTGAGATTGCAACGGACTCGAAGAAGATTTACCACACCATCTACTTGTGTTGACACTTCAGGGAGCTATAAACTTGGACCCCAAGATCCATCTGCAGATCAATAGATTTTAAGAGTCTTGCCATTAACTGAAATTCAAAACAAAAAAACACAATGTTGGAGCAAGTCAGGCAGCATCTGTGAAGTGAGAAACAGAGCTAACTGTCCTTGGCAGAATCCAGAAACCCTTGGGCTATCATGGAACAACCATGATCCAGGTGAATGGCGTAGCAGATCCAAGGACACAAATACTTAAAGAGATGCAGTGCTGGAGTAACTCTGGTTCTCTGGAGAACATGGATAGGTGACCTTTTGGGTCGAGACTCGTCTTCAAGTTTTGGGTCTTCAGGTCCAAATGCTTGTTCTGGATATTTTTTTTTAAATGTCCTTATGATTGATGTACCTTTCCATTCCGCCAGTATAAATCAAAATCAAACAAGCAACAAGCCTGTAATTTTCAGACTATAGTCAAGGATGCAGAAAATCTGCCCTTGTTTTTATATTGATGTTCCCCCACTGCATTTTGTGTTGGAACATGTTGTAACGGTTCATTATTCAACTGCTACAATACGACATAATATTAAAAAGGAAAAGGCCAAAAAATGTAGACAAGCTTTAGAGTTCCCATGTAACGGGATTGGAATTGTTTATTGATAAATTGCAGTAGTGATATTGCAGTTGTTAATGATTCAGCGGGGAGGTCACTGCTTGTTCGATGGCATGTGCCGGAATTTCTATTGCTGTCAGAAATTGAGTTAAAGTCAGCAAAACAAACTTTCCAACTCAAAAACGATCGAACACAAAGAAAAATGATGCTGAAAACAGAAAATCTTCAACAGGCTAGACAGCACCTACAGAAAGAGAGATTTGAAAGGAAAATGCTGGAGTAACTCAACGGATCAGGGAGCAAGAAAAGGAATAGGTGACATTTCAGGTCGAGACCCTTCTACAGACTGGCAGAATTATATGGTTTATACTGGAAGAATTCTTCAGATTTGACAGATTGGTTCAATAGACACAAAGTGCTGGAGTATCTCAGCTTGTCAGGCAGCATCTCTGGAGAACATGGATAGGTGATGTTTTAGGTTGGTACCCTTCTTCAGACTGACTGATTGATTGATTGAAAGCCTGAAAGAAACAGCATGGTATCATGCCACTGAGTCCACGCCAACTATTGATCACCCGTTCACATGAGTTCTATGTTATTCCACTCCTACACTAATATACCTAGTCCCACCTGGCCCATATCCCTCTAAACCTAATCCATTCATGTCCCTGTCTATTTGCGATAGTCGCTACCTCAATTACCTCCTCCGGCAGCTCGTTCCATACACCTGCCACCCTTTTGTGTGGAAACGTTACCCTTCAGATTCCGATAAAATCTCTCCCCCATCACCATAAACCTATGCCCTTGTGTCCTCGATTCTCCTACTCTGGGCAAGAGATTCTGTGCATCCACATGAACTATTCCTCTCATGATTTTATACAACTCTATACGATCACCTCTCATCATCCTGTGCGCCAGGGAATAGAGTCCCAGCCAAGAGGCCCATGGTAACTCTGGAGGAGCTGCAGAGATCCACAGCTCAGGTAGGAGAATCTGTCCACAGGACAACTATTAGTCGTGCACTCCACAAATCGGGCCTTTATGGAAGAGTGGCAAGAAGAAAGCCATTGTTGGTAAAAGCCATAAGAAGTCCCGTTTGCAGTTTGCCACAAGCCCATGTGGGGGACACAACAAACATGTGGAGGAAGGTGCTCTGGTCAGATGAGACCAAAATTGAAGTTTTTGGCCTAAATGCAAAACGCTATGTGTGGCGGAAAACTAACACTGCACATCACCCTGAACACACCATCCCCACTGTGAAACATGGTGGTGGCAGCATCATGCTGTGGGGATGCTTTTCTTCAGCATGGACAGGGAAGTTGGTCAGAGTTGATGGGAAGATGGATGGAGCCCAATCTTGGAAGAAAACCTGTTAGAGTCTGCAAAAGACTTGAGACTGGGGCGGAAGTTCACCTTCCAGCAGGACAACGACCCTAAACATACAGCCAGAGCTACAATGGAATGGTTTAGATCAAAGCATATTCATGTGTTAGAATGGCCCAGTCAAAGTCCAGACCTAAATCCAATTGAGAATCTCTGGCAAGACTTGAAATTGCTGTTCACAGATGCTCTCCATCCAATCTGACTGAGCTTGAGCTATTTTGCAAAGAAGAATGGGCTAAATGTCAGTCTCTAGATGTGCAAAGCTGGTAGAGACATACCTCAAAAGACTTGCAGCTGTAATTGCAGCGAAAGGTGGTTCTACAAAGTATTGACTCAGGGGGCTGAATACTTTTGCACGCCACACTTTTCAGTTTTTTATTTGTAAAAAAATTTGAAAACCATGTATCATTTTCCTTCCACTTCACAATTATGCACCACTTTGTGTTGGTCTATCAGATAAAATCCCAATAAAATACATTTTGTGGTTGTAACGTGACAAAATGTGGAAAATTTCAAGGGGTATGAATCCTTTTGCAAGCCACTGTAATTGACCAACCTTAATTGCACTTGAGAATGTGGTGAGGGACTGCCTTCTTGAATTGCTACAGTCCTTGGTCTGTAGGCTACACCCACAATGTAGCCAGAGAGAGAGGCCCAGGAAAGGACACAAAGTGCTGGAGTAACTCAGCGGGTCAGGCAGCATCTCTGGAGAAGATGGATGGGTGATGTTTCAGGTTGGGGCCCTTTTGAGGGATCTCAACCTGGAAAATCACCTTGTCCATGTTGTCCAGATATGCTGCCTGATCTGCCAAGTTTCTCTAGCACTTTGGTGTCCTTTTGTTTAAACCAACGTCGACGGTTCCTAGTTTCTACAGAGACTCCCAGGAGGTTGGGTCATTTAATATTGGCTGAGAGCTTCATTTGGAATGACAGAGCACCTGGGTGTGCTTCAGTTTCACATTTTATGAGTTCAGTCTTCTGTTCAAGATAGCTCAAAGTCAAAAGTATTCTCAAAAGGCATCCTATGGCAGTGTTAGTATAGTGGAAATCAGGAAAATAACAGACCTGATTCCAGAGGGAAAAGCTCGAAGCAGTAAAAGCTAAAATTAATGAGAACAACTATGGAAAAGGATGTAGCAACGAAAGTCATTTATGGCCTCCTTAAAATGTGTAGGAAGGAACTGCAGATGCTGGTTTACACTGAAGATAGACACAAAATGCTGGAGTAACTCAGCGGGGCAGGCAGCATCTCTGGAGAATAAGAACAGGTGAAGTTTTGGGTCAAGACCCTTACTCAGACTCTCCGGCCCTCCCCCCCCTACTTAGTTCCACTGTTCACTATCCCCTTGTTATTACCTTTTCCACAGCCAACAATGGACCATTGTGGACTCCACCTCAGTCTGAAGAACGGTCTCGACCCCCCCCGAATCATCACCCATTCATTCTCTCCAGAGATACTGCCTGAGTTACCCCAGCATTTCGTGTCTATCTTCTGTGGCCTTTTTTAGATCAATTCCAGATATTCCTGAAGAGCCAATATGCATTTGGAAATCATGAACATCGTGTTTAAGTTTAGGTCTATTATTGTCACATGTACCGAGGCATAGTGAAAAGCCTTGTTTTGCAAGCTATCCAAAGAGATCAGATACACAAATACAACCGAGTCAAATGCAAGTACAATAGATAGAGCAAAGGGGAAGATATAGAGTGCAGAATATAGTTCTCAATGTTGTAGCGCATCAGTTCCATATACAAGGTCCAATGTTCGCAATGGGGTAGAGATAAATCAGCCAGTACCCTAGCTTATGGAAAGATCATTCATAAGACTGATAACAGAGGGGGAAGAAGCTGTTCCTGAGCGTGGGAGTGTGCGGTTTCATGATGTGTTCAATTCAAAAGAAATAGAAATGTTGGAAACCAGGTTCAGAAATCCTCCTCTTATTTGTCTGTCATTTGGAAACATGTTCTTCAGTTTCCTGTGTCCTATCTCTATAACCAAAGATCGGGAATAGGTTTGCCACTTGTCTTAATAACTACTAGATCGGGTAAACACAGAGAGTCTCTTGCCTGGAGCAGGGTAATCGAGAACCAGAGGACATAGGTTTAAGGTGAGGGGGTAGTTGAGGCAGGTAGTATTGCCACCACGTTTAAGACACATTAAAAAGTACATGGAATAGGACAGGTTTAGAAGGGATATGGGCCTAATGCAAGCAGGTGGGAATAGTATAGATGGGACATGGTTGGTCGGTGTGGGCTATCTGGGTCGAAAGGCCGGTTTCCACACTGTAAGACTTAGATTTAATACACCATTTGCATCAACGGTTCCCTATTGCTACACCAACAGCCCATCCAGTCCAATACCCCCATCCACAAACTACCCCAGTTTTTGCTCCCCCTCAACCCCCTCCAACTCATCCCCCACCAGACCCCTTGGAACCAGTCATTTACTCATCATCTGACACCCATTCCGAGTAGCTTGCTTTATCCTGTACACTCCACCACTGTTCACAGCACCTCACGAGCTCGTAGATCCTCCTTCCACCTGCCATTCGATTCCCAAATGCTTTGACCTTAACGCGGGGGTTTCTGGACCCCCCGGGTTCATTCACTTCTCTCCAAAGCCCAATTCTGGATTGACAGCTATGGAAGATTTCCTTGTACGCACTTTCCAAGCATATCTTGACACTGATTATGCAAAGCAGCGATATTTAGTATATGCCACCCTCGAGATTGCAATCATCTCTCCCTTGATTTACAATCTCTATTTCCACACCTGCCCTGTGTTTGTGAGATCGGGTCACAATATTTCCCCTGGTGCAAGTCTCCGTCATGCAAATTTTAAAAAACCCATATATCCTCCAGCTTAAATTTCTAGAGTATTCTAATAACTCCCACTGGCTACCTTTTAGTCATCTAAAAAAACTCAAGGGAATATATTTGGAATTCCTCATCTACAGCGGAAACATCCCACTCCCCCAAATCTGCTTTTGATGTCCACGATTTTGCCCCAAGGAAAACAAACAAATGCCTTTGTCATTTTTTCTCAGATCAATGCATTCTGAGTGATTCCTGGAAAGCTAAAGTGAGTAAATTATAAGGAAAACATTCTTTATTCATAATAGACACCCCTACTGCCCCTCTCACGTGCTGGTGCGACCCCTGAATCGATTGAACACCACGGTCGCTCACATCGTGGCGTTGGGCTGTAAGTCGTTTCAGGGATGTCTGGTGAATAGAAAAGTACTGGAATGCTCTTCAATCTCTATTCATGATATTATCACACTGTGCCTAGAGTCCGCCTGAATTACCTGCTTCCGTTGGAAGAATAGCACTAGCCTCAGAGCCAGGAGCATTCGACTGTCTCAGTCCGCAGACCTGTCACACACCGTGAACTTCCATCAGGACAATGAGGTTACATCAACACACGTTATCACCTGAGCAATACTTCTGCTGAATTAAGTTGATGTAAAATGCAAAAGACGACCATGCCATGGACTTGGCTCGATTTTTCAAGGAGACTCAAATATAGAAACAGACTAGAAAATCCCCTCGATTAAGTCCCACGGGCGTTGTGTGAGGGACCCCTGGTTCTCCTTTTCATCAGTACCAAGCTCCACATGGAATGTAGTGAAACAAGCAGCAAACTGCACAGGGCCTATCATTTATTAAATCCGACAGACACATCAATAAACTGTGGAGATACGTCACCTTCATTTACCAATCCCATTTTGCATTCTGCCTGGCTATCTATCTGAATAAAGATACCTTGATTGATTGATTGATACAGCATAGAAACAAGCTCTTTTCGGCTCACCGAGTCCTTACCCACCATCGATCACCACTTAATACTTTCTATGCTATCCCACTTTCACATCCATTCCATAAACATTACGGTGTGGCAAGCCCTTGGGTGGGCAAGGCAAAGCTGAAGATTCAGGATACGCAGTGCCCTAGGGGCTTCTATGACCTAATTCTTTAGAAGGAACTCTCGACTTGAAATGCCAACCTGTCGTCCAAGCTCCCTGCACCGATGCGCTGCCCCGACCCCTCCGATATATGAGTCACTCCTATACTATTTTACTTTGTGGAATTTGTGCTCAAGGAGATTTCACCAAGGCGATAATGACCCGATGATTTGCATAGTGAAGGGTAAATATTGGCCAGGGAAAGATTCCCTGCGTCTTTTTTTTTGGAAATAGCTTCGAGGAAAGTTTGTCTCAATCTGACAGGGTAGATAAGTCTTTGGTTCAATATTTCATGCAGAACACCCTTTGAGCCAGAAGAATGTATATAATGTCAAACTAATGTACAACTTCAGTCAAATAAAAGCTTTGCCAAGATTTGCAAGTATTGATAGCAAGTGTTATAAGTGCAATGTTTCCCTTAGGAAGATAAACTCTCAACAGCTTTTTATTGCCTGACATATCACAAAGATCATACTGAGGGGAAAACAAAACTATTTTTGTGTGCAGATTTCCTGAAAGTCATTGATCAAGATTCACATGAAAGGTTTAAAAGTAACTTTAGGGCAGTGTGTAGCTTATCTTGCTTTTGTGCTTTTGTTCCTACCCTTCACACTCTTCCTTTGTTGATTGGTAATGGGTAGATTCATAGCATGATCGACAATGTGCAACATGTGTTAAAAGATAAAGGGCAGATCATTCAAAACTGAGGTGCATAGAAATGTATTTTCTCAGAAGGTGGTGAATCTCTAGAATTCTCTGCCTGGTGTTTGATGAAGGCCAGAAAGTTAGAAGGAGTTAGAAGAGAGGCAAGTATTTGAAAGATCGAGCAATGGAAGGGCATGGGGACATGGAACAGAAGAGGGTTTAGTTTAGTTTAGTTTAATTTAGTTTTGTTTAGTTTAGAGATACAGCGTGGAAAGAGTCCCTTCGGCCGACCAGGTCCGCGCTAACCAGCGATCACCCATAAATTATATATGAACTACAGTCGTTCATATACTAGTTCTATCCTACACACTAGAGAATTAATTACAGAAGCCAATTAACCAACAAACTAGTGTTCAAGAAGGAACTGCAGATGCTGGAAGATCGAAGGTACACAAAAATACTGGAGAAACTCAGCGGGTGCAGCAGCATCTATGGAGCGAAGGCAATAGGCGACGTGTCGGGCAGAAACCCTTCTTCAGACTGATGGGGGGCGGGGGGGAGAAGGAAGGAAAAAGGGAGGGGGAGGAGCCCGAGTGTGGGGGGATGGGAGGAGACAGCTCGAGGGTTAAGGAAGGGGAGGAGAGCAAGGGCTAGCAAAATTGGGAGAATTCAACGTTCATGCCATCAGGATGCAAGCTGCCCAGGCAGAATATGAGGTGCTGTTCCTCCAATTTCCGGTGTTGCTCACTCTGGCAATGGAGGAGACCCAGGACAGAGAGGTCGGATTGAGAATGGGAGGGGGAAGGGTTTTGGCCCGAAACGTCGCCTATTTCCTTCATTCCATAGATGCTGCTGCAACCGCTGAGTTTCTCCAGCAATTTTGTGAACCAACAAACTAGCATGTCTTTGAAATGTGCAAGGAAACCAGATGACCCTGAGAAAACCCACACGGTCACAGGGAGAATGTACAAACTCCGTACAGACAGCACACGTAGTCAGGATCAAACCCGGGTCCCTCGCACTGTAGGTAGCAACTCTACTGCTGTACCACCATGCCACACCAAAGTTGAGGCCAGCTTAGATCAGCCATGATCTATTGAATGGTGAGACAGGCTTGAGGGGCCTGATGGCCTAATCCTGCTCCAATTTTATTGAGTAGGAAGGAACTGGAATGCAGGGCATGGAAGGAGACTTCTGAAGTAGGGTCTCGACCAAAAACGTCATCCATTCCTTCTCTCATGAGATGCTGCCTGTCCTGCTGAGTTACTCCAGCTTTGGTGTCTATCTCCAATGTTATTGTTCTTTCTCCTTGCGAAAATTCCTTCTTTACCCATCTCTCTTACCATCAGCTGAAATGGTTTCTCCTAAATAACCCATTCAATGAGACAGGGATTTAAAGATCGGCTCTCACACCAATTGATGTCTACCTGGAGGTCGCAGTTAAATTTTGATGTTTGTCTTAAAAAATTGACAGTTGCTGCCTTACAGCGACAGAGACCCGAGTTCGATCCTGACTATGGGTGCTGTCTGTATGATGTTTGTACGTTCTCCCCGTGACCTGCATGGGTTTTCCACAGGTGCTCTAGTTTCCTCCCACAGTCCAAAGACATACTGGTTTGAAGGTTAATTGGCTTAGTCTGCAGGATTGTGTTAGTGTATGGGGAATTGCTGGTCAGTGTGGACTGGGTGGGCCGAAGGGCCAGATTCCACTCTGTGTCTCTAAACTAAACTAAAAATTGAACTATTGGGCATAGCACCAAATATGAGAGTAATGTTACCCAAGTAACTTTCAGTGAACCATTAAACATCCTTCAGATGATATCAATTTTTTTCATTAACATTCTTCATACTGATGTAAAAATCAATAGGCCCAGAGGTTTGTACACAGCCAAGAGCAGCATGAAATTCAGAATTATTGATAACTTATTTTGTTCCTGGAAAGATAAACATACCTGCAGAGGCATTGAATAAAAAATGGCAGCCATATAATTGCGTTGGTCCATGATCAACACCTCCTACAATTGGCAGTGATGGAATTAGAAATCCTTAGAATTGAATCAGTTTGATATTGGTGTTCGTTTATTATTGTTACATATATAGGGATACAGTGAAAAACCTTTCTTTGCATGCTGTCAAGGAAAACCATACCATTCATGAATACATTATGTACTGCAAAAGAGAAAATATATAGAGGGCAGATTATTGTGTGACAGCTACAGAGAAAGTGCAGCTAAAAAAATAAGTGCCTCATTGAGGATGATTGCAAGATGGGAAATTCATCCTGGGCATATGAGTCCATTCTAATAATAGCAACTGTAAGTTGGGAGGTCATGTTAAAGTTGTATAAGACATTGGTGAGGCCGCATTTAGAGTATTGCGTTCAGTTCTGGGCACCATGTTATACCATGTTATAGGAAAGATATTGTCATGCTGGAAAGGGTGCCGAGGAGATTTATGAGGATGTTGTCAGGACTCGAGGGTCTCAACTATAGGTGGATGTTGAGCAGGCTGGGACATTATTCCTTGGAATACAGGAGGATGAGGGGCAGAAGGATCTCGACCCGAAACATCACCCATTCCTTTTCTCCAGAGATGCTGCCTGACCTGCTGAATTACTCCAGCATTTTGTGTCTATCTTTGGGCATATATCTGTGCTGTATGACTGTAAGGCACTGGAATATCAGTCAAGATCGTGCTTATTCCTGACATGGTAGTTGAACTAAACATTTTCCAAATCAAGAACAGTGATCTACAGCAGATCATGTAGTAACAGCCATACAGTATCTCACTAAACTATCAGCAAGTTCCCACCTGCTGGGAAAATGAAACCACTGCCTGCAAGGCAAGATGTTTGGCTGCCAGAGCTTGCATTTATAAATTAGCTGCCACATCCTCAAGCTCCTTCACAGCCAATGAAATATTATCATTTTTTGTGTAACGGGCAAACGAGGTAGTTTGGGAGCACCAATGTCCCGTGAAGTGCAACAAGATAAATGACCAGTGTTGGGCATGTCGGTTGAGATAATGCCTCAGGCACTAAAATTCTCTGCATCTCCACATCACTCGAAGTTCACCTGAAAATGAAAGGCAGACTTTTAGTTTAAACCGTCAGCTTCGAAAGAAGGCACCCAAAGTTCAGGTCGAGGCACTCAGCCAAAACTGTTTGGAGAGTTTTGGAGTCTTACAGCATTGAAACAAGCCCTGTGGTCGAACTTATCCTTGCAAACCTAGAGATCCCATCTATGGTTGTCCTATTTGCCTGCATCAACCAATATCCCTCTAACCCTTTTCTATCCATGGACCTTTCCAAAAGTCTTATAATTGGTGGAATTGTGCCTGACTTTGCCATCTACTCTGGTAGCTCGTTCCATATGCCTACCACCCCTTGTGTACAAAAGTTGCCCTCGGGTTCCTAATAAATCATTCCCTTCTCACCTTAAAACTATGTTATCGAATTCTTGATTCCCCTACCCCAGGACAGAGACTTTGTGCATTCAGCCTACCTACAGTGCCCTCCATAATGTTTGGGCCAAAGACCCATCATTTATTTATTTGCCTCTGTACTCCACAATTTGAGATTTGTAATAGAAAAAAAATCACATGTGGTTAAAGTGCACATTGTCAGATTTTATTAAAGGGTATTTTTATACATTTTGGTTTCACCATGTCGAAATTACAGCTGTGTTTATACATAGTTCCCCCATTTCAGGGCACCATAATGTTTGGGACACATGGCTTCACAGGTGCTTGTAATTGCTCAGGTGTGTTTAATTGCCTCCTTAATGCAGGTATAAGAGAGCTCTCAGCATCTAGTCTTTCCTCCAGTCTTTCCTTCACCTTTGGAAACATTTATTGCTGTTTATCAACATGAGGACCAAAGTTGTGCCAATGAAAGTCGAAGAAGCCATTATGAGACTGAGAAATAAGAATAAAACTGCTATAGACATCAGACAAACCTTAGACTTACCAAAATCAACTGTTTGGAACATCATTAAGAAGAAAGAGAACACTGGTGAGCTTACTAATCGGAAAGGGACTGGCAGGCCAAGGAAGACCTCCACAGCTGATGACAGAAGAATTCTCTCTATAATAAAGAAAAATCCCCAAATACCTGTCGGACAGATCAGAAACACTCTTCAAGAGTCAGGTGTGAATTTGTCAATGACGACTGTCCACAGCAGACTTCATGAATAGAAATACAGAGGCTTCACTACAAGATGCAAAATAATGGTTAGTTGCAAAAATATGATGGCCTGGCTACAGTTTGCCAAGAAGTACTTAAAAGAGCAACCACAGCTGGAAAAGGGTCTTGTGGACAGATGAGACGAAGATTAACATATCAGAGTGATGGTAAGAGCAAAGTATGAAAGAGAGAAGAAACTGGCCAAGATCCAAAGCATACCACCTCATCCGTGAAACACGGTGGTGGGGGAGTTATGGCCTGGGCATGTATGGCTGCTGAAGGTACTGGCCACTTATCTTCATTGATGATACAACTGCTGGTGGTAGTAGCATAATGAATTCTTAAGTGTATAGACACATCCTATCTGCTCAAGTTCAGACAAATGCCTCAAAACTCATTGGTCGGTGGTTCATTCTACAGCAAGACAATGATCCCAAATATTCTGCTAAAGCAACAAAGGAGTTTTTCAAAGCTAAATAATTGTCAAATCTTGATAGGCCAAGTTAATCACCCCATCTGAACCCAATTGAGAATGCCTTTTATATGCTGAAGAAAAAAACTGAAGGGGACTAGCCCCCAAAACAAGCATAAGCTAAAGGTGGCTGCAATACTGGTACTGGCTTGGCAGAGCATCACCAGGGAAGACACCCAACAACACCCAGCAGTCATTACATGCAAAGAATATGCAACAAAATACTAAACACGATTATTTTCATTTACATGACATTGCTGTGTCCCAAACATTATGGTGCCCTGAAATGGGGGAACTATGTATAACCACTGCTGTAATTTCTATGTGGTGAAACCAAAATGTATACCAATGGCGTTTATTAAAATCTGACAATGTGCACTTTAACCACATGTGATTTTTTTTGTCTATTACAAATTTCAAATTGTGGAGTACAGATGCAAATAAATAAATGATGGGTCTTTGTCCCAAACATTAAAGCACTGTCTTTCCCTCATGATTTTATACATCTCTATAAGACTTAGCGTGCCAACCGGACTATGGAAATGGTGACTCAAATAATTTCACTGCTTTTTGTGCCTGTGACAATTAAGCAACTTTGAACTATTAAACCTCTCAGCCTTCTGCACTCCAAGGAATAAAATGCAAGCCTGCCTAACCTCTCCCGATAGATCAGGCCATCGAGTCCTAACAAAATGTTCCAGATTATGACATTGTTCCTATAATGGGATGATCAAAACTGAACACAATACTCCAAGTACAGATTCACCAAAGCTTTGTATAACTGTAAAATTACTTTCCCAACTTCTATGCTCAGTTCCCTGACTAATGAAGCCCAGTATGGCAAACCTCTTTGTCACCACCTAATCTATCCATGGCGCCACTTTCAGGGAAATTTGTACTTGTACTCTCAAATCCCTCTGCTCAACAACACTCCCCAGGGCCCTGCTATTCACTATAAAGTTCTACCCTGGTTCCCAATATGTAACACCTCACACTTACTATATCTGAATTAAACTACATTTGCCATTGCTCGGACCACTTGTCCAACTGATCAAGATTCAGATGTAATTCTTACTAACCACCATCACTGTCTGTGATGCCACCTATTTTAGTGGCATCTGCAAACTGATGCCTTGTACATTCTCATCCAAATCAACGATACAGATGACAACACCAATGGGCCCAGCACTAATCGATGAGGCACACCACTAGTAACAAACCTCCAAAGCGAAAAAAACAACCTTCCACCACCAAGCCCTGTTTCTCACCATGAATTCAATTCTGTGTCCAATTATCTAGTTATTCAGTTGGGCAGCACAGTGGTGCAGCGGTAGAGTTACTGCCTTTACAACGCCAGAGACCTGAGGTTGATCCTGACCACGAGTGCTGGCTTTACACAGTCTGTATGTGGACCACGTGGGTTTTCTCTGGGTGCTCCGGTTTCCTTCCACTTTCCAATAACATACAGGTCTGTTGGTTAATTGGCTTTGATAAAAGAAATTGCAAATTGTCCCTAGTGTGTAATATAGTTCTAGTGTATCAATATCAAAAACAAAAGTAGAGGTAGGTTTTAATGCTGGTTTTCAAAGAAGAAATAAATAAAAACTTGATCAAGAGAAGTGTGTAGGGCTATGGAAGGAAAGCAGTGGGATTTACCAGACAGCTCTTTCAAAAATCTTGCAAAGGAATAGCTACCACTGGATAAAACTCACCACTTTATTATTTGATGATTCATTTACATTACTTCCTTGTCTTTCTCAATGTTTTAATTGGATATGAAATATGGAGCTTTATTCCCTGAAATTCCACTCCTAATACGGAGTTGGATTTCAAGCCAGATCGACGTTATTGTCATACACACACACACACGGTGAGTTATAGGTACAATGAAAATCTTGCTTAATATAGATCATTGAACAAAGAACAGTACAGCACAGGTTGGGCGGCGCGACTCACATCGCAGCGGCCTCTGCAGTCCGTCTGTCTTTTTGTTATTTTTTGTCCCGTTTTAATGTAGTTTTTATTTTATTTTTTGATGGGGTGTGTGTGTGTGTGTGTGTGTGTGTGTGTGTGTGTGTGTGTGTGTGTGTGTGTGTGTGTGTGTGTGTGTGTGTGTGTGTGTGTGTGTGTGTGTGTGTGTGTGTGTGTGTGTGTGTGTGTGTGTGTGTGTGTGTGTGTGTGTGTGTGTGTGTGTGTGTGTGAACTTTTAAAATCTTTCCCCTGCACGGAGAACCCGACCTTTTCCCTGTCGGGTCTCCATTGTCGTTGGGGCTGCAATGTGGAGCGGCCTCCAGCAGGAACGATCTCGGGCTCCAGTCGCGGAGCTGCAGACTTACGTACCATCATGAAGCTGGCCAAGGGTGGAGCGGTGGTGGTGCGCTGCTGTGACCCGACCCCCGGAGATTCGGAGGCTTACCGCAGGTCTGGCAGACAGTAATATCGGGAGCCCGCGGGTCCCTGCTGGGAGACCGCTTTTCGGGGCTTCCGCAACGGCGACTTCTCCTGCCCGAGTAGCGGGGTTGAAGATTACCTGGAGCGGGGCCTTACATCATCGCCCAGCGTGGCTTCAACGGCTGCGGGACTTTACTAGCGCCCGCCGGAGGCTCCAACAACAAGACCCGCAGCGCGGCCTTGCATCACCCGGCGCGGCGTGAATGGCTGCGGGACATTTGCCATCGCCCGCCGGGGGCTTTGACTCTGACATCGGGAGGGGAATGGAGAGTGCAGGGGAGAGATAAGTTTTTTTGCCTTAAATCACAGCGAGGAGGAGATGCGCTGTGATGGATGTCTGTGTAAATTCTGTTGTGTCTTGGGTCTTTTTTTCTTGTGTGTATGACTGTAGAAACAACATTTCATTTGAGCCTCTATGAGGTTCAAGTGACAAATAAATTGTATAGTGTATTGTGTATTGTGTGTACAGGCCCTTCCACCCACAATGTCTGTGCAAAACATCTGTGCAGGATAAACTGGAGGCCAATTCACTGGATGTTTTCAAGGGAGAGTTAGAAGTAGCTCTTAGGGTTAACGGAATCAAGGGATATGGGGAAAAAGCAGGAATGGGGTGCTGATTTTGGATGATCAGCCATGACCATATTGAATGGCAGTGCTGGCTCGGTGCTGGCCAATAGGCCTACTCCTGCACCTATTTTCTATGTTTCTATGTAGACTAATCCTGTCTACCTGCATATAATCCATATTGCTCCAATCTCTGCATATACATGTGCCAATCTAAAACCATTTTAAACCCCACTATTGTATCTGTGTCCAGCATCACCACTGGCAGTGCATCCCAGGCACCTGCCACCCTCTGGGTAAAATAACTGCCATGCACATCTCCTTTAAACTTTGCCTCTTTCACCTTAAGGTTATGCCCTTCAGTCTATGACATATCCACAGTGAGAAAAAGGTTCTGACCGTCGAACCGATCTTTGCCTCTTGGAATATTATATACTTTTATCATGTCTCCCCATGGCCTCCGATGTTCCGGAGGGAATAATCCAATTTTGTCCAACCTGATAGCTAATACCCTCTAACCCAGGCAGCATTCTGGTCAACCTCTTCTGCACCCTCTCCACAGCCTCCCTGTCCTTCATATAATGGAGTGACCAGAACTGTATGCAGTAGCTTCGTAGGCACATAGAGTTTAAGTTTGAGTTTAGTTTATTTTCATGTGTCCTGAGATACAGTGAAAGCCTTTGTGGATGCTAACCAGCCAGTGGAATGACAATACATAAGTACAATCGAGCCATCCACAGTGCACAAACACATAATCATAAGGTTATAAGGTCATAAGTGATGGTGAGTGGGCAAGTGCTATAGACCTGCACGGGAAGGTAGGCGCTCCCGCCCCCACGAGTCTCGGGCAGATGGGGCTCGTCAGCCTGGGAAGGCAGTCCATTTAGGAGAGGGGAAACTCTGATTTAAAACCTCCACTGCCTTGTGGCCATATCCAGTCATGGAAAAGGCTCCAGGAGTAAACCTCAAGAAAATCCGGAGTCGGAGCCCCTAAGGCAGTTTGTCGTTATCTACAACCTCGCTCTGGCAGCTCCTGCGACGGCACTGGTGCCAAACTGTATTAAAGGACGTTCTTTTAGGAAGGAGGTGAGGAGAAATTTCTTTAGAGGGTGGTGAATCTGTGGAATTCTTTGCCACAGAAGGCTGTGGAGGCCAAGTCAATGGATATTTTTAAGGCGGAAATAGATAGATTCTTGATTAGTACAGGTGCCAGAGGTAATGGGGAGAAAGCAGGAGAATGGGGTTGGCAGGGAGAGATAGATCAGCCATGATGGAATGGCAGAGTAGACTTGATGGGCCAAATGGCCTAATTCTAATGCCTGATAACAGCTGAGAAGAAACTGTCCTTGAATCTGGACGTTTGCATTTCCACACTTTTATACCTCTTGTGTAATGAAAGGGAGGAGAAGAGACAGTGGCCGGGATGTGACACATCTTTAATTATGCTGGTGGCCTTGCCGAGGCAGCGTGAGGTGTAGATGGTGTCTTTCCTCTGCAATTTCTTGCGGTCTTGGATGGATGGAGTTGTACCCAAACCATGTTGTTATGCACCTCGATTAAATGCTTTCTACGGCACATCTGTAGTTCTTCTGACTCTGGACAACACACTTAAATCATATGTAAATGATGTACATGAATGGTGTAGCAGTCATCCAGCTTGCAATAAGACATTCCAAGATTTTTCAAAAATCTATGAAATATCACAGGAGCTAAAAATTAGGGCATGATTATTGTTTTGTTGCTAAGATTCTGAAGCTCGAGAGAACATTGGGGAAATGTGGTTCCCCAGTTTGGTAATCAGGTACAAAGTTGGAGAGCTCCCAGCTATAATTATAATTATATAGTTGCCAAGTGGTTTCCAGTAATGGACTGCAAATGATTTCATATACATTTGCGATTGCAGCGATGCCATCCATTGTAATTATCATCATATATCAAGGCAATGGGGCCCATCCAAAGTGACAGTGACAACAACTTCAAAATAGATCTGAAACCTCAATAGCAATCTCTGGACAAATCATACCTAGGAAACAACAGCGTAGCAGAGCAGGGTGATGAAAGGAAACCCGGTGAGCTGCGGCCACATCCTACGACAGGCCTGGCTCGCGCACTGCGGGAGAGGGATCCCGGGACGCGGCGCGGAATTGAACGACCCAGCGGGTCAAGCGGAGAGAATGGAGGGACCCGCGCCGCAGAGAGCGAGCCAGTGGGAGGGGGCGCCGTAAACAAAGGGGAGACCCGGCGGTGGGGGGGGGGGGGGGGGGGGCGGGGGCGGGGCTGTCATTGTACTGACAGCCCAACAATATGTTAAAAATTCAGGTAGTTACGTGATTCGGGTCACAAACTTAAACAAAAAAGCACCTTGGCCCACTGCCTAAAAGGAAACAGGCCACTGTTAGCTGTGGGCTAGTTGAAAAATAATTACAGACAATCAGACTCAACAAGACAACTTTGAAGCTAATAGGACTTGGATGGGGGATGGATGGAGAGAGATGGGGGGTGCAAAGCTTAATTGAAGTTAGTGAAATCACTATTCATACCACCAATTTGCCCAAGAGAAATATGAGATGCTATTCCTCCAATTTGCATTTAGCCTCAGTCTGACAATGGAGGAGGCCTAGGACAGAAAGGTCAGTGTGGGAAGGGGAAGCGGAATTAAAGTGTTTGGTAACCGAGAGATCAGGTAGGTCCAGGCGGACTGAACCAAGGTGTTCAGGTCTGCCAACAGTCATGGTACTGACAGCAATTTCAATTGATCCTCTGTTACTGCAAAATCCAGCCCAACACACTTCACAATGCAGTGGTAATTTTTTGTAAGCAAGTATAGTTGAAAGAATTATGATCAAAACATAACAGATGGGGAAAAAAAATAAAGGGAAATTTTGAAACATCTGGAAATCTTGCCTGATGAATGTAAAGTTCCAATGGCTGTTTAGTAACACAGATGGAAATAATTCCCATTATGGTGATAAAGATAAGGCCAGTTCGCAACGTCCAAGGGCTATTAGGTGATAGATTACACTGACATTGCAATCTACTCCCACTCCATTAGACTCTCCTGTTCTCTTGGTTAGATACCATTTGTGGTGCCCTGCCTTTGATGTCAGGCCTCCAATGGGAACTTAATGGAAGCTATCTATTACTGGGCAGCCACAGGGAAATCATAGAACAACAAATAGCAAGTCTACTCCTTGTAATCTCCTGCATTCCCCTAAGCAATCATCTCTTCAGTGCTCCGTCCTCATTTTAAAGACTGACAATTGAGACTAGTTACAAAAAAAGCTTTTTTAAATCGGGAGGACAACACCTGACCAGTCGACACTAATCATCAATGAAAAAAGAGCAGACAAACATGGCCAACGTTTCAAGCACTAAACAGCCGTTGGATAATGCAGGTGCTATCGAGGTCTGTTGCTTAGGGCAGCACGGTGTTGCAGAGGTACAGTTGCTGCCTTACAATGGCAGAATCCTGAGTTCGACCCTGACTACGGGTGTCTCGGCATGGAGTGAGTTTCCTCCGGATGCTCCGGTTTCCTCCCACATTCCATGAACCTTGCAGGTTAATTGGCTTCTGTAAATTGTCCCTGGTGTGCAGGATAGAACTAGTGCATGGGTGATCGTTAGTTGGCATGGAATCCGTGGGCCGAGGGCCTGTTTCCCCGCGGTATCTCTTAACCTAACTAAACTAAAGTGTGTGGTATGAAGGAGAGCAAACTTGAGGAAAGGACAACAGGATAGCTAATGTGCATCGAGTGATACTCATGAGGAGGGGAAAGGCAACATGAACAAGTTGGCCTGTTCACTCGGTCACTCATCTGTGATCAGGGCAAACCTCTAGGTATAGATGCTTGATGTAATAGTTGCCGAGGCACTATTCTAAAATGTTACTTTTAGTTTAAGGGATGCAACATGGTAACAGGCCCTTCGGCCCACCGAGTCCGCACCAACCAGGGATCCCCGCAGATTAACATATCCTGCACACACTGGGGACAATTTACAATTTTACCTAAGCCAATTAGCCTCCAAACCTGCACGTCTTTGTAGTGTGGGAGGAAACTGGAAACAGGGAAAACCAACGGAGAGAACGTACAAACTCTGTACAGCCAGCAGCCGTAGTCAGGATCGAACCCGTGTCCCTGGCACTAAAAGGCAGCAACTCTACTGCTGCGTAGCTGTGCCACATGTCTTTGGAATGTATGAGGAAACCGGAGATCCCATCACAGGGAGAACGTAAAACTGCGTACAGCGAGTGCCTGAGGTTAGGATCGAACCCAGGTCTCGGGTCATAAGGTCATAAGTAATAGGAGCAGAATTAGGCCATTTGGCCCATAATGGCCCAACTCCACCATTCAATCAAAGCTGATCTATCTCTCCCTCCTAACCCCATTCTCCTGCCTTCTCCCCATAACCCCTGACACTGGTACTAATCAAGAATCTATCTATCTCTGCCTTAAATGTAAGAACTGATAGTCTCCACAGCCTTCTTGGGCAAAGAAGTCCACAGATTCACCACCCTCCGACTAAAGAAATGTCTCCACATCTCTTTCCGAAAGGAGCATCCTTTAAATCTATCTAAATGGTGGCCGACTAGGAAAAGGGGAGATGCAGCGAGACCTGGGTGTCATGGTACACCAGTCATTGAAAGTAGGCATGCAGGTGCAGCAGGCAGTGAAGAAAGCGAATGGTATGTTAGCTTTCATAGCAAAAGGATTTGAGTATAGGAGCAGGGAGCTTCTACTGCAGTTGTACAGGGTCTTGGTGAGACCACACCTGGAGTATTGTGTACAGTTTTGGTCTCCAAATCTGAGGAAGGACATTATTGCCATAGAGGGAGTGCAGAGAAGGTTCACCAGACTGATTCCTGGGATGTCAGGACTGTCTTATGAAGAAAGACTGGATAGACTTGGTTTATACTCTCTAGAATTTAGGAGATTGAGAGGGGATCTTATAGAAACTTACAACATTCCTAAGGGGTTGGACAGGCTAGATGCAGGAAGATTGCTCCTGATGTTGGGGAAGTCCAGGACAAGGGGTCACAGCTTAAGGATAAGCGGGAAATCCTTTAAAACCGAGATGAGAAGAACTTTTTTCACACAGAGAGTGGTGAATCTCTGGAACTCTCTGCTGCAGAGGGTAGTCGAGGCCAGTTCATTGGCTATATTTAAGAGGGTTAGATGTGGTCCTTGTGGCTAAGGGGATCAGAGGGTATGGAGAGAAGGCGGGTACGGGATACTGAGTTGGATGATCAGCCATGATCATATTGAATGGCGGTGCAGTCTCGAAGGGCCGAATGGCCTCCTCCTGCACCTAATTTCTATGTTTCTAAATCTGAAGCTATGGCCTCTAGTCCTAGACACTCCTATTAGTGGAAACATCCTCTCCACATCCACTCTATCCAAGCCTTTCACTATTCGGTATGTTTCAGTGAGGTCCCCTCCTCATTCTTCTAAACTCCAGCAAGTACAGGCCCAATGCCATCAAACGCTCATATCTACAGCATTTCTACCACTGCACCACTTTGCCACCCCTCCAAGACCCATGGACTTCTCCTATATAACTTGCCCAATATTTATTCCACAACTAACATTAGCCGACAGTGGCTCAGTCTCTGGCCTTACAGCGCCAGAGACACAGGTTCAATCCTCACTCCGGATGGTATCTGTATGGAGTTTGGACGTTCTCCATTTGACTACATGGGTTTCCTCTAGCTGCTCCAAAGACATGCAGGTTTGTAGGTTAAATTAGGTTCTGTAAATTGTATACTGTCTCAAGTGTGTGGGATAGTGCTAGTGTGTGGGGTGATCGCTGGTCGGTACGGACTCAGTGGGCCGAAGGGCCTGTTTCCACGGTGTATTTCTAAAATCTAGAGTCTAAATTCACCATGGGTCACAGCACCAGAGAAAGGAATTCCAAAGCCACTCCAAGGAGATCCTTGTAGCCTTAAGTCATTATCAACCATGCACTACATCATGTACTCTGTCTAATTGCTGTTCAGAGAATTTCACACAACAGCAGAGAATAAGCTCATTAAGCTTTTGAGACAGATTGTTGTTTGGATAAGCAGGCGCTTCAAAAGATGCCATTTCTGCAAGTCTTACACAGCATATGTGATATATCAAGGGCGTGCGTTGGGATTTGTCATTGAAGACAATACATGGCAGATACCTTACATAAACCATGTTCTTTATTTTGATATGTATAGGACTGAGCATGGCACTGGCTGGCCAGGATGAGCAAAGTCAAATATAGAATGGTTCAAAGTTCGAACTGGGTGGCACAGTGTCGCATCATTAGAGTTGCTGCATTACAGCACCAGAGACCAGTGTTCGATCCTGACTATGGGTGTTATCTATATAGGGTTTGTACTTTCTTTCTGTGACCTAGTGGGTTTTCGCCGGGTGCTCCGGTTTCCTCCAACACACCAAAAACATGCAGGTGTGTAGGTTAATTGACTTTGGTAAATTCCCCCTAGTGTGTAGGATGTGAAACAGGGATAACATAGAACTAGTCCATGGGTGATCGTAGAACGGCGCAGAATGGGTGGGCTGAAGGGGCCTGTTTCTCCGATGTACTAAACGTATGCTGCCCTTCATGTTATTTACTCTGTGCATCATGTCGATCACTTGCGTTTTGTTCACCACGATAGATACGATTGAAGACCCCACAGATTAAGGAATTGGAAAATGCTAAAATAAATTAGCAGGATATATTGGGTGAAACGGTTTATTCTATCTCTGTTTATTTTTCCATTCATCCCATTTCCAACCTTTACTCTTCTTCCTCATTCATTTTGTTACAATCTCTCCTGCCTTCAACCCTTTTGTTCTCTTCTCTATTTCCTCTGAGTGGTGAGACTCGTCCTTGATTATGTTATTGGCATAATCTATACGTATGTGTACAACTACATGTACATGCTCATGTTTCTGTGTGTATGTGTGTGTGCGTGTGCGTGCGTGCGTGCGTGTGCGTGTGTGCACGTGTGCGTGTGCATGTGCATGTGTGTGTGTGTGTATTGACCAAATTGAAGACACTACAAAATGGAGGAATTTGTAAGATTTGCTTAACCTTTGTCTGTAGAAAATTACAGGCTGTGGGTGGCGCCGGCCAGTCTGAGCCCTAGATTGATATGCAGGATCTGTATGAGGACCCTGCTAAGAAACTCCAAGGTGTTATAAATGCATTGCTTTGATTGGATTGCTGCAGAGGGATTGTAAATAGCGTCAATAAGTTTGCAGGACAGTTATCCTGTTGTTTGAGGATTGGCTGAAGTGTGAAGCCTTGTTTGAATTGTTTACATTACCCGGAAGAATGATTAATTGACTTCCTTCCAGAAGCTTCTGGAGAAACAATGTTTGGGACTCTTTGTAATTGGGTTGTGGAACTGTCAATAATACTTTAATCTAATCAATATGTGTAATTGTCATGTAAGTTATGTAGTTCGGCCCCTCAGGATTCATTGACCTATAAAAGATAGCCCCCATGTGGATCGATGTCGATCTTCTGGAAGGGCGCTTGGGACTGCGTGTCCAAGTAGTGTTTGGTAGTGTCTACTTGCACGAGGCTGAAGGGCTTGTCCAGGCAGAGACAAGGATCGAACCCGCAGCGGTTTAGGTATCATTTAGGGGGATTTGGTGTTCGTTCAAAAATAAAGTTTAGTTGTTCCAGTGCTTGACTCAGTGTTTTAACTGAACTAGTCTAAGGGGGGTAAGCTTTAGCGCGCATGTGTGTCTATGTGTCTGTGTGTGTGTGTGTGCCTGTGTGATTATGTGTGTGTGTGGTCAAGTACTTTTAAGTGTACATGTGAATATATACATAAATGTTCGATCAACGCTGCCTTAATTCATTTAAAATGTGTGTGTTCCAAAACTAGGTTGAATGTTTTATCAAGTACTTTGTGAAAATGTACCTGTGCCAATATACGCACTCATTTAAACCATATTCGGTTACAGCACGCTAGACCATCTAACCCTACAATCCAAATTTTTTTTTCCCTTGGTCCCATGCCTGCATATACCATAACCCTATTCCCTTCTCAAATATGCTATCCAATTGAATTTAAATTTTATGCCAAACTAAGCTTTCTCCCGCTACCACTTTGTGAGTAAAGAAGTCTTTCTCAAAATGTCCCTTAATTCTGAAGTCATGTCCTCACTTTGAATCTTGTCTCTCTTGTACAAAACTTTATAAATTTTGGTGTGATATATTTGATATATTCTCAAAGCTATTTAAGACAAAAATGGAACCTAATACAGAAATGATTATATTTGGAGTAAGTGGAGATGGGAACAAATTAAATACACACCAAAACTCATTTTTCAACTATGGGTTAATAACAGCAAAAAAACTTATACTTAAATTTTGGAAAAATGCTAATATACCAACATTTAAAATGTGGATCAGTAATATGCTGGACACAGCACATTTGGAAGAAATGAGACTCCTCCTAATAGACAAACAAGACCTATTCTTAAGGAGTTGATCCCCATTTATTGATTTTTTGGATTCATGTGGTGACATAGTATCATGAAAACCAACAGTTTCAGGTATGGGTGAAAGATGATTTAGAATATTTTTTAAAAAATCATCTCACTGTGGCAATGGAATAATCTCCCTTCTGCTTTCCGCCTTCACTTATTCCTTCTCTTTCACTTTTTCTTTATTGGTTTTTCACCCACGCTCACTAATCTATTCTTCACTTTTCACAACCTCTTTTTCTTCTCTCCTTTCTCACTTCTCTCTTTAAAATAAAAGGGGAAGTTGTACAGAGAATGTAATATGTTAACATCGTTTTTGTACCAATGCATTGTACTCACTTCTAATAAATAAAATATATAAAAAAAAAAAAGTGTACATGTGAATAGGTATCAGCGTTAATGTCCATCTCTGCATGCGAGTGCTGCAGATTGTACATTTCGTGACGGAGGGAACTTCAGATACTGGTTTACACCGAAGATCGACACAAAAAGCTAGAGTAACTCAGTGGGTCAGGCAGTTGTGGAAAAGGAATAGGTGACTTTTTGGGTCAAGACCCTTCTTCATACTGACAGTCGGGGAGAGGGAAATGAGAGATATGAAAATGTACATATAACAAATTAATGAAAGATATGCAAAAGGACAAATCAAAGTCAGCAACGATGATCAAGGAAAGGTGGAGCCCACAATTATCTGGTGTTTACATATCTGTGTGTTTGTGATGCATGTGTGGATACGTGGTGTGGGAGGATGTGTATGTGTGTATGAGCGGGAGTCAGCATTTGAGGAATACAAGTTTGCATGTTACACATTAATCCTTCCAATTGTATAACAGAGCTAAATCTGGGGAAGTCTACATGAGGCACAGTAATGGAACATGTAGCAGATTTTTTCAAAGGAAATGAGGGCACATTGGGAGCAATTGACTTTAATGATGGTTCAGATAGTGAGAGCTGTTCTTGATTAATTCCTCTTCGATTCTTCACACTTGTTCGAACAAAGCCTCATTTGTTACCAGCACCTCTGATATTCTATTTCCTGCTGAGAAAAATCGAGATAAATTTGCAGCACTTGGAAAAAAAAATTATGCCTTTGTGAAATTGAAAGTTGGGAGTGTTTCGGAATCTGCAATTTTCAAGTTTAGTTAGGATGAAATGAGACGCGTTCAACAATGTATGGCAAGATCTGACAAGAAGGCCAGTAAAATATACACTGTAAAGCAAGCCACTGCTGATCACCACTTCATTAAGACCATGGTGTTAAGGAGGTCCTGATGGTTTCATCTTCATAGCCGTAGGTGAATGGTGATGAAAATCATTAAGCAGGCGATTAATGTACCGCCTCATAATTACAGATGGTGGCTGCTTCAGCATCACAATGGATTTGCGTCAAAGGCTTTTGTGATCGTTATAGACATTTCTTTTTAAACTTCAGATGTACCAGTGCTCTTTATAAATGCTGGACCAAACCAAAGACAAATCTGAAGATAGACACAAAGAGCTGGAGTAACTCAGCGGAACAGGCAGCATCTCTGGAGAGAAGGAATGGGTGATGAGTCAGGGTCTTGACCAGAGATGCTGCCTGGCCCACTGAGTTACTCCAGCTTTTTGTGTCTATCTTTGGTTTAAACCAGCATCTGCAGTTCCTTCTTACACAAACCTGAAGATGCTGTGTATGCTGTAAGGGTGGCACAGTGGCACAGCAGTAGAGTTGTTGCCACACTGTACCAGAGACCCCTGCACAAACCTGACTACGGGTGCCATCTGTACGGAGTTTGTACATTCTCCAGGTAGCTCCGGTTTCTTTCCACATTGCAAAGACGTGCAGGTTTGTAGGTTAATTGGCTTCTATAAACTGCCCACACTGTGTGTGATGTGAAACTGGGAGGATGAGAGGTAATCTAAAGAAGGGTTTTTAGAGTCTGAAGAAGGGTTTTGGCCCGAAATGTTGCCTTTTCCTTCGCTACATAGATGCTGCTGCACCCGCTGAGTTTCTCCAGCACTTTTGTCTACCGATGATTTTCCAGCATCTGCAGTTCACGAGAGATAATCTAATACAGGCGTTTAAGATCAAGAGAGGAATAGATAGAACATGAGAGGAATAGAATGCACAGAATCATTTGCACAGAATAGAGGAATCGAGAACCAGAGGACATAGGGTTTAAAGTGAGGGAGGGATTATTTAGTAAGAAATACTAAATGGCAACTATTATACAGAAAAGGTGGTGGATATATGGAATGAGCAGCCGGAGGAGGTAGCAGAGACAGGTACTATCACAATGTTTAACATTTTGACAGCTACAGTAAGTGAGCAAGTTGGGCCTGTTTCCATGCTGTATGACTATGACTATCATTTGAAAAGTCAGGCATTCATAACTGAGGCACTGTGGCGTAGTTGGTTCAGCACTGACATTATGGGCCGAAGGGCCTGTTCCTCTGCTGTACTGTTTGAGATACCTATTTATACAACTATGATTTTATTCTCCCCGTTCCCACCAAGTTCCCATCAATGAATCTCATGTTCCCATCGGATTCTATCACTCATCTGTGCACTAGGGGCAATGTACAGTGGCCAAATAACCTACAAGCCTGTGTATTGTTGTGATGTGGGAGGAAACTGGACCACTCACGGGATACCCACACAGAGAAGGTGAAAACTCCAACCAGATACCACCGGAGATCAGGATTAGAGCTCAGCTCACTGGAGCCACAAGGCAACATCTCCACTACGTGCGTCACTCTGCAACCTACACGCATATTGTGCTTTTGCCAGTGACCCCCATTTGTATGATAACAGTGAAAAGTTTCTCTGGAGCTCCAGATGATTTAGAGTCACAGAGCCATACAGCACGGAAACAGGCCCATCAAACCAACTTGCCCACTCTGACCAAGATGCCCCATCCACACTAGTCCCACCTGCCCGCATTTGGCCCATATCCCTCCTTTCCTATCCATGTACCTGTCCAAATGCCTTTTAAATGGAGTTATTGTACCTGCCTCAACTACCTCCTCTGGCGGTTTGTTCCATATACCCCCATCCTCTGTGTGAAGATGTTGCCCATCAGATTCTTCTTAAATCTTTCCCCTCTCACCTTAAACCCATGTCCCCTGGTTCTTGATTTCCCTACTCTGGGTAAAAGACAATGTGCTATTCTCCTCATTATTTTATACACCTCTACATGATCACATGTCACCCTGCTGCGCTCCAAGGAAAAACATCCTAGCCTGCGCAACCTCTCCTTATAGCTCAGGCCCATAATTCCTGGAGACATCCTCGTAAATCTTCTCTGTACTATTTCTAGCCTAACATATCATGAGTGGCACGGTGGCGCAGCAGAGGAGTTGCTGCCTCACAGCGCCAGAGACCCAGGTTTGATCTTGACTATGTGTGCTGTCTGTATGAAGTTTGTACGTTCTCCCCGTGACCTCGTGGGTTTTCTCTGATTGCTTCAGTTTCCTTCCACAGTCCAAAGACGTACAGGTTTGTAGCTTAATTGGCTTCTGCAAAATAATTGTAAATCATCCCTAGTATGTAGGATAGTGGTAGTAGTCTATGAGGTGATTGCTGGTCGGTGCAGACTCGGTGAGTCGAAGGGCCTGTTTCCACACTGTATTTCAGCTAATATCCTTCCAATAACAGGGTGAATTTGTTTGTCAATTTTCTAGTCGTCATTGTCAAAGTATCAGTGTGTTTGAAATCAGTGGGAACATATTCAAATTTAAAAGGTGACCTGTGCTTAAAGTAGCACAACGACAAGGCGAAAAATAAAAACTGCCTTTGCTTGTGGTTTTCATGAATTGCTCAAAGTCACCTGTGTTCATTTCCTGCTCAAAGCACAATGGTCCTGTTGCCCTGGTGTTAAATGAATGTGTTGAACCTTTCACTCCAGTAGCAGTGCAAAGCATTCCCACCAAACTAATTGGGCAACCTTTTTAGGAACAGGATTAGAATCAACTGAATGAGACATCTTGAATAACAAAGATCAGGGAAGCGAATGCCTGCTGCTATTCAGAGAAAAGGAAAAGGACCGTCGGCACAGCGCCGCAGCGGTAGACTTGCTGCCTCACAGCACCAGAAATTGTCCCTCGGGTGTAAAATAGAACTAGTATGGAAATAGGGTGATGGTTGGCGCAGACTTGGTGGGCCAAAGGGCCTGTTTGCACGCTGTATTTCTAAGCTAAACTAAATTAGATGTAGTGTTTCCTGCAATGCAAATCCAATTAAAATTTGGGTCAAAAATCACATTAAATGAAATGATAAAGCTGATTGACAAAATAATTGCATTGATTTTTGATTTATACTTTGCACTACGATGTAGTGTCCCTTTAACAAGACAAATTGAGCTCGCAACTGGTAATAAGCCCCTTTTAACAAAATGTCAATATTATCTCAAGAGGTTTAAATGGACTCAGATGACCTATAAATTGAGCTCAAATCAATGAACCCTTTAGTAAAATATTTCCCGGGCTTTTATAGATTTGTCCTCCTCTTGTGCGGATCTATTATTTTTTGCAATCGTCAAATTTTCGCAAAAGAAAGAGTGATTTAAAGGAGCAGTAGGCCAAGCAGCTGCAAGTGACAGCTACAAATGTTTTTCCATCATTGACTGACAGCATGTGATTGCTTTGTGATAATGAGTCACAGAGGTACCAGACCACAAAGATCACGTCCTTGTAGTCGATGGAATAAAAGAGACACACGGGTGGTATGAATGGGGATAAAACAACCCTCGACAGCAAGAGGAAGCAGCACATGTATTGGCTTTACCAGTTAATATTCAAGCAGACCTCTGCACGGAATTAGGAAGTCCATTTATGTTTTAGATTTAGTTTTGGAGATACAGTGTGGAAACGAGGCCTTGGGACCAGCGATCACCTCGTACACTAATTCTATCCTACACACGAGGGGACAATATACAGAAACCAATTCATCTCCTAACCCACAGGTCTTTGGAATGTGGGAGGAAACCGGAGCACCCAGAAGAAAATCCACTCATTCACAGGGAGAACATGCAAACTCCATAAAGACAGCACCCGCGGTCAGGTTCGAACCCGGATCTTTGGTGCTGTAAGGCAACAACTCTAGCGCTGCACCACTGTGTTGCCACTTTACTTTAGATTTACTGGATCTTCCTATACTACCAGTAGATCTACTACTTTAAATCAAGACCAGTCTTGCCCCGGCCACTCCCTCTTTCCCCTCTCCCATTAGGCAAGAGGTACAAAGGTTTAAAAACACACACCTCCAGATTCATGGACAATTATCAGGCAACTGAACCATCCCACCAACAACTAACCAGCGGTCCTGATGTTCCATCTATCCCATTGGAGTCCTTTGAACTATCTTTAATCAGATTTTACTGGACTTTATCTTGCACTAAACGTTATTCCTTTTATCCTGTATCTGTGCACTGTGGATGGCTTGATTGTAGAGCCTTTTCGTTGACTGGATGGCACGCAACAAAAGTGCTTCACACTATACCTCGGTACACGTGACACTATTGCTGCTGTGGTCAGAATACAAGCTCACTCTGCCAGGTCAGTGTCCCAGATCTCTGGAATCTATTAAAATATCCCCATCACATCTGGAAAGGCAGCAACTCGAGTAATTAAATATTTTCCTGGGATTTGTGCTAAAACTGGGCTGAGGTTCAGAACCTGCAGGCAAAAGACACAATTAACCTCACGGAGAAACTGTGGCTTCTGTCAGAGAACGTATGGCCTGTTCCTATGCTTATCTCAAAACTATTCATGTCCTAAAATCATGTGACAGGAACAGAATTAGGCCATTCGGCTCACGATGTCTACTCTACCATTCAATCATGGCTGATCAATCTCTCCCTCCTATTCTCCTGCCTTCTCCCCATAATCTCTGACACCCGTACTAATCAAGAATCTACCCACCTCTGCCTTAAACTGTGCCTTCAGAATCATAGATCAATCTGAAATTTTGAGAAATTAATTATATCCCCATTTTAGCTCCTGATCACACTTCTGTTAAGAGAGCGGAGATTGAAATAAGCTCATTTACACGAGATTCAATCCTTCTACCTGATGCTGACAGGAACTGCAGTGCCAGGAAACAGGAAGCAATCTGCACATTGTGGGCAAAACAAGGGCATCATAATACAGCAAAGAATACTGCTGACAGAAATAGCAGTTTCGCAAATGATTCTTCCCCCATTTGAGGAATGTGTCATATATAGTAAAGTTCAAATTACTCTCACTGGCTAATAGCTTATTTGAAATTCTCTTCTCCTGGTGCTGTTACATCGGAGAACACAGGCTGTGTAGAATTACAAGCAAATGTGCGGACTTTAAAAGGTTTAACCTTTTTGAAAGCAGAACCAGCCTTCAATGCCAAACACAGAGACTTTACCTGTCACTGTTCAACAGCGACAAGAGCAAATGATTTTGTGCAACTTTACATTACTGAGAATAAATTGTTCGACCCTGCCAGAGTGTAGACAGAGCACCACTGAACTCCTCACTTGTAGTGCCACAATTTGGGTCATTTCAATGCCACATTTGAGGCTCTTTTTTATTTTTTTTTTAATGCAATTCATAGAACGCCTATAATAATGGCCTAAAATTGGCTGTCAATGTAACAGCCCCACTTGGCGTTGTTTGTGCCCAGATGGTCTGACTACTTCAGGTGAGGAGAATTGTGCAGATAAATCAGATTATCCAGGATTGTTGTCAGTTCTATTGTTGACGTGTATGGAAGAACGTGAAGTAGATAGAAACAGAACTTGTTGCTGATATTTATGATCAGTAATTACTGGCATAAGCATCCCTTTAACCATTATCGTGGTTCAATCACATCCTTTTGACACAGCAGTTTTGAAGCAGTTGGCATCTTTTTTTAAATGGTATTTTGAAACATTTTTTTTCTTATTTCCATTATCATGTAATGTTTTCCCTCACTTTAATTCTTTCTCTGTTCTTGCTAACACTTGTGTTAATTCACGTTTATTTGTGCTCCGGTTTCCTCCCACACTCCAAAGACATACAGGTCAGTAGGTTAATTTAGCTTCAGTAAAATATTATAAATTTTCCCTAGTGCGAGTGTTTAGGAGATCAGTGGTCGGCGTGGTCTCGGTGGCCAAAGGGCCTGTTTCCACACTGTATGTTTAAACTAAAATTAAACTAAACTACTCAGCAGGTCAGGCAGCATCTGTGGAGGGACTGGATAGGTGGCGTTTCGGGTCAGGACCTTCTGCCATGTTGGAGGCAAAAGTCTTAGGTCGCAGTCTCTTCCCTCCTCTTCTCCCTCTGCGCTGGGGCGATACCCACCCCCCCACCCCGGGCGATGTTAAGAACAGTCCCGCGGCTCAAACACTGCGGACCGGGGTGGTTGAAGCTGCCGCCCACCAGTCCTGCAGAAGCAGCTGCTGGCCCGCGGCCAAACCCCGGACTCAGGCCACCGCCGCCAGAACACCGTCCCAGCCACCCTCACGTGAGTACTGTGCGGAAGGGGCTGGGCACCCCGACTTGGGCTATGAACCTCCCCCGGACCGGGCCGCCCCGACATGGGCGTCGCTTCCCCCGGACCGGGCCGCCCCAACTTGGGTCAGTTCTTCTTCTAGAGAGGCATTCCCTCGTATAGAAACCTTGTTTGAAGCCTGTTTCTGGCCGTCACTATTTCCCAACTCTTCCAGCTAAAAGTACGGGGCAGCACAAAGCGAGTCCTGACGGTGCTCTAGCCTCGAGGTCGTCAGCTCCAGGCCTCACCTGGGTTCAAGAAGGGGAATCCTGGCTACCCCCGCAGGGTGTTGTCTGTACAGAGTACATACATTCTCCCCGTGACTGCGTGGGTAAATTGCCCCTAACGTGTAGTACAGTGATTGGTCATCGCTGACTCAGTGGGCTGAAGGGCCTGTTTTCACCCTTTATCTCTGAACTAAACTAGTAGATGCACTGATGTGTTTAAGAGGCTTTTACCTGTAGATAGGCACATGGATTATGCAGAGATATGGATCATGTTCAGCCACATTAAATGAGTTTGCCTTGACATCATGGTTGGCGCAGACAGTGTAGGTTGAAAGGTGTGCTCCTCTGCTCTACTCTTCTATGTTCCATGCTCACCTAATTATTATGGATTTCAATCATCTTTCACTTACATCGAGTTAAATGTTAAAAGTTGATCTGCCATATGAGTTAGGATCATTTCATCAGACCTCAGGGGATCATTTCGTCTCCAGGTTTGGGTTTTTTTTTTTTTTAATAGTGATTCACAAGATGCCTATATTTTTAGTTTAAAATTGGATGTAGACAGCACTTAACAAAAAGATACAAAGTGCTGGAGTAACTCAACAGGTCAGGCAGCATCTCTGGAGAACATGTACAGTATAGGTGACGTTTTGGGTTGGAACCCTTCTTCAGACAGCAATTTGTTTTGATAGCTCTAAATACCTGTTTGTAAAAAGTCTTTATGATCTCATGCTTCAGTTAAACAAGATTCCCTTGAAGTGAGCCCTATTGTGTTCAGTCGAGAGCAACATCTCAAAAGCAAAGCTATGCCAGTTAAAAGGAGCTTGAGTAATAATGCGATTTCAGTATATTTCACACTCGGCATCCCGGGATTTCATGCAGTTTAAACGCAAGGCAAACTTTGAGAAAGGAAGGAATTGGAAACCTGAAGAGGCAAAGAAAGAGAAACAAAAATGAGAAAGGAGGAAGAGAGAATGAGAAAGAAAGAGAGAAAGAGAGTAATCAGGTTACAGAATATTAGGACATAAAGATATAAGAAACAGAAACAGGAATAAACAACCGTCTCTACAATTTGATATTGCAGGTAGAGAGTTTTGGGTGATAGGTTGGACCTGTCCTACTTATGCGACCTTTACAGGCGACTGCTGGCACCCTTAAGCCTTAAACCATACAGCCTTTATGGTCGTGAGAGGTCTCCAAAGAATCATAGTGTCTTTTTGGTCGCTGCTGAATTTTCAACATGTTGAAAATTTTGGCGACCTATGACGGGCGCCGGCAGTCACCTGTAAAGGTCGCTTAAGTTGGACAGACCCATCCGTGGAAAAGTGTTTTCACCAGAGGATGGTTGGAATCTGCAATGCATGGCCTCACGGGGTGATGAATCAGTACTCTCTCATTTAAAAATAGTCAAGAGAGTCAAAAGTCAAGACAATGTTTGATTGGCCATGTCCCAAAACGGAACAATAAAATTCTTACTTGCAGCATCAGCACGACAGGTTGTAAACACATGATTCAATAGATAACACTTTAAGCAAAGAAAAAAAGTCCAATAAATTAAAAAAAAACAATATAATCCAGTGTGGAACAGTAACACAGCGGTAGAGTTGCTGCCTTACAGTGCCAGAGACTACGGGTTCAATCCTGACAACGGGTGCCATCTGTACAGAGTTAGTACGTTCTTCCCCGTAACCACATGGGCTTTCTCTGAGTGCTCCGGTTTCCTCTTACACTCCAAAGACGCATGGGCTTTTAGGTTAATTGGCCGATAAAAATTGTAAATTGTCCCAAGTGTGTAGGATTGTGCTAGTGTACGGGGTGATGGCGCTGGTCGCCACAGACTCGGTGGGCCAAAGGGTCTGTTTCCGCGCTGTATCTCTAAACTAAAACTAAACTAAACTAATGTAAAAACAAAACAAAACAAAGTCCCTAGTGCAACCCCAGTCAGTTGGTAGTTTGGAGTTTCATTGGTGTTCAATCTAGACACTTAAGTAGCCAAGATGTTAGATAGCTAAGACATGAATGTTTATTGGTCAAGTAATTATAAATGAGATTAATATATATATAGGTACTTGACAGTTGGCATAAACGTGGTGGGCCAAAGGGTCTATGTCTGTGCTGTAGGACTCTACAACTCTTTGACTCTATGAGTGTACAGGGCCTTTGTATGACCTCACCTGATAAATCCACCTAACAAGGCATCAGTTGGTGAACATTTACCGCCCATCTTCTGTCACTAGTATATCACAATCACAAGGATATTCCAGTATTCTAGATGGGGATTCGCTAGGGACAAACATAATTGGAGCAAGATGTCTCTGTACTTGTACTCAAATACTCTCACCACTTTTCCTTCCTAACTGTTGTGTCTGTATATTACATTTCAAAGATTCATGTGCAAGGACATCCAGATCCATCTAAGTTCACCATGTCCATCTCCGTTCACTATGAACATGCTGACCATCCAGTCCAGATGCACCCCGACCTACGTAAGGGTTATGTCCCGCAGATCCTTGCGTAAGGCAGATGTTACAAAAGTCGGAATATCATGTGGGAGCTCCGACACAGAGACCACAGGGGGAGCTCCAATGCAGAGACCACAGAGCGAGCTCCAATGCAGAGACCACAGTGGGAGATCCAATGCAGAGACCACAGTGGGAGCTCTGACACAGTGACCACAGAGGGTGCTCCGATGTGGAGACCATGGGGGGAGCTCCAACGTGGAGACCATGACATCTCAGAAATAAAACGGTGGGCTTAAAGAATTGTTTAAGTTAAGTGCCTGCCTCTATCTATACTGATGAACACGACCATTTTTGCATCTCCCACCATTTTAAAATATACACTAATTTTTCCCCCAATGTCGATGCTCTCCCAATTTTCTCTACTATATTCCAACTTGTCCATTAATTTATTTTAATTTAGAGATACAACACAGAAACAGGCCCTTCGGCCCACTGTGTCCATGCGACCAATCACCCGAGCACCAGTTCTATTTTATCCCAGTTTCGCATCCTACATGCTCAGGGCAAATTTACAGAAGCCGATTAACCTACAAACCTACATGTCTTTGGAATGTGAGAAAGAAAAACAAGGAGAAAAAAAGAAAGAGAAAGAGCGGGTGACAGAAAGAGAGAAATAAAAGGACAGGATAAAAAGAGAAAAAATGTTATCATTTTACAATATGGTGTGTGTTGAGCAAAATACACTTCGTGCTTTTTTTATTTACATTCTTTTAAATAGTTGACAGAATGCTTTATTGACGCAACAAATAAGCACCATTGGATCTCATTGACTGGTCTCCGCATTGAAAGACATTGTCAATAGTAGGGCATAAACCAAAAAGATTTCTCTCTCCACAGCTCTCTCCAAATACTGCAGCATTTCCAGGATATTCAGTCTTTGTCAGAGAAATGGTTTGTTTATGTGACAGTTGCTGATCCACTGGCATCAGTCAACAGAACCACAGTGCAGTCAAAGTCTGTAAGCAATTTATTTTGCAGAAACTCATAGGCACACACACACAGGCACACACAAGCACACACAGGCACACACGCACACACACACAGGGACACACACACAGGCACATACACACACACGCACACATACAAGATATACACATGATACACACAGGCACAGGCATGCCACCTATATGTGCATGAACACACATGTACACACTCTACACATGTACACACTGTACACATGTACACACAGTACACAGCACACATGTACACACACATTAAAATACCTAAATGCTCACGATATACATATACACATGAACATGCTTTCAAACACAAATGCACATTAATTTTCATGCATACAGATACAAACATGCACACACATTGATATACTTAAGCACATGCATACATGCAAGCATGTACATGCACACACACACAAAATATATGTACTTATTCACACAATCTATTGTCCAAACATATCTATATATACGTGCACAGCTGCCACCTCATACAAATACACAATTAAATACGTGCACACAAATTGCATACTCAGAGACACACGCATAATCACACATATTAAATGCAATGGGATTTAACATAGCCATCAAGCTAGTAACATAAGATATCAGTGCAATTCTGGTCGCCAGAAGGTTGTGGGAGCTTTGGAGATGGTGCTGAAGACCAGAATGCTGCCGGGATTAGCATTAGTTAAAATGAGAAGTTGGACAAACTTGCATTGTTTTTTTCTGGATTATCAGAGGCTGAGTGGAAACCTTGTAAGATTTTATAAAATTATGAGAGGCATAGATCAGTTAGAAAGATATAATCTTTTTCCCAAGGTCATAGTCTAGAGGGCACAGCCTTAAGGCGAGAGAGGAAATGTTTAAAGGAGATGTGCAGGGTAAGTATTTTACACAGTGTGCGGTGAGTGCCTGGAAAGCACTGCCTGGGGTGGTGGTGGAAGTAAATATGATAGTGGCATTTAAGAGACTTTTGGATAAATATATGGATCTGCGGGGAACGGAGGATATGGATCATGTACAGGCAGGTGAGTACCTCCTGGTCAGCATAACCATTGTGGGCTGAAATGCCTTTTCCTATGCTGCACTGTTCCATGTTCTATGTGCATCTGCACACAGACCAGATGCACATATACACATAATATACACACATTTACATTAAAAATGTTGGTTCATAAGATCTTAAAACACAAGAGTGGTTAAGCCATTAAGTTTTACTCCTCCATTCGATATTTTTCCCTCTCAACCCCATTATCCAGCCTTCTCCCCGTAACATTTTACACCCTTACTAATCAACAGCCTATGAATCTTGGTTTATGGGTTTGGGATTGTGGTGATATGTAAAAGTGTCAAGAAATAACAAGGAAATTCAGAGGTTTTATTTGCAAACCGATGTTTCATACTATTGTATAGCACACTGCGTGTGTGGTATTTTTCTCATATTCAACACACACCCTGCTTCCAAGTTAAACAAAACCTAATTAGTTCTGGTGTCTGAATGAAGTAATTTATATGGTTAAATTTAAAAATATTGAGTGCAGAATGCGTTTCATGCCAGTTGAATTTCACTCATCGGTTCTCATTTACAACGTGATCGAGAAAAATCCATCAATGATTCTGCAACGCTTAGCTATTGCATTGATTTAAAAAATAATTTAGATCTTGAGTTTCAAACCAAATATTAAATATCATCTAATATGCCATCAACAACAGGACCACAGGTTGTGGAGATGAGAAGTGATATATTAAGGCAGCATACAAGACGACAACTATATATGAATCTGTGCTGATGTAACAAATGTCACGGCGGCTCGGTGGTGCAGTGGTAGAGTTGCTGCCTTACAGTACCCGAGGCGGCGGTTTAATCCCAACGGGTGCTATCTGTACAGAGTTGTATGTTCTCCCCATGACCTGCATGGGTTTTCTCCGAGATCTTCTGTTTCCTCCCACACTTCAAAGACGTACAGGTATGTGGGTTAATTGGCTACAAAAATTGACCCTAGTGTGTGTAGATAGTGTTAATAGGCGGGGATTGCTGGTCGGTATGGACTCAGTGGGCTGAAGGGCCTGTTTCTGTGCTGTAGGTTATTTCCTACTACCCAATTGTAGTGTTTGTTAGTAGTTGTTCCACCTAATGTGCGCTTTATATTAGCAAGACTTTGCCTACGCCATTCAGTATGAGTAGCTGCTAGGAACTGTAATGTCCTGTAGACTGATTCTGCAAGTACGTTTTATAAACATGTGTTGTGTCCTGATATGTGTTTGACTCAATTCATTACATGATGTCAGAGAGTGAGTCTTACCTATTCCGTTCACGTTTATCGGGTTTTTGATTTTTTTTATTTGTTTATGTGCCGGTTATCTCTATCATGGCAAACTCGTCTTGCCATCCTAGTCCTCTGATCTTTGACTCTGACATTGCTGAACGCTGACATCTTTTTGAGCGTGACTACACTCACTATGTTTACATCATTCATCGCAACGACCCTCCTGATGTGCGTGCTTCTGTATTACTCAACTTAGCTGGCCCAGGGGCAATGAATCATGCCGACAATTTCGCATTTGAGCCTGCCATTTTAATGCAAATGGACAGGTCCTAGTGCCTGCAGAGACGATTGATAACCCTGCCATCTTACTTGCAAAGTTCAGACAGTTGTGTAATCTGCCCTCGAACTACATTATTGAATGTACCAAGTTTTATACTCGTATGCAACATATTGATGAACCGATTGAATGTTTTATCAGCGACTTAAAGCACACGGCTGCATGCTGCCAGTTTCATGATCTGTGCGATGAACTCATCCATAACAAAATTGTTCGAGGTATGCTTGATAACAAGTTAAGGGATGAACTGCTCCGTTACACTGACCTGACCCTTAATCAAACAGAGCACACCTGTTGGATTGCTGAGATAACATCTTCTCACACTGTGATCTCCGGTCAGCGTTTGCAGGATAGTGTCAATCTTACAGACACCTCCTCTTGTTACAGCCGTTGCCAGCCCTCTCTGGCCTAGCAGCAGAGATCTTCTGCTGCTCGATATCCTAATTGCAACTATTTTCATGCTATGGGTCAACAGTTCTGTGTTGCTTATGGTAAAACCTGTAATTTCTGCAAGAAATTAAACCACTTTGCGAGATGTTGCTGTTCCTGTGCAACTCAGTCCGCCCCGAGGACAAGCCTGCACCTGTTACAACATGAGCTTGCTGATAACGAATACCAAGAGCCTGACTTGCCATCCCACGCTCAGCTCTGTGAAAGTACAGATAACAGTTCAGCCATCCACTCTCTCCTCCCTTCGTCTAACGAGCAACTTGAACCTGAGGTAACCATGTTTGTGAATAACAGACCAGTGATCGCCAAGGTTGATACAGGCGTGAAATGTAATGTCATCTCGTTATCAGAGTTTTTTAAAATTCATAATGCTAAACGTATTGAAAAGGCCTCGGACACGCTTCGGGCCTACGGGGGAGATGTTCTACACCCACTTGGACAGACTAATTTAGAGTGCACCATAGACACGCAGCCCCATACACTAAAGTTTTATATCGTCAAGGGGATTCAAAAACTTTGCTCAGTATCAATGCATGTCACGATCTAGGCCTGGTATATTTTGGCTGCGCTATCCATCAACTCGTTCTCGCTGAGGGACCCACTCAGCAAGTACTCTCTCAATACAAAGAACTGTTTAACAACGAGCTTGGCAAGTTGCCCCTCAAATACCACATTGTTGTTGATCCCAACGTCACTCATGTGGTCCACATAATGTTCCACATGCCATGCGTGACAGATTACATGATTAACTCAAGCATTTGGTCTCCATGGGTGTTATTGCTGATGTTACCGACCCACCTGACTGGGTTTCCACCATGGTGGTTACAATGAAAAAAAAACAAGGAGGAGATCCGTATCTGTATAAACCCCAGAGATCTCATCATTGCTATCAAACGCCCGTACTACCCTATGTGAACAGTAGAGGAAGTTGCTGCTCAACTAGGCAACGCATCAGTTTCTCCATTCTGGATGCCAAAAGCTCATTTTGGCAGATTACACTGGACCCAGACTCGTCCAATCTTACTACGTTCGGCACCCCCTTCGGCCGCTACAAATTCCTGAGAATGCCCATTGGCATCAACTCCGCCAGTGAAGTTTTCCAGCTCATGATGGAACAATTGTTTGCTGAGTATCCATGCGCCATCATTGTTGATGGCATTCTGGTCTATGGATGTGACCTGGCTGAACATGATGCTAATCTGAAGAAAGTACTAGACTGTGTCAAAGACATTCAGCTCAAACTCAATCCCCTGAAATGTAAGTTTCGAAAGTCCCGAAAGTTACCTACGTCGGACATGTTTTCACAAGTGATGGTCTCAGACCAGACCCATCAAAAATTGCAGCTATCAACAAGATGCCGGTTCCTACTGACGTTGCGAGTCTACAAAGGTTCCTTGGAATGGTCAACTACCTGAGGAAATTTATTCCCAACCTCAGCGACTTATCTGCCCTCCTGCGGGAACTGATACACAAAGACACTGCATGGTCCTGGTATCAGCAGCACCAAAGAGCTTTCGACACTTTCAAGTTGCAGCTGGCTCGCGCACCTACTCTCGCCTACCTTGCTTTGGAGTTACCAGTGACGTTCACCTGCAATGCGCCCCAATATGGACTCGGCGCTGCTTGCCTGCAAACCACTACCGGTGGCGACGGTAAGCCTGTTTCTTACGCCCTCGCACAGTAACTGACACTGAATAACGTTACGCCCAGATTGAAAAAGAATTGCTCACAGTGCTTTTCACCTGCACAAAATTCAAGGACTTAATTTTGGGAAGTCTGTGACTATAGAAACTAACCACCAGCCGCTGGTCACTATTTTGAATAAACCCATTCACGCTGCCCCAGCCCGCCTCCAACGGATGATGATGCAGCTGCAGCGGTTTGATTATAAAATTGTCTATAAGAAAGGCAAGGACATGCACATATCTGACACGCTATCAAGAGCCCCATGCAAAACCAACAAACAACAACCCTCTGAACAGGACCAGTTCTCAGTAATTAAGGTATTGTGTGTTCATACTGATTGTTTGAGCAGCCTGGCAGAACACACGGTTGCTGACGAGACTTTACAATTGCTGTCCATAGTCATCCGGCTGGCCGAATAAACAACCCAACACCCCGCTCGCAATCCGCCCATTCTTCCTGGTTCACCACGAACTGGTGTTACAGGATGGGATTATAGTTAAGGGCCACAAGGCAGTTGTCCCAGCCGTCCTCTGGGACGAGTACTTTGACGCCGTTCACAGGGGCCACCCCGACATGGAGGCAACCTTACAACAGGCACAGAGCATGTTTTACTGGCCTGGTATGACCAAGTACATACGTGACAAAAGGGAATTCTGCGCCGTCTGCAAAAGCCTGACGCCCATCAGCAGAAGCAGCCCTTACTGCCGCACCCAGTTCCTCCTCTCCCGTGGTCCACGTTAGCCACCAATATATTCAAATGGCATGGGGAACACTATCTGTTTCGTGTTGACTCTTATTCAGGCTGGTTCGACATCAATCTACTCTGAAGCGGTTATCGAGAAGTTGCAGCGCCACTTCTCAATGCACGGCTCCCCTGCATGTCTTCTGTCCGACAATGGCAGACAGTTCACCTGCCAGTCTTTCAAAAACGTTGCAAAATGATGTGACTTCTGACACACTACCAGCAGGCCTGAGTTCCCGCAGTCCAACGGACTCTCTCCGAATGGGCCGTCCGAAGCGCAAAATAACAAATGGAGTGGTCCTACCTTGCAAAATCCAACGTCTACTTAGACCTGCTCAATTTAATGAACATTGCAAGGGATCCCATACTGTGATTCCCAGCCCAGCGACTGAACTCTCACCAAACCCGTGCCCCCTGCCTGTGTCCCAGCAGCTTTTGCAGCCACAAGTTCGTTCTTCGCCTGCGGTCCAGAAACAACAACAATTCAAACACGATACACAGAATTGTTTTTTTGACAAATCCAGTAAGCCACAAAACTCTCACCAGTGGACAGGTGGTTCGCCTCCAGCCAACCAAGGGCTACGGCCGTCTGGGTCCCATCTAGGGCCCTGCCAAAGAACCGCAACCGTCAACTTCTCCTTCCAGTGAAGGAACCACGTCCTCCGACCATATCCAGATCTCGCATTTTGTATTCCCTCCCACTACCGGTCCTGCTGCTCCACTATCAGAGACCGTTTCCACCGCGGCCACCCCGCGACATTCGGCGCCTGGCTCTCCTATCTCAACACCTCCCCGCCCTATCGGGTCCTCGGTCACATCTCCCGTTCCCTCTCCAGTATCTTCTTCGGTGAAAGGAGGTGAAGCAGATTCGTACCGCACACGTGCCGGATGGGTTAGCTGGCCACCCATTAGGCACGGTGATTTTGTGTAGCTATATAAACTTCCCTATATGTGTTATTAGCGTTCCACCACCTATATTGCTTAGCCACCATGTTCCTATGTACTGATGCTTTCTTTTTGTTTCTACAAGGAAAGATGTAGATTGGTTATTTCCTACTAGCCTATAGTAGTGCAGGTTAGTAGTTGCTCCGCCCAATATGCGTTTTATATTAGCAAGAGTTTGCCTACGCCATTCAGTATGAGTAGCTGCACAGAACTGTTTTGTCCTGCAGACTGATTCTGTAAGTACATTTAATAAACATGCCTTGTATCCTGATATGTGTTTGACACGACTCATTAAACGTGCTGTATCTCTGAACTAAACTAAAAAGGTCTGGAAGGGTAAACAACCTGTTTACTGTTCTTTCCATATCTGGGTAACAAATGGATGATGTCTTTAATTGATTGATTGGTCAATTGATTGATTGACTAATTGATTGAGTGAAATATACTGCATGGGAACAGGCCCTTTTGCCAAATGAATCTAAGCCATCACCTATTCTGAACCCGAAACGTCATCAATTCCATCTCTCCAAAGAGACCCACCGAGTTACTCCAAATTTTTGTGTCTACCTTCAGTTTTAACCAGCATCTGCAGGTCTTTCCTACATCTATTCACATTAGTTCTATGTCATCCCATTTTCTCATCCACTCCCGACAAACTAGTGTCAATTTACAGAGGCTGATTATCTAACAAACCTGCACATCTATGGGATGTGGGAGGAACCAGAGCATCTGGAAGAAACCCATGTGGTCACAGGGAAAAAGTGAAAACTCGGCAAAGACAGCATCTGAGGTCAGGATCAAACGTGGGTCTCTGGCGCTGTGAGGCAGCAGTTCTACCAGCTGTGCCAACAGTACCAGCCAAATGTTGGCATTCACAAAATCTTTGCACGCCACCTGCGTGATGCGCAAATGACGCCCACGTGGGACAGGCCCTTAACTTGCTGCAGCACAATAGTATATGTAAACATTGTACATAAATGAGAGGAAAAAAAGTTTTGTTGTTGTGTATAATAGCCTGATGGATGCTTGACCTTTTGAACTTGAAACTTTAGATCCATTGCATTATTTTCAGCTCTAAAGTTCTTTTATTTTCAGTGTTGGCAGAAGATTATTGAGCAGAATTTTCAACTCAAACAAATAGTTCTGTGGTCCAATCCCACCACAGAAATAGTCTCACTGCAAAAGGTCATAAGTGATAGGAGTAGAATTAGGCCATTTGGCCCATCAAGTCTACTCCGCCATTCAATCATGGCTGATTTATCTCTCCCTCCTAACCCCATTCTCCTGCCTTCTCCCCTTAACCTCTGACACCCATACTAACCAAAATTCTATCTCTCTCTGCCTTAAAAATGGACTTGGTCTCTACAGCCTTATGTGGCGATGAATTCCACAGATTCACCACACTCTGACTAAATACATTTCTGCTCATCTCATTCCTAAAAGAACACCCATTAATTCTGAGGCTTTGACCTCTATGATCTCTAGACCTGCACAATCAGAGTTGTCTTTCCACTGCCTGGCCCCTCGAATGGTTATAAAAATAGACAATGGCACTAGACGTTAGACATTGGTGATGCATGGAAACAAGCCCTTTGGCCCATCGAGTTCGCACCAACAAGCGATCATCCCATACACTAGCACTATCCAACACACTAGGGACAAATTACAATTTTACCAATTCCAATTAACCCACAAGCCTCTACGCATTTGTAGTGTGGGAGGAAACCGGAGCACCTGGAGGTAACCCACGTGGTCACAGGGGGAAAAGTACAAACTGTGTACAGACATCACCCGTGGTCAGGATGAAACCTGGCGCTGTAAGGCAGTAACTTTATCGTTGTGCCACCGTGCCGACCTGTTGAGTTGCTCCAGCACTTTGTGTTTTGACTCATTCGTATTATTTCCACTGAACAAAGAAATAGCGTAGCTGACTGGAATTTATCCTGTTCTTATTATCAAAAAGGGAATGACAATCAATCCAATCAACTCCCCAAGGTCTTTGAGTACATTAACCGTCAAAAAAAAAACAAGAGTAATGTACGTGTTACATCGAAACATACGAAGAGCAATTATGGTTTTGAATTGTTTGCATGATTATTTAACATCCATTTTCATTGTTCCCAAATGGAATAGTACTAAGCTGAAATGTATGTGCTGCAATTATCAGTTGGAGAGCTTCTCTGCAATATCTGACCTAGATTGGTGCTCAACATTGCCAAGACAACGTAAACAGCCATTCACCGTTGTCTTCAAGCATGTTATATATAAAATAATAGTAACCTGGGAGTGATTACAATGCAGTACTCTACTCAAGTGCTTAAATAGTTTAATAAAGCAAATAATGAGCTATCAACAGCATCCTAAATGGCATCTGGATGTAATTATATTATATTGCTTGTCTATATAATGTAATTTTGTGGAGTGATTGTATTCAATGCTTTATTCAGGGAACCAGCAACAGTCAATGCTAATTCCTACAAAAACAATCGACATTTTTACAGGCCTTTTCATAGCTGCACGGTGGCGCAGTGGTAGAGTACCTGCCTTACAGCGCCAGAGACCCGGGTTCGATCCTGACAACGGGTGCTGTCTGTATGGACTTTGTATGTTCTCCCCGTGACCTGCACGGGTTTTCTCCAGAAGCTCCGGTTTCCTCCCACAGTCCAAACACGTACACATTTGTTGGTTAATTGGCTTTGGTAAAATTATAAATTGTCCCTTGTGTGTGTAGGATAGTGCTTGTGTGCAGGGATCTTTGGTCGGTGTGGACTCGGTGGGCCGAAGAACCTGCATCTATAAACTAATCTAAATTTCAATAAAGCTGAAATATTCCAACACTATTTGCAAGAACGCTACCAAACGAGATTTAGCACCGACAAATAAGGACATATTAGTAGAAACGGTCTGTTTGTTTGAAAGAATTGGTTTGGAGTCTAGTAAAAGCTTCGTTACTAATTGACTTCTCAGAGGGAGTTCCCTTACTGACAATGGGTTGACATGTATATTTGCTTAAATGGCCTCTGTCAAGCCTGCTGCGTCTTTATAACTACGTTCTTACGATTCTGTTTTGAGGCCACGCGCAGTAGAAACTCCCAGAGGGCCATGCACTGCTACCATAGCCCAGCTGGCTGGCCCGTCACGGATCCGGGAAAGCTGCCTGGAGTTGGAGCCTCATCCGATGCTCGTCTCCCACTCGTCCCCGAAGACCGGGAATCGGGGAGTAGAAGGAGACCCAAGAGTCGGCCATGGACACTGGACAACGGGCCTGTAAGGAGAACCGGAGTGTTACCTTCTACATCCTCAAGGTCGGCACCTGGAGGCAAAAATAAAGAATTTCACTGTACCATTTACATGTGATAATGAAAGGATCATTGAACTATTGAAGGAGAAACAGGTTGAAAAGTAAGAGTGGTTTATGGAGTGAGGTGCAGAGCTTGTGGCTTTAGCACATGTGGGAGTGGTTGCTAATGGTAGAGTGATTGGAGACGGAAATATGACAGCAGTGTAGAAATGGGGAAACGAATATCAGGGGAATTTCAAGTCTCCAGTCTGAAAAATAACCTTCCAATATCACCCTCTGCTTCCTTCCAGGAAGCCAATTCTTTAACCAGTTGGCTGGCTCTCCTGAATCACATGCGATCAAACCTTCCATAGCACCCAGAGAGTTGTGAATCACCCAGAGAGATGTGAATCCTTAGAATTCTCTGCTTCAGAAGGCAGCAGAGGCCAATTCTCTGGATGCTTTCAAGAGAGAGTTAGATAGAGAGAGTTAGATAGAGCTAAAGATAGCAGAGTCAGGGGTTATGGTGAATAGGCAGGAACAGGGTACTGAATGTGGATGATCAGCCATGATCACAGTGAATGGCAGTGCTGGCTCAAAGGGCTGAATGGCCTACTCCTGCACCTATTGTCTATTGTCTTGTTGAAGTCCATCTCTCTCAGAAGCTGGCATGCTTCAGTAACCAAGGATGAGTCTCAGCCCGGTCACTCCCTCTTCTCCCCTCTCCCATCAGGCAAGAGGTACAGACGTGTGAAAAACGCACACCTCCAGATTTAAGGGACAGTTTCTTCCCAACTGTTATCAGGCAACTGAATCATCCTACCAACAAATAGAGAGCGGTCCTGAGCTACTATCTACCTCATTGGTGACCCTCAGACCATCTTTAATTGGACTTTACTGGACTTTATCTTGCACTAAACATTATTCCCTTTATTATGTATCTGTACACTGTGGATTGCTCGATTGTAATCATGTATAGTCTTTCCGTTAACTGGTTAGCACGCAACAAAAGCTTTTCACTGTACCAGTGACAATAAACTAAACTAAACTAAACTGAACTAAACTAAACTAAACTAAACTAAAATGATTCAGCACATTAGTGGACCTGAAGTAATTTCGAGTCACAGACTCATGCACCGCAGATATAGGCCCTTTGGCCCAACTCGTCCATGCTGACCAAGATGCTCCATCTAAGCTATTTTGACTGAGCATGTACAAGAGGCCTAATAATGCCAGGAACACTTGCAAATGGATCATTTGTCCTGAAAGCACAAACATGTCCAGGCAAATAAGATGCCTGCCAACAGCACTTGTTCGATTTGTTTTTTTTTAAAAAGCCAGTTACCTATATACAAATCTAAATGCTGCCTTTTTACATATACCTTGTCAATGTTCCGATTCGATTCATTTCTCTTTGATACTGAAGCAGTTACTGATCGCTTCTTCAAACAACCTCAAGGTATTTCTCAGAAGAATGTGGATTACAGCCAAGTCCACCAATTCCAGCCAGTCAGCAATTTAATCGCACATCATTTCTGGTGCTGACATGCAGAGTACATCAGTTAGAGCTGAGTGCAGGAATACAGAAAGCAAATTTGTGACTTAAGCTGCCAATTTCCCTTTCCTTTCTGCCTCTCGTTTTTTTCCTAAGTTATTTTTGTTTACTCAATCATTTTCTGAGATGTGGGTGTCACTCACACAGCCCGTTCCAACCTGCCCGTGAGAAGCCGGTGGTGGCCCTCAGTGGTCCTTCTGGAGAAGGTGCTCCAATGGTGCTGTGAAGGAGGGAGTCCAGGAGTTAGATCCAGCCATGATGAATGAACATGCCGTTTCCAAGTCAGGCTGATTTGTGGCCTGGAGAGGAAGCTGCAGATACCATTCTTCTCATGCATCTCCTGCCCTTATCCTTCTTGGTAATAATGGATGTGGCTTTGGGAAGGGCTGTCTGAGTAGCCAGGGTGATGCAATTTGTACATGGTATACACTGCAGGCACAGTGGCCTCCATCAGTCATCGTCTTGAGTATAGAAGTTGGAAGGTCATGTTCCTGTTATGTAAGATGTTGGTGAGGCCACATTTAGATGTGGTCGCCATGTTATAGGAAATATGTTGTCAAGCTTGGAAGGGTTCAGAGAAGATTTACCAGGATATAGGAACTGATCTATAGGGAGAGGTTGAGCAGGTCAAGGATTTTATTCTTTGAAGCGCAGGAGCATGAGAGATGATCTTACAGAGGTGCACAAAATCATGAGTGGAAAAGATCGGGTAAATGCAGAGTCTTTTGCCCAGAGAAGGGAAATCAAGAACCAAAGGACTTAAGTTTAAGGTGAGGGGGAAACGATTTAATGGGAACCTGAGGGGTAATTTTTTTACACAAATGGTGGAGGTTGTATGGAACAAGCTGCCAAGAGAGGTAGTTGAGGCAGGTACTATTGCAATGTTTATTTAGACAAGTATATGAATTGGGTATGTTTGGAGGGATATGGGCCGAAAGCAGGCAGGTGGGGCTGGTGTAGGGACACGTTGGTCGGTGTGGGCAAGTTGGGTCGAAGGGCCTGTTTCCATACCGCTTAACTATGACTCTATGACTATAGAGATGGGAGGAATGAATGTTTATTGTGAATCAAACAGGCACAATACTTGATTCTCCAAGATAGCATTCAGCTCCCAGAGAACAGTCATAATGTTATATAGTACGGAAATGGAACTGTTAACCCAACTCGTCCAGGCCAACCAGATTTCATACCTGAACCTATTTGCCTGCGCTGGGCCCATATTAACCTAAACCTTAATGTAATGAAAGGGAACTGCAGATGCTGGTTAATATCAAAGATAGACACAAAAAGACACAAGAGGTCAGTTACTCCAGCATTTTGTGTCTAACTTCAGAGCATAAGTATGGATGGAAACGGTGGGAAACAAAAGGTGTTTGCAATTAGTTCAAAGCAAATTAAGATTATTGATGTAATTAAGGGTATCAATTAATTTTATAATTAGAATTACGATTATTAATTGTCTATGTAGAGTTTGCATATTCTCCCTGTGACCCTATAGGTTTCCTCCGGGCACTCCAGTTTCTTCCCAAATCCCAAAGACATGCGGGTTTATAGGTTAATTGCCCACTGTAGGGAGTGGATATGAACTAATGCGAATGGGTGATCGATGGGCTCAATGGGCCATCTGTATCTCTGAACTAAACTATGCTAAATTGATACTTTATTATCACATGTGCTTGGTACAGTGAAATTCTTTGTTTTGCATACAATGCACAAGTATGCAAAGAGTCGTCATGTATAGGACGCTGATAAAGTTACAAAAGTAAAAACTCAACTAAACTAAACTAATAAACAAAAGCCTGAATTAGTCTGTAACTAATTTCAATTTAGTTTCATTTTCGAACAACCAAAGGTTGATGCAACTATTAAATGAAGACTTTAGCAAGAAAAAATATCAAGTTTTTGATGAAAACACTAATAGAACCGCCCCCTTACCACCCCCCAAAATGAACCAAAAATAAACATGAAAGAGGCAGTTATATAACATTGTATGTGTGGCGCTTTAAGATTATCACATTCTCTCTACATTTCCCTGCAGACATTTCTGCGTAGAATTGGGCAGAAGTACTCAGTCTGTGCGGGACTAGGTATTAGCTTGAATGCTATCCTTAACTGGCAATTTAAAAAATAAAAATAAAGTCATATATATAAATTGGGATTGTATCTCTTGCTTCCATAGATTTTCTAATTCTAATTTTTGATATCAAAAGTGTTAATAGTCTTGGCGTTGCTGTTAACTTTAATCTGCCAGATCCCAATGAAGGCAAATGGGACAAGAATAGATGGGAATCTTGGTTAGCATGGACAAGTTGGGCTGAAGGGTATGTATTCATGCTGTCTGACTATGATTCTATGCTTCTTACCAAACTGATACTTTTTAAGTTTAGAGTTTGGGGATATAGCATGGAAACAGGCCCTTTGGCCCACTGAGACTATGCCTACAAATTACACTCCAGGGGGAATGTACAGAGGGCCAATTAACCTACGAACCCGCATGTCCTTGGGATGTAGGAGGAAACTGGAGCGTCCGGAAGAAACCCGTGTGGTGCCAGAGAGAATATGCAAACACCACACAGACAGCATCCCGAGGTGAGGATCGAACCCGGGTCTCTGGCATAGTGAGGCAGCAGCACTACCAGCTGCAGCACTGTGCCGCAGCTGTATCTGAGGAATTAAAATCTGAAGGAGGTTGGCTCCAATAAAATATCCTGAGAACCGGCATTGGCACAAACCTAGAGTGTGATGTATATTGCTAACCCAGTATTCTCTAAGCTTTATTGCCATCAATAATTTGTCTCAGCTTCAAATGCATCAGGTAAAAGTGATCGGGATCAATACCAGGCTGTTTTGAAACCCTGGTTGTGTAAACAGCCATGGATTTTATCAAACCAAAAGCACAAATAAATCTCAACCTTTGCATTTGTGGTAAAGATTGTGTTAGATCTATTTCATTTGCATTCACGCCATGGAAGTGGGATTGGAGAATCTACAACACAAGGGGAACAGAATGTATTAGGTGTCAGCACTTGGGCAGAATATAGCCAATCTGTTAGGCAAAGAGAAATGCATGCCGTGTATTTTAAGTAAACACTTTTCTGAAAACATGAAAACTTCCAAATTTGTTCAGTCTCTACTTGTAGCTAAAACCCATTCTGCCTTGTCTGTACCCTCTCCATTGCCTCTGCGTCCTTGCTGTAAAAGGGAAATGGAGTACCAACACAATGGTGCAGCAGTGGAGTTTAGTTTAGTTTTCATTTAGTTTAGTGGTTTATTGTCACGTGTCTCACTTGGGTGATCATCATCATCACTTGGATGATCAGCCATGATCATATTGAATGGCGGTGCAGGCTCGAAGGGCTGAATGGCCTACTCCTGCACCTATTTTCTATGTTTCTATGTGTCCCGAGGTACAGTGAAAAGCCTTCTTGTTGTGTGCTGTCCTGTCAGCGAAAAGACTGCACATGATTACAATCGAGCCGTCTGTGCGGAGTTTGCACGTTCTCCCTGTGACTGCGTGGGTTTCCTCACACATCCCAAAGATGTGCAGGTTTGCTGGTTAATTGGTTCTGTAAATTGTCCCTAGTGTGTCAGGGAGAACGTGTGATCACTGGTCGGAGTGGACCTGTCCCCACGCTGTATCTCTAAACTAAACTAAACGAAGAACTAAAGACAAAGAATCTTGTTGGATAAGGTTTTTGAATCACAAATCACTCCCTTTAGAGATACAGTGCGGAAACAAGCCATTTGGCCCACCGAGTCCACGCCGACCAGCGGTCACCCTATACACTAGCACAATCGCACACACTAGGAACAATGTACAATTTTTTTTTAACCAAAACCAATTAATCTGCAAACCTGTACATCATCTGAGTGTGGGAGGAAACCAGAGAAATCCAATGCAGTCACAGGGAGAACACTCAAACTCCATGCAGGCAGCACCTGTAGTCAGGATCGAACACGGGTCTCTGGTGCTGTAAGGCAGCAGCTCTACCGCTGCGCCACTGTGCCACCCTTGCCATCCATATGGCTCAATCCTGCCCAGTGACAATTCATTGGCTATCAGCGATGTATCACTTAATAAAATATCCAGTTAAAACTGTGCACCAATGCAATTCATTGGCAGTCCTGAACAGTGCCCTGTATGGAAATCAGTGAACCGATATCCAGTATCTGTGGATCACCAAGCAGGGACTCGGAGCAAATGAGGCTTCCTGGCGGATTATATTTCAGCCTTGGCAAGGCACAATTGGCATGAGACTCCCTGTATGTAAACCTTCCCAAAGACGGCAGGAGGCAAACGTCTATGCAGAATGACATCGACAGCAAGTTGTCAGGCCAGCTGACACAATTAGAGTGGCGCAGAACTCAAAACCTGGTTGTGCAGCTGCTGAGGAAACACACTGTTGACTTCATCTGGAGAAAGTAGTCGTCTTTTAATGACTGGTTGGGGTTTAAATCTGGAATAACAAGCTGGCATCTGTGATGGATTCCGTGAAACTACCAATTGTCATTAAAACCCATCTGTGTTACCCCAGGGAAGGAAATTTGCCATCAGTATCCAGTCTGGCCCACATCTGGCTCCAGCCTTGTAGTAATGTGGTTGACTCTTAAGTGCCTTCCACAACTGCCCAGCAAACCACGTTAATCTAAGAGGTAATGAGGAGTTAGGGATAAATCCTAGCTGTAATAGACATATCCACATTGAAGTATCAAAGTAGAGGTGTTTAGTTTAGTTTAGAGATACAGCATGAACACAGGCCCTTCGGCCCACTGAGTCCACGCTGACCAACAATCACACCTATACCAGTTCTATCCTACACTCTAGGGACAATTTACAGAAGCCAATCAACCGACGAACCTGCACGTCTTTGGCGTGTGGGAGGAAACCGGAGCACACGAAGAAAGCCCACGTGGTCACAGGGAGAACGTGCAAACTCTGTACGGACAGCACCCATAGTCAGGACCGAACGCCAATCTCTGCCGTTGCGCCATTGTGCCGCGTATTAGGTACACATAGTGTTTACAGAGAGCCTCCAGTATAAAACCCATCACAATCAGAATGAGGTTGTATACCCTTGAGGACCCAGTGGCGGGTGACCAGGGATGGGCCCAGGTGAGAGCCAGTCGAGGACACGCTGCCGAGAACAAAGAGGGGCCCGGCATGAGGGTGCCACTGAGAACAAAGAAGGAACCGGCGTGGAGAGTCTGCTGAGAACAGAGTGGGACCATCAATACTATTATGAATACTTTTGTAACTTTGTCGATGCTCTGTATGTGGTGACTCTTTGCCTACTTTGTACGTTGAATGTTATTGGACCTAGGTACATGTGACAATAAAGTGTCATTAAATCATGACCCGATGACTGTGTGGGATTAGCGCCTGGTGCCTTCTTTGGTGGTCACAGCTAGAAATATATTGTAAGAGTATGTGGGTAGTGGGGAGGGACGGAGGGGTAATTGGAGATCCCCACCGTTGGGTCAACACGTCGCTCAGCTCCGCACGTTTTAAAATATTAAGCAAAGAAGAAAGCTCCTTGACCTCTGTGCTTTTTGAGAGTTTTTTTTAAAAAGCAATTTGGATTAATTTTAATTGGTTTCAGTACTGGGTAGACCTGGGGCAGAATCCAATTGATATTGATGTTGTTGAAAGAAAAAGCACTTTTGGGATGATTTTTGAAGAGTCTGTGTTATCTCAGCTGAGGCTGCAGAAGGACAAAGGTGACTGTTTTAATAGATTAGAAATAATAGATTAGAACAAAACAACCACTTATTAATAGGAATGCAATCATTTGCGAGTATTTGAGAGCAGGTCTGAAATATTCCCAAAGCTCTGGTTTGCAGCATGTGCAGTTTTACTTTCCCTCTGCAATAAACTGGAGGGCCTGAATCTAGACAACCCTCAGAGAATTTCAACCTGTTCACAGACACAGCGAGTCTCTGTTCTTCATCTCGCAAGTCCCGCAGGGGGGGGGGCACAGTGGTGTAGCAGTAGAGTTGCTGCCTTATGGCGCCAGAAACCCGGGTTCGATTCTGACTACAGGTGCTGTGTGTGTGTGTGTGAAGTTTGTATGTTCTCCCTGTGACCATGTGTGTCTCCTCCCACATAGTGTGGCATGGTGGCGCAGCAATAGAGTTGCTGCCTCACAGCGCTGCCTGTACGGAGTTTTACGTTCTCCCTGTGACCGCCTGGGATTTCTCGGGGTTCCCCCACATTCCAAAGACGTGCGGGTTTGTAGTTTAATTGGCTTCAGTACAAATGTAAATAGTCCACAATGCGTAGGATAGTGTCTATGGAAATGCACTTTGGCAGAACTGCTATAGGTCGTAGGGAGAAACCAATGTAGCTCAAATCGGCAAAATTGTGATTGGGTTCTGACGCTGGTGTCTCTAAAGTCTAAAGTCTAAAGACTAGCTGAGATGGGACACGTTTGTCAGCATGGCCGAGTTGGGCTGAAGGGTATTTTTCCATGCTATATGACCATGACTCCATGACATAATCCATCGCACAAAATTGACATTAGATTGCTAGACCCCTGACTGAAGGAGGCAGTTCCATGCTAGGGTTCTCTATTAGCATAGCCAACGTTAATTGCTCCTGCTGCTCCACTCTGCTGCAGTGAACTCTGTAGTTAACCCATGGGGGGAACCAGAAATACAGAATCACCCTCTTGCTGTTATTAGCTGCAGTGATTCTGTAGCTGTGCTACAAGTAGAGACTTCCACAAAGTCACAGCACAGCGGTGAAAGAAAATGTTTCTCGAGCCCGCCTAGCCTCAAGTGCGTGCCTGCTGAAAGGAATTGAATAATGTCAGCACAACGTGTGGTCTTCTGCTCTGATTGATTTCCACGTCAATAAACTGCTTTTATTTTAACCAACCAAGACAAGTTCTGCTTCTGAACCTGGATATGAAAAGAGAGCTGGGGTCGGCCCGATGGTTAGCGGGAGAAGAGGCCCTAAGAACCCAGTTACAAACCAATTAGATTGCGAGGCACTCAACAGCCACAGTAACCATTAAGTACAAATTGGAAGCAGAACGATCAGGAGCCTCTTCTGTGTATTTCGGACAGAGTCTTCAACTGATTGATGAACCGGCATCGATTAGCTCAGTGGGATTCAAGAACCGAAGGAAAACACCTCTGTAAATTGAGTAAACCCAGATAAAAATAACACCTCAAATTACGATTATTGATCGTGGGGAATTGACAAGGCCCAGTAAACAAGAGAAACAAGGCACTGTAGGTAGACACAAAATGTTGGAGTGTTGAGTCCATATGCAAGAGCTGCCAGGGTTTTGGTGCCATTTTCAAAGTCCCGGCTGCAGCTGGCCGTAAAGGCCCATTGCAGCCGTCACCTCTGTCCGAATCGTCCCACGAACCCTCGTGTTTCTCCTCACACGGCCACTTTCAGCCTCCATGCCCTGGGGTCGCCTCCCGCAGTCAACCTTGCGGGCACAGAAGGAAAGACCCGCATTCTTCTTACCGGCCCCTTTGTTCGTGCATCCACCACCATTGCCGACTCCCTCCCCTCTCCTATCCAGTTCCCAGTTTTCAGATCATAAGGTCATAAGTGATAGGAGCAGAATTAAGCCATTTGGCCCATCAAGTCTACTCCGCCATTCATTCATGGTTGATCTATCTCTCCCTCCTAACCGCATTCTCCTACCTTCTCCCCATAACCCCTGACACTCGTACTGATCAAGAATCTAACTATCTCTGCCTTAAAAATATCCATTGACTTGGGAGCAGGAGCCGGGTTTGGCAGCTTCCCTCTCCAGGCAGGGTTTCCGTATCCACGGCAATGAAGCCATGGCTGCCACCAGGGTATAACAGTGGCCCACAGCCCCTTGGAGGCTTCTCCTGCGTGGCCTGTACTTACACTGGGCATCACTTCAAATTAACTTTTGCCCTTGACGAGATGGCATCGATCCACCTACTTGAGTAGAGTAGTACTGTCGTTAGCGAGTTCCAGGGCTTAGATCCAGTGGCATTGGTATAGTATTGGTTTATAATTGTCACATGTACTGAGATACAGTGAAGAGTTTTTGTTTGCTTGATAGAGTCATAGACTCATAGAGATATAGAGTGATACAGTGTGGAAACAGGCCCGTTGGCCCAACTTGCCCACAATGTCCCAACTACACTAGTTCCACTTACCTGCGCTTGGTCCATATCCCTCCAAACCTGTCCTATCTATGTACCTGTCAAACTGTTTCTTAAACAATGGGATAGTCCCAGCCTCAACTATATATAGACATATAGACAGGCTCTTGGATAGGTTGTTCCATACACCCACCACCCTTTGTGTGAACAAGTTACCCCTTCATCTTTTCACCTTCACCTTGAGCCTATGTCCTCTGGTCCTTGATTCCCCTACTCTGGGCAAGAGACTCTGTGCATCTAACTGATCTATTTCTCTCATGATTTTGTACACCTCTGTAAGATCTCCCCTCATCCTCCTGCGCTCCATGGAATAGAGACCCAGCCTACTCAACCTCTCCCTATAGCTCACACCCTCTAGTCCTGGCAACATCCGCGTAAATCTTTTCTGAACCTTTCAAGCTTGACAATAACTTTCCTGTAACATGGTGCCCAGAACTGAATACAATATTCTAAATGCGGTCTCACCAACGTCTTACACACTGCACCATGACTCTCAATACTCTGACTAATGAAGGCCAAAGTGCCAAAAGCCTTTTTGACCACCTTATCCACCTGCGACTCGACCTTCAAGGAATCATGCACCTGTACTCCTAGATCCCTTTGCTCTACAACACTACCCAGAGGCCTACCATTTACTGTGTAAGTCCTGCCCTTGTTCAACATGCCAAAATGCAACACCTCACACTTCTCTGCATTAAATTCCATCAACCATTCCTCCGTCCACCTGGCCATTTGATCTACATCCTGCTGCAATCTTTCACAACCATCTTCACTATCTGCAAAATCGCTCACTTTTATATCATCAGCAAACTTGCTAATTTTGCCCTGTACTCATCCAAATCATTGATGTAGATGACAAACAGTATCGGGCCCAGCATCAAACCCGGAGGCACACCACTTGTCACAGGCTGCATTCAAATCAGATCATGCAGTACATGGGTCCAATTGAGCCATATCCAAGTATACAACAGACAGGGCAAAGAGAAAAATACCAGAGCACAGAATCGCATTATAGCATTAAAGCTACAGAGAAAAGGTCCAAGGTCCGTGATAAAATAGGTTAAAAACTCAAGATTACATCCTAGTCATGGGAGGTTTGGAGTGGAGTAAGTATCCCTTCTGTGCCGAGGGTTATTGTGGAGAATATTTTGTCCCCTCTCCTCACTGATTATGGTCTATGGGTCAGAAAAATAAGGATCCAGTGGCAGAGGGGAGTGCTGACGCCTAGGTCAGAGTTCAGAGACAAGTTTGGTTGGGCAGTTGTTTGTGCAGTTGTGGGAAAATGGTATCTGAATTTTATTTTTTATACTTTTATTTGTTTGAATACACATAACTGAGGTCAGACAACCAATAAAAAAGAGAACATTCCTAGCCATTGAATAAATCCTGGACAACAATGTGTGCATATTGGAATGACTTGTTAGTAGGAAAACCTCTCTCGTGCTCTACACGTTAATTTGAAGAAGGCTACACCAGCCTTTATTTTCAAACCTGAGTTCCACATTGATTTTGAAATAATCTTCTCAGATATTGAAAATATATATCTAGTTCAAATAAAAAATACAGCCCTTGGTTACAGATACAGGTCCAGAAGTACAATAATCCTTTTTCCTCTATTTTGACATTTCCCAGACATAAAATAAATTCATACCTGTTACAAAAAGGATGGCTATGCTGTGCAGAGCATTCTTCTTATTCTTGATAGAACATCGAACAGTACAGCACAGGAACAGGCCCTTTGGCCTGTTGAACAAGTGCGCTGGAATCTATCCAAGGACTGTCTTTAGCAACAGAAATATTAACTAATTTTTTCTCTCTTTGAATACAATGATCTTTTACAAGAAGACTTAGATTATTTTCTCTTGAATGCCAGAGGTTGAATGGAGACCTGATAGAATATATATAAAATTATGAGCGGCGTAAATAGGGTAGAGAGTCAAAACCTTTTTTCTGAGGATAAAGATATCAAATACCGGAAGGCAAAGCTTTAAGGTGAAAGGGTCAAAGTTTAAAGGAGATGTATGGGACAATTTTTTTACAAAGAGCCTGGAACATGTTGCTGGGGTGGTGATGGAGGCAGATACGGTAGTGGCATTTAAGAGACTTTTGGATAAGGACATGTATATGCAAGGAATGGAGCGATATGGATTATGTGCAGGCAGATAGGAGTTGGTCTTGATATTATGTTTGGCAGATGCATTGTGAGGTGAAGGCCCTGTTTCTGTGTTGTACTGCTCAGTGTTCTATATTCTATGATAAAATTAATTGAATCCTGGAATCATAGATTGGTTATAGCAAGGAGCAAACCATTCAACACAAATCCAATAGCAAAACATATCGTTTCTTGGAAAATCAGTTTGATCAATTTGGGCCAAGATAGGATAAAAACAGCATTTGACTGGACACGGAAGGATAGCAGGGGGCAACATAAATATTATTTAAAACAGACACAAAATGCTGGCGTAACTCAATAGGTCAGGCAACATCTCTGGGAAAAAAGAATAGGTGACGTTTCAGGTCGGAATCCTTCTACAGACTGAAAGTAGAGGTGTGGTGGGAGAGGGAGGGAGGGTGGAAATAAACTGGAGGAAAGGAAGGCTGGCAACAGGTAACCTCAGGAAGGGTGGAGCCCATAATGGCCCATTGTTGACTGGGGCAGATATGGTAAGGGGGGGGTGGATCCAAGGATGCGAACAGTGGAATTAGTAGGACCAGGATGGAGAGAGATTCATTAAGTTACAGCTTTGAAAACCTTTCATTTATTTAGATTGCTTAAAAAAAATTCAAATGCTTTATTTCAATGTTTTTTCCCTCATTTTTAATTGTTTTAATTTTTTTTCAAAGGTTTTAGAATGTTCAGGAAATTCAGAAATAATCAGAAACATTCATAGATCCTGACAGCTGGCCAAGCCAGGATGAGCAGCCTAGCCAACTGTCCTTCAATGTGTTTATGAGTAGGGTTTGTCCTTCCTGTCACCTCCCACACATGAAGGATGTGTGATTGAAAGGCCCCCCTGTTTCCTGAGGTCATGCCATCAATGATGAAGCAGACTTCATACAGTAAGTTATCCTCAAAAGATTCATATCCATAAAGCAAGGAATTTGGCAGCAGGCTAACTGCAATTGTACCATCCCACCCTGACTGTAACATAAAGTGGAAGAATCAATATTCCAAAATAAAATATTATATCCTTGTACTTTCCATTTTCTATTAATTTATCATTTTTAGTTTTGTTTAATTTAGAGATACAGCACGGAAACAGGCCCAGCAGCCGACCAAGTCCGTGCTGACCAGCGATAAACCATGCACTCGTTCTATCCGACATACTAGGGACAATTTACAGAAGTCAATTAACCCACAAACCTGCAGAAATGTTGGAGGAAGCCAGAGCACCTGGAGGAAACCCATGCAGTTAGAGCGAGAATATACAAACTCGGTACAGACCACATCCATAGTCAGTTTCAAACCTAGTTCTGAGACGCTGTATGGCAACAACTCTACACCTATGTTAGGGAGTTTATACGTTCTCCCTGTGACCACATGGGTTATCTCCGGGTTCTACTGTATTACATAAACCTAGCAGCACAAAACTAGGCTATTCATCCCATCTGATCCAGACTAATGCTATGTTCAAGGACAGTCATCCTTATAACATCCTTCTATTTATTGCTCCTTCCTTGTTGTTATTGTTCAGAATGATTGATTCTGGGCTGGTAATCAACATTCCTAATTTTCCTGTGGGATGGATTGGAGGAATTCTTTCCCATGGTGGTATGAGCGAAAGGAAATTGGAAGGTGAAAGATTAGCAGAATGAGTGGAATTTTGTGAACGCTTTTTGCCGAGCAAGGCTGACCGAGGAATGGATACATGTTATCACCCGCTAACTGAACTGACATCCTGACAGTAGCCCAGATGAGAGGTCAAGCAATTAAAGCAACCATCTCTGAATCTTGAAATTTTGAGCGTTAGTTCTTTAGTCTTGACATGGTATTGGGAATTAGAAAGATACTACTAGGCAAGATATACTTTGACAGTAAGAAGACACTTGTTACTGCTGGAACTAAACAGGCAAACTTGTCTGAAGTTCCGACTGATTCAAACGACCAGGAATTCAAATAATGATAAGCTTTATTCAGAGCTGGAAGCAACTTGGCACATTCTCATTATGAATTTTACTGAAGCTGGTTAACATCTCAAGAGATCCATACAATATTTTTGTTTTTTTATTTCTTTGTAATTTATTAAAAAATTAACCACATCCACTTAATCCTCATTTATATCCATTCTTTATTAGTTAAAAGCGGACATTAATTAAGATTATGTACTAACTGCACAGCCTCTCTTACTGCTGAAAGCTTACTGTCTATGTTGCTGCATGAATCATTAGAATTGAAATGTCCAGAACCCACTTATCCTTGCAGAATGAAAATATTAAAGGAAATATTAATCTTTGGTAGATAATAGATCCGTGCAAAGGTAGGATTAATGTGGACTTAGGAGAGCGTGCCTCTGCAAGGAAGTCTGTTCAATTGAATGAGAAGCATTATAGGACTAGTGGGAGGCTTCCGTAAAGGAAAGGTTTTATTTTTGCTTGTCTGTTTGAAATGCGAAAGAAAGATGAGTCAGGTACTCGATATGTCCTTAATCACTGGCAAGCCTATCTGTTTGTGTTGCCTATGTGTCAACATGCATCAGCTTATTTGCAAATGCGATTCATTGTGGCACCTTTAGACATGTAATTTTATGGGCCATCGGCATCTATAACAAGGCAATATCACCTTTATTGGCCTACATTGGTTGATTTTTTTTTAAACTATGTAAAGCAGGCTCCATGAGTTCTTGGCTTTGCATATTCCAATTTGCAGAGTAGCTGCGGGTAAAAACAGCACAAAAATATTCCACCCACAGTTCAGACTTATTTGTCAATAATCAGCAACAGTTCCCACTAACAAGTAGACAGTTTGAAGGCTCAAATGCTTCATGCGATTTAGCCTAAAGCATTTCAAAGTATTGCTTGTGGGAAGGATTACAGCCGTAATATCAGGGATTGATTTATTATCGATGAGACCATTTTGTTTTCATAATGGTGCTTCTTGTCCAGTGGCAGCCATTTGTAAGTCAGTGTGTGTTTTGCATTTCAGTAAGCACGGCTCAGTGGCACAGCTGGTAGAGCCACTGCCTCACGGCGCCAGAGACCCGGGTTCGAGCCAGTCCTCGGATGCTGTCTGAGTGGAGTTTGCATGCTCTCCCTGTGACCACGTGAGGTTTCCTCCGGGTGCTCTGGTTTCCTCCCACACCCCAAAGATGTGCAGGTTTGTAGTGAATTGGCCCTCTGTAAAATTCCCCCTAAATGTGTAGGGAGTGGATGAAAAAGAGGGATAACATAAGAACTAATGTGAACGGGTGATCAGCATGGATTTTGTGAGCCAATAGACCTGTTTCCATGTTGTATCTCTAAACTAAACTAATATTGAAACAGATTTTGTCCTCAATTGGTCATGTTGGAGGGATTAGGGATTATTTAACTTCAAAATGGGTTTGAATCATTGTTTTTCCTAAGGATGTTGAATCCCGGTCTCCTTGCATGAGTTCCCGGGGAATGGTAGTGTTACTGGAGTAGTACCTTAGGGCCTGAATTGATCATCTTGAAACCCACCACAGAATTTCAATTCAGTGTAAAAACATTAGCCAGGAGAATTAATCTTACATCGGGAGCCTTTACTTTAGTTTAGAGATTCAATGCAGAAACAGGCCCTTTGGCGCACTGAGTCCGCACCGACCAGCGACCATCCCGTGCACTAACACTATCCTACACACTAGGGAAATTTGTAATTTTTACCAAAGCTATTTAACGTACAAAGCTGTACATCTTTGGAACATGGGATGAAACGAGAGCACCCGGAGAAAACCCACACGGTCACAGGAAGAACGAACAAACTGCGTAGAGACAGCACCCGTAGTCAGGATCAAACCTGGGTCTCTGGTGCTGTAAGGCAGCAACTCTACCGCTGCGCCATTATCCTGCCCTGACCATGTACCAAGTTCCAAATTGTTCAGGGTCACCAGTACCTTCAATTGGAGGAGGTCTGCTGGACTTTTCCCGACAGCAATTCCATTGACGAGCACAGGATTGTGTTCACCACTTCATTTCCTAAGGTCAACAACCAACTCTTTCAGTAGTAGCAAGGAACTGCAGATAGCAGATTACTCAAAGGGACACAAAATGCTGGAGTAAATCAGTTGGTCATGCAGCATCTCTGAAGAATATGGATCGGTGATATTTTAGGTCAGGACTCTTCTTCAGACTGATCTTGCTTTGGTAACCAAGCAGCTCGTCCCATGGGCGGCAAAATGGCACAGCGATAGAGTTGCTGCCTTACAGTTCCAGAGACCCGGTTTCAATTCTGGTCTATGGGTGCTCTCTGTAAGGAGTTTGTACGTTCTCCCTGTGATCGCATGGGTTTTCTCCGGTTTCCTCCCACATTACAAATACATACAGGTTTGTAAGTTAATTGGACTTGGTAAAATTGTAAATTGTCCCTAGAGTGTAGGACGGTGCTAGTGTACGGGGTGATCGCTGATCGGCGCAGACTCATTGGACCGAAGGGCATGTTTCCGTGCTGTATCTCTAAAGTATAAAGTCAAAATCATTGTTTTTGACCCGGCAAACCACAGTGACACCTTTGGCGAATTTGAATAGCAAGTTGGCGCTATGCTTGATCACACAGTCGTGGGTGCATGAGAAGTAGAGTAGGGATCTGAGCACGTGACTTCGAGGAGTGCCAGTTGAGGGCGAGGGTGGTGGAAATGTTGTAGACTAATTCAAACTGACTGAGGTCTGCCAAACAGAAAATCAAGAAGCCAGTTGCAGATGGAGGCCCTAAGGCCAAGATCCAGGAGTGTAGAGATGAGGTTATTCAGTATTATGGTATTGAAGGCTGAGCTGTAGTCAATGAATAGCATTCTGACACAGGTGTTCTTATTGTTAAGATGATCCAGCTATGAGTGTATTTAGTCTTAACAAAAATTGCAAGGGGTTTAGATTGCCTGGAAAACTGGTGCAGGGTGGTTTGGTTTAGTAATGCCCCTGTCCCACTTAGGTAACCTGAACGGAAACCTCTGGAGACTTTGCACCCCACCCAAGGTTTCCGTGTGGTTCCCGGAGGTTTTTGTCAGTCTCCCTACCTGCTTCCACTACCTGCAACCTCCGGCAACCACCTGCAACCTCCGGGAACCGCATGGAAACCTTGGGTGGGGCGCAAAGTCTCCAGAGGTTTCCGTTCAGGTTTCCTAAGTGGGACAGGGGCATAATACAGCATTGAAACAGGCTCTTAGGCCCCTGGTGTCTGCGTTGACCAACAACCACCTTGCACTAGTTCCATCCTGTACCCTATGGATCATTTACAGAAGCCAATTAACTTACAAACCTGCATGACTTTGGAATGTGAGAGGATACTGGAGCATACGGAGAAAACCCACATGGAGAATGAACAAACTCTGTACAGACGGCACCTGTAGTCAGGGTCCCTGGTGTTGTGAAGCAGCAACTCTACCTTTGCGCCATTGGGTCAGATGTGGACTATTATCAGTCCTTCAAAGTACGTTATAGTGGGAATTGAGACAGATTATTTATTGGGGATTGGAATGATAAAGGCTTCCTTGAAGTAATTGGGGACAATAGACCATTGAAGTGAGTGGATGAAGATGCTGGTGAAGACGGTAGCCAGTTGCATGATGCGTGATTTTAGAACAATTTCTAGTCCAGATCAGGGTAATTTTCAAAGTAATAACACCTGTCCTCTATTCTTAATAAACAGCAATCCACTTGTAGAATACTCCACCATTCAATGATGGCTGATCTATCTTTCCCTCTCAACGCCATTCTCCTGCCTTCTCCTCATAACCTATTGACATCCTTACTAATCAAGAACCTGTCAATCTCCACTTTAAAAATACCCCAACGACTTGGCCTCCACAGCCGTCCAGTCAGATGGTTTTTGGTCTGTTTTTTTGTGCTGCCCACAAACTGAGATCTGATATGATTCACATAGTGACTCCGCAATACAGTAACTCAAACACTCCTCCAATATTTGCATTCTGCACCTGTGCTAAATTGTTTACAGAAGCCTCACTTCCAGAACATTAAGGTCCTCTGGGATGCAGCATAATATTGTAAGACATTGAAGAAAGGAATACAAATATATTGGCAGGACTCAAGGGCCTGGGTTATAGAGAAATGTTGGGCAGACTAACGCTTTATTCCTTGGAGTGCATGAGGCTGAGCAGTGATCTGAGAGAGGTGTATAAAATAGATTGGGTGAATGCACAACATTTTATTCAGCAGAGAGGAATCAAGAACCAAAGGACATACGTTTATGGGAAGAGTGGTCCAATTTAATAGGAACCTGAAGGGCAAATTTTCCACTCAGGTGGGTATATGGAATGAGCTGTTAGAGGAGGTAGTTGAGACAAGTGTTATAACAACATTTAAAATACATTTAAGCAGGTGCATAGATAGGAATTGTTCAGAGGGATATGGACCGAATGCAGGTATCTTGGTCGACATGAATGAGTTGGGCTGAAGGGCCTGTTTCCCCTGTTTCCAATCTCCCCCCCCCCCTTCCCCTCCCCAGTGATTCCATCTACACTTCACGCTGCCTCGGCAAGGCCACCAGCGTTATTAAGGACGAGTCTCACCCTGATCACTCCCTCTTCTCCCCTCTCCCATCAAGCAAGAGGTACAGAAGTGTGAAAACGCACACCTCCAGATTCAGGGACAGTTTCTTCACAGCTGTTATCAGGCAACTGAACATACTATCAACAACTAGAGAGCAATCATGAGCTACTATCTACCTCATTGGAGACCTTTGGACTATCTTGAATCAGACTTTACTGGACTTTATCTTGCACTAAACGTTATTCCCTTTATCATGTATCTGTACACTGTGGATGGCTCGATTGTAATCATGTATTGTCTTTCCGCAGACTGGTTAGCACATAACAAAGTTCTAGCTTTTCACTGTACCTCGGTGCAGGTGACAATTAACAAAACTAAACTAAACTAATTAGCACTGTGTCTGAAGACAGCCTGAAAAGTTGCATATTTCCTTCGCTCCATAGATGCTGCCTCACCCGCTGAGTTTCTCCAGCATTTTTGTCTAGCATTGACTGGTATGCTGGTTAGAGGTGGTGCAGTGTAGATTCACTGGATTGACATGGCGTGAAGGATTTTACAAATAAGGCAAGATTGAGGAAGATTGATCTGTATGAAACATGATGTCATTGAAATATAAAAACTGCCTGGGAATATATTCCCTGTCAGTAGGACTAACCATGTTAAATATTAGTGGCTGAGTGTTATATTCTGTCTCTGAAATTAATTTCCACAAGTCAACATTCAGCCCCTACCACATTGCTCATTTAGCCTTATCAACCAGGGATGAATTTCCAGGCAATGCTATTCTGAAGTGGATTGACAGGCTAGATGATAGGAGGCTAATTCCTCTCACAGAAGGTCTAGGTCGGCAGCACAGCAGCCCTGCAGCACCAGAGACCCGGGTTCAATCCTGACCACGGGTGCTGTCTGTATGGAGTTTGCACATTCTTCCCAGTAACCACGTGGGTTTTCTCTGGGTGCTCCGGTTTCCTCCCACACTCCAAAGACATGTGGGTTTATTGGCTTCTGCAAATTTCCCCTGATGTGTAGGGAGTGAATGAGAAAGTGGGATAGCATAAAAATAGTGTGAACGGGTGATCAATGGTCGGCGTGGACTAGGTGGGCTGAAAGGCCTGTTTCAATGCTGTATCTCTAAACTATCACTTGTTAGCTGTTGCCCCATGCCTTATCATCCTCCCCCCCCCCCCCCCCCCCCCACCCCGACCTCCCCCTCCACCTCGATGCCTCGATGCCACTTCCACTCTTCATCTGTCAGTCTGAAGAATGGCCCAACTTGTCAATGCTGACCAAAAGTGCCTAGCTGAGCTAGTCCAACTTTACCCCCTGAACATGACTCCTAGAACATAGAACATAGAACAAAGAATGTGGAAAGAAACTGGAGCACCTGGAGAAAACCCACTCAAGCACAGAGAGAACATACAAACTCCATACAGACAGCACCCGTACTCAGTTATAAACCCGGTCCTCTGACGCTGTAAGGCAGCACCTCTTTCCACTGCATTTCGGAGTTTATACATTCTCCCTGTGACTGTGTGGGTTTTCTCTGGGTACTCCAGTATTATATTAACCTAACAGCACAAAACTAGACTATTCAGCCCATCTGATCCAGGCTAATGTTATGTTTTACGATGGTCTTCCTTATAACTTTCTTCTATTTCTTTTTCCATAGAACATTGAACACAAGAAGAACACAAACTGTCCATTTCCCCCCACAGATGCCAGCTGACCCATTGAGTTTTTCCAACTATCCTTCTGGAATCAGGTGGCAATCTTTTGATGTGATTTTAACTCCACAGGTTCTCATTAGATGATACAAGGGGCAACAAACTACCACTCACTCCATCATCTTTTAGAAGTAATGGAACTCTGTGGGTCGGTGAACATCCTAGACTCTGTGAAAAGAGGCAAGCTGAATAAGACATCTAAGAAAATAATTAAGTTTGGGCATATCTGGCAAGTGTGACAATATAAAAGAACAATAAAAGCAATAGCTCAGCGTTAGGCTTGCCAGCCTTTTATTATTTATATTGACAGTGGAATTGCACCATAGCTACATATACATCGCCAGCTGATTTGTTTGTTTGCTCAGTTATTTCTCGGTAAATTTGGCCACTAAGTAAATCGTAATGAATCAGATGTCTCAAGATCATCACTTCTGTTTCTTGAACATGCAAGCTAGAACCTAATGGGCCAGAGGAGCAAAGCTCAATAAATTAGCGGCACGGTGGCGCAGCGGTAGAGTTGCTGCCTTACAGCGCCAGAGACCTAGGTTCGATCCTGACTACAGGTGCTGCCTGTACGGAGTTTGTACATTCTCCCTGTGACTGCGTGGATGCTTTGGTTTCTTCACGCACTCCAAAGATGTACAAGTTTGTAGGTAAATTGGCTTTGTTAAAATTTTAAAATTGTCCCCAGTGTGTAGGATGGTGCGAGTTGCTGGTTGGCGTGGGCAGTTTGTGCACTGTATTTCTAAAGTCTAAATGGTTAAAAATGCCTGCGTTTAAATGCACCATTCTGAGGATATGTGTTTGCATTTAAGTCCAGCACTAAAGGTCCATTGCTTGCAGTCCTTGCTTTTGGCTTCCTACTGGGCCTTTTCATAAATGAATCGTGGAATCAAGCCCTCACCCACATTTAAACATTCATTTACATTAATCCGGCATGAATCCTTTCTTTTTGTTTTCCCCACATTCCCATGAACTGCTGTTGGATTCTATCATGCATTTAAGGATCAATATATTGTGGGCAAATAACCTACCAATCTGCATTTCCTTTAGTAAAGCCAATAGCCTGTGCAATCCTTGTCTGATGTATGGTGTTTTAGCAGAGAAACAAGCCTTTTGGCCCAACTCACCCATGTTGACCAAGTTGCCATTTTAGTCCCTGAAATGTGACTCATGGACCATAGAGCATGTAACATAGAACAGTACAGCACAGGAACAGATCCTTCGGCCCACATTGGCCATTCCAAACATAATCCCAAACTAATCTCATCTGCCTGCACATGATCCATATTCCTCTATTCCTTGCATTTCCATGTGCCTCTCAAAAAGCCTCTTAAATGCCACGATTGTATCTGCCTCCACCACCACCACTGGCCATGCCTGATCCACAACAAGATTATGTTGTAGCTCTTCAATGATACTGGCAAAAAATTATTTAAACATGGTGAGGGTTTCTCTCTCTACACTTTTTCAAGCAATGAGATCCAGACCATAATGACATTCTTAGTGTAAAAACTTCCCTCTTATTTAAAGCTTCTGCCTTAAATCTATTATCCTTGCATTTTAACCCCTCTGCTATTTGAAGGAGCACTTTCTTGCTAATTCTGTCTATTATAGAGTCTCTCCTCATCTTGTTCTAAAGCCAACAACCTTACCTTGAGAGCTTGACAAACCTCAAAAGATGAACAGTTACTCTCTCCACAGCACATGCGGCATGGTGGCGCAGCTGGTAAAGCCACTGCCTCACAGCGCCAGACACCTGTGTTCGATCCTGACATCAGGTGCTGCCTGTGTGGAGTTTGCACATTCTCCCTGTGAGTTTCCTGCAGGTGCTCCTTTTTCCTCCCATAGCCTCAAGACGTGCGGGTATGTAGGTTGATTGTCCCTCTGTAAATTGTCCCTGGTGTGTAGGATAGAACGAGTGAACTTGTAATCGCTGGTCGGCAAGAACTTTGTGAGCCGAAGGGTTTGTTTCCATGCTGTATCTCTAAAATTAAAATTTGTAGGGAATGGATGTGAAAGTGGAATAAAGTGGTACTAGTGTGAACGGGTAATCAATGGTCAATGTGGACTCAGTGGGCCGAAGGGCCTGTTTCTATGCTGTATCTAAAAACTAAACGAAAGATGCTGCCTGACCCACTGCGTGTTTCCAGCATAAAAATATAATTTTTAGTTCAGATTTCCAGCATCTGCAATTTTCTTTTTTTTTAGTTTTCAATACCCAAGCATTTTCACTTTCAGCTCTTTATTGGAGTCCAATTTTCTGTCAAAATGCTCCCAGATGTCAAATGCACCCTCTGCAATGTAATCGCATCTTCCCTGTCAGGTGGTGACCAAAAAACTCAAGCAGTACACGAATGCTGAAGCCAACAGAGGCGAGCAGTCCTGACAAATTGGCAGATTTGGTCTGCAAAATAGGTGCTGTGTATGGCGTTTTGTTTAGTTTAGTTGAGTTTAGAGATATCGTGTGGAAACAGTCCCTTCAGCTCACTGAGTCCATGCCAACCAAAGACCACCCATACACTAGTTCTATCCTACACAGTAGGGACAATTTTACAGAAGCCAATTAACCCTATAAGCCTATAACCCTATAAGCCTACATGTCTTTGGAATTTGGGAGGAAATCGGAGCACCAGGAGGAAACCCACGTGGTCACGTGGAGGAAGTACAAACTCCGTACAAATTACCCAAGCACCCGTAGTCAGGATCGAACCCTGGTCTGTGACGCTATAATGAAGTAACTTTGCTGCTGCGCCACTGTGCCACCCCCTACCATCCCATCTGAGATCCTAAAATCATTGTGAAACAGAGACCACCTTGCTTTAAGACACTATTATAATGAATTATTCCCTTTAAGAAACTGGGCACAAAGTGGCAACATATTGATGTACTCTACTGCACTGACCACAGGAAACGTGAAATGCTCTTAAAAGCATCACTCAGCCTCAGGCATAGAGAGAAAGGTTAGTATGGACAATGGTGAGAAAATCATATTGGGTAAAGAGCAGTAGGAATTATAGGGTCAGGTCAGGATGTAACATTCCATGAGCTAAGAGCAGTTTAATTGGGGCCAGGGATATGATTGACCATTATCAATCTGGCGTAAGCCTTATCAGAATTATAGCTCAAACTGCAATGGCAGAATATTTTATCACCATAAAATGGACAGTGGAATCAGTGGATAATTTATGCAGTGTAACAGTATTGTCGTTTTTACATCCAGCTGGACTCGCCACTTTCTGTGAAATGTGAAGTTTGTTTTTCTGAGAGTAAGTAGTGAAAGAATTTGGCTGCAAATTGTTGGTCCAATTTCATCTGCAAGGTAATTAAGACGAGCCTTGCATGTTGATGAGTTCCTCATGTGTAGGAACTGCCATGTACAAATGATGTCTATGTTAGAGTGGGATGCAATAGAAAGTGTGCAGAAAGGAACTGCAGATGCTGGTTTACGCCGAAGGTAGACACAAAAAGCTGGGCTAACTCAGCGGGTCACGCAGCATCTCTGGAGAAAAGGAATAGGTAGCATTTTGAGACTTCTACAGACTGAGAGTGAGGGGAGAGGGAACATTGAACCATTGAGGGCTCCACCTTTCCTTGATCATCGTTGCTGGTCCTTTCGCAATAGGAAGTTTCGGGATCAATTCTCCGAAGGATAGAAAGTGGGTGCTGATGGAATTTCCAGACTAAAAACAGACACAAGTGAGACCGATTTCCAGTCAAAATGCCCAATGAAACCTTAACACCTTCTCCAGAATTCGGTTTCTCTGCCACTTCATCACACTACACGTCTTCCCAAGTCCTTTAACCACTATTGACAGTTCAACAGGTGAAAGCTGACAAATCTGCTTGCACAGAAGTGTTGCAGGCTACTGTACATGATGGTGAATTTTTGATCAAATGTTTATTCACGGTTTGCACACCTTCTAAAGTTTGTTCCAGATCTCACACAACCAGACAAGATCATGAGAGGGAAGGATCGGGTAAACGGCCAGTTTTACCCAGAGTCTTTTCCCCAGAGTTTTACCTCGAGAACCTGAGGACATAGGTTTAAGGTGAGGAGGAAAAGATTTAATAGGAATCTGAGGTGCAACTTCTTTACATAAAGGGTGGTAGGTGCATGGAACGAGCTGCCAGAGCATGCCTGGAGAACATGGATGTGGTATTATGCAATAATAGAGTAAGGCTGAGCAGAGGGGCACTAGGACCCTGCCAGAAGCCAGGCTCCAGTAACCGGTTGTGTCTGGAAAACCCAGGGTGTCGGCAGTTGGAGAGAGAGGCCTGGGCTTACACGAGGCTGTTGCAGTGGCTGCTGTTATTGTACAGATTAAAGGTATACTCTGTTTACGTCGTGGTACGAGCCTTATTACAAGCATAACTCGACAATGGACAGATGACGTTTCGGGTCGGGACCCTTCTTCAGATTTGATAGATCTCCAGGGTTGCTAAGGAGGAGTGATTCTAACATTTGGAGCGGCAAAGAGAGAAAAAGGAGAGGGAGAGAACCCCAGACACAGATAACCCCTTAACTCTGAGGAAGGGTCCTGGCACGAAACATCATCTTATCCTTGTTCGCCAGAGATGCTGCCTGACCCGCTGAGTTACTCCAGCATTTTGTGTCCTTTTTTGGAATTGTCCAGCTAGCCGGAGGCCAGGAAACCAGACGTCGACAGCTGAGTTACTGCAGCATTTTGTGTCTTTCCTTGGTAAACCAGCATCTGCAGTTCCTTGTTTCTACGCTGCACTTTTCTTTGTATTTGTTGTAGAGCCACATTTCTAGAGTGTGCCACGCGTGGAGGGTTAATAATGACCTAATGAAACAATGAACGACAAAAAACACCGCGTAAGGAGATTTCCAGGTCGTTACCTTTTGCTTTGTGGAATCATCAATAGACAATTAACAAACTTGGACAATGTCGCAAGCGCTGGGTCGGAGAGACCTGGTGGCAGGAACATTGAACGCATGAGGCACGTCTGTGGGGAAGATGCTTGCTTGTGGCACACGTTGCCTAAGGCAGGTCTAAGAGTGCCACCTCAGTGAACTTCTGAAAGTCATCTAGAGCCACCTCAGCGTTACGGGGATAGGCTGAACGAGGTCTCCTGGGATGCGGGCAGGTCGGTGCACTGGGTCCGCAGCAGAGTCAGATCGGAACATGATGCTGTCATTGCCTCAGGTGAAATCATTAACTTCACTGTGGTGACACAGTCTTACCAGAGCCCTCCAAGGGATTAGCCTCATCGCTCCCTTGCTCGGCCTCAGTTAAACTGTGCAACGCCAGTAAAAAAGACATGAATGTAAAAACAACAATGCAGAAATCTATGATTAACTTAAAAGCCAAAATGAATAGGGAAAAGAAACAACATCAGAAAACGAATGCATTAATGGTGATCACCATGGCAGGGTATCCACACTGAATCATAGGGGTTAGCATTCCATCTTGCTTTTGATAATTTACAGAAAGTACAGGAGTGGCTGACAAGTCCGATGTTTTTTCAATCTTCAATCAAGACTTTACACTGTAGGCTTTAGACTTCAGACTTCAGAGATGTAGCACGGAAACAGGTCCTTCGGACCACTGAGACCGCGGCAACCAGCGATTATCCCCGTGCACTAACAATATCCTACACACTAGGGACAATTTTACAATTTTTACTGAAGCTAATTAACCTACAAACCTGCACATCGTTGGAATGTGGGAGGAAGCCAGCCACCTGGAGAAAACACACATGGTCTCATGGAGAACATGCAAACTCCACACAGACAACACCCAAGATTAGAAACAAACCCAGGTCACTGGTGCTGAGAGGCAGCAGCTCGGCCACTCTGCTACTGTGCTGACCTGTACTGTTCGATGTTCTATCTTCTATGTTTTTAAGAGTCAGCTACATTGCTCTCTCTCTCTGGAGTTACATACAAGCCTGACAAAGTACAGAGAAGATCTACAAGGATGTTACCAGGACTTGAGGGCCTGAGTTATAAGGAGAGTTATAGCAGTGTTTCAAATTCCATGCCTGGCCATAGCAATAATAACACAAAAACGCCAGAAAGTAGCAGCAAGAGTAAAGCACATGTCCACCCACGCCTACTCTGCCATTCAGTACATTCATAGTTCGTTAGCCCCAGACCTCAACTCCCCTTTGGTACTCATTTACAGTTTACAGGTTAGAGATACAGTGTGAAAACAGGTCCTTCAGCCCACTGAGTCCACGCCGACCATCGATCACTCATATACCAGTTCTATCCTACACACTAGGGACAATTTACAGAAGCCAATTAACCTACAAACCTGCAGGTCTTTAGAATATGGGTGGAAACTGGAGCATCAGGAGGAAACCCATGCGGTCGCTGGGAGAATGTGCAAACTCCGTACAGACAGCACCTGCAGTCAGGATCAAACCCGGGTCTTTGGCACTATGAGGCAGCAGCTCTAACGTTGTGTCACTGTGCCACCATTCTTTAAATTCCTCCAGCGATCTAGCCTCTACAACTCTCTGGGGTTGAAGATTTCAAAGATTAATCACAATCTGTGAGAAGAATCTCCAAGGCGTCTTTGTTTTAAATGATTGCTCCCTAATCTTGTAACTATGTTCCCTCATTTGAGATCCTCCCACCTGAGGAGAGATCACCATATGTACCCTGTCAAGCCCCCTCAGAACTGCAGGATCTTTAATTACATAAAATTGACACCTGAACACAGTGTACCATGCCCCCTGCAATCTAACTCATCGAATGTGATAGAGTACATCCAGCTACAGCTATCTTAGCTCCACTGACTAAGGATAAATGTCTTGGCACAGACGTGCATGTCTGCCAGGTTTTACTTTTTAATCATCTTGCACACAATGAGTTTCTCCGGAGATGGACTTGTGGCTTATACAGATTTTCCTACACAATTTTAAAGCGGAAGGTCGGGTTTTGGATTCCAGTTTAATATTTCTCTTTCAAACAATGAAGTACATTATCTAGTCCTACATACACTGCTACTGTGGGATACTGCTGTGTGTTCCACTCTGACAGTCGCCATTCCAGTTGCCGTTTTTTTCAGGCGACTGCCGGCAACTTGACAGTCGCCGGCAATCCGTTGAAAAATCGCCTAAGTGGGACAGGCCCATTACTCTTTTCTCGTTTGTGTGGATGCTGCTTGGCTTGTGAATATTTCCCGAATGTTGTGTGTTGATTAGATTAAGTGTAGATGTTTTAGTTTAGAGATATAGAACGGAAACAGGCTCTTCAGCCCACCGGGTCTGTACCAACCAGCAATCCCCACACATTAACGCTATCCTACACCAACTAGGGACATTTTCACATATACGCCGCGCCAATTAACCTACAAACCTTTACGTCTTTGGAGTGTGGGAGGAAACCAAAGATCACGGAGAAAACCAGCGCCATCACGGGGAGAATGTACAAACTCCATACAGACAGCACTCGTAGTCGGGATCAAACCCGGGTCTCTGGTGCTGCAAGTGCTGTAAGGCCGCTGCACCACTGTGCCGCCCTGTTAGATGGTGTTTAAATGTCGTGAAAGATCCTCAGAAAGCCAAGCTTTGTTCGGGTGAGACACTTGGGGTGGCAAGGAGGCACAGCAGTAGAGCTGCTGCCTTACAGCTCCAGGGACCCAGGTTAGATCTTGACTACAAGTGCTGTCTGCACAGAGTTTGTACATTCTCTCTGGGACCGCGTGGGTTTTCTCCGGGAGTCCGGTTTTCTCCCACATCCCAAAGACCTACTGGTATGCAGGATAATTGGCCTCTGTAATTTGTCCCTAGTGTGTAGGTTATGTTTCCACGCTGTTTCTCTGAAAATATAAACTTAAAACTTGGATTTTCTGACGAAAAGTCACCAATCTGAGATGTAAAGCCACATCCAGTTGCTGTCTGACAACTGAGTATTAGGAGATGTTTAAATTTTGCAGCATTTTGTTTTTTTCAGTAGGTTTTACAACTAGTTTTACAATAGCTGCCTCAAAACTTGCTTACACACAGACTAACGAGGAATCCACAAGAGTGCGCAATCAATATTTTGAACATCCGTGTTGCTTAACCACCTTGCCCTTCTGGTAAATTGATTCTGCCTTGAAGCTGATCCCCAGGTGTTTCAAAGATATGAGTTAGGATGTGGCAGGTTACAAAAGATCGAGACTGCACGTGACTGCAATTTCCAACAGGAACATTTGTGCCTGTCTCTCACCGGCACTCGTTGAAGAGACATACTAGCTATGCGCAGATAAGAATACCAAGGAAAATAGTACGTGTCCTCATTGTTCCTGTGACAATTATAATGCAATCACTGCCTACATTTGAGACTACGCATATTTCCAAGATATACTGGCTTAGAATCATTCTGGCTTAGTTTAGTTTAGTTTAGTTTAGTTCAGTTTAGAGATGCAGTGCCGAAACAGGCCCTTCAGCCCACCGGATCTGTGCCGACTAGCGATCTCCGTACACTAACCTTATCCTACAGTGTTTAAGGAAGGAACTGCAAATGCTGGACTTATCCTACACACTAGGGACAGTTTACAATTTGTTTTTAACCAAAGTTAATTAACCTACAAACCTGTACACATGTGTTTAGAGTGTGGGAGGAAACCGGAGCACCTGTGGAAAACCCACTTGGTCACAGGGAGAATGTACAAACTCTGTTAAGACAGCAGCACCAGTAGTCAGGATCGAACTTGGGTCTCTAACGTTATAAGACAGCAACTCTACAGTTGCGCCACCATGCCGCCCCACAAAATAGAACATCAGACTTTGTGCCCAAATCGAAAATGAAAGCAAAGAGGAATTTTAACCAGGCACCAGTGTGTTTTTTTCTTCTTGCGTATGGCGTGTACAGCCTAAAGTTGTCGGACAACTTGTTCTATTTGATGCACCAGTGTGTGAAATGGAATGACAGCCAATTTGGATAACTACCGGTTTAATAACTATAATCATGCTAAGGTTGGCTGTGAGATTGTCGTCCAGATCTACTGTATCATTAACGATCTACCTTTGTACCACATTTCCCACACCTCGACGTGTTCCGCGCCCTCCATGATGTAGAGATCTTCTTCCGTCTCCTCAGACTCCAAGCCCTTTTATAAGTTCATAAGTCATAGGAGCAGAATTAGGCCACCTTCAACATGCACCATCCTCTTGGAAGCCCCCTACCAACCTTCTACCCTCCATGGACCTTTTTAATTTCACTGCCGGCATGACATCGGTCTTAAGAAGGGCCCCACCAGAAACATTATCCATCCATTTTCTCCCTTCTTCAGACTGAAAGTAGAGGGTGTTAAAGGTGGTGGGGTGGGGCTGTGCGTGAGCGATGGGGTGGAGGTGAGAGCTGGAGGCGAGAATAAACCAGAACTAATCATGGCCAGCCACAAATGAGCTCAGGCAGGGTGATGCCTGCTAGACCCACTGTTCGCTGGGGAAGTTGTGATCGCAAGAGAAACAATGTGGAGAACAGTGGAACTGATAAAGCGACTAGTATTGCTGGGGCATGTAGGCCGGTGGGGGCTGGTTGGACCAAAGGGACTGTTTCCACACCGTATCACTCTATGACTCTCTGATCAACTTGTATATAAACAAGCAACTGAAGTTCCTTGCTTCTGCACTCTTTTGTGTCTCTTGTTGTAAAATTCTCCTGGACTTTTGCCGTTATTATAGTCAGGGGCCACTTACACCACAGTTATCTCCTCATCTCCCCTCCACCGTTGGGTTGAAGAAACAGGAGTTTAAAAAAAGATTCAAGAATAGCTTCTTTCCCTCTCTTATCAAGCTCTTCAATTCACCCTCCCATGGGCTGCAGATGAATGCTTGATCTCCGAATCTACCTTGCTGTGGCCCTTGCTCTTGTCAAAGTGTATAAAATCATGAGGGATAGAGATAAGGTAGTGTATTTTTTTCCCCAGGGAAGGGGAATCAAATACTTGAGGGCATAGGTTTAAGGTGAGAGGCGAAAGATTTCAAAGGGACCTGAGGGGAAACTTGTTCACACAGAGGGAGGTGGGTTCAGAGATGAACAGTCAGACGAAGCAGTTGAGGCAGATGCAATTGCAACGTTTAAAAGACATTGGGACAGGTATATGATAGAAAAGGTTTAGAGGTATGTGGCGCAAATGTTGACAAATAGGACCTGTTCAGATGAGCAATTTGGTTGGCATGGATGAGATGAGCTGAAGGACCTACCTGCTTCTGTGCGGTATGGCTCTATGAATCTATCATTCTCTGATTGTTGGGGCTGTCTTAACGAGTCAATGGCCTACTCTTGTTCCAGTATTCCCATGTTGCGGAACTCCTTTAGACTTTGGAGATACAGCGCGGAAATATGCCCTTCGGCCCACCAAGTCTGTGCCGACCAGCATTCACACCATAAATTAGCACTATCTTACACACTAGGGATAATTTACAATTGTACCGAAGGCAATTAACCCATAAACCTGTACGTCAAAAAGGGTCTCAACACGAAATGCCACCTATTCCTCTTCTCCAGAGATGCCGCCTGACCCGTTGAGCTACTTCAGCATTTTGGGTCTATATCATCATCATTGGAGCATGGTAGGAAACCTGGCGCACCCGGAGAAAACCCACACAGTCACAGGGAGAATGTACAAACTGCGTACAGACAGCACCTGCAGTGAGGATCGAACCTGGGTCTCTGGCAATGTAAGGCAGTAACTCTACCGCTGTGCCACCGAGCCACCCCGAACTCCTGATAAAATGGAGATGTCTCAGTTACTTCTTATTACAAACCTAATTCCTAAGTTAGTTAAAGCTCAAGGAAAAATAATTGAACAGCACCTTGCAGCCACAAGGAGCACTTGTACTGATATTTAACCTTCATTAATTGTTTGTGCTCATCTTTAGAATAAGATTCTGCTCATTTTCAGCCTCCTTTCATGAGCATAAAACACTGGCGGGTCAGGTTTTGCAAAACAAGATAATCCATCTCTTAATTATGCCACTGTCTCAGCATTAGACAGTCTCCAATTTGATATGTTGCCTCTATTTCTCATAGATTGTCAATGACTGAATAAGTGAATGAGATTGTTAATTATTATCAACTTCAGATCATTCATTCCCATGAACAAAATAACTCGAGCAAACAGTTTTATTGCAGCAAAGCATCTAAAATTGTGTGACAAGAAGGTTCGACACCAAGCCATGTTAAGAGAGGTGATCAGGAAGGTCAATGAAATACATTTCAAAGAGTGCATCATGTAAATTGTTTGTTTCTAAGCTTCCCCCCCCCCCAGTCTAGTTTCAGTAAAAACACTGAATCAAGCACTTGAAACAACTACATTTTATTTTAACAAAAGCGCGTTACAGTTCAACTACTGTACCTATCCCACCGTGGGTTCAATCCTCGTATCTGCCTGTTCAAGCCCTCTAGGCCTCGCTCAAACAGAGACACTCCAGAAGGTCACGCAGTCCAAGCGCTCTCCCAGAAGATTGACCCGGAACCTCGTGGTAGCGGACTTTTATATGTCCCGGGACCTCGAGGGGCTGAACCACATGGGGTGGTCTCTTAATAATCCAATTACAGATATCGATTAACCCCATACATAACAGACATTCCCCTAACCCAATAATACAGCAGCTCAATACATTGTATTCAAAACGGACTTCTTAAGGAAGCCGACTTAGAAACATTTACCGTGATCTACAGGAAACACAGACAAGGCTCAATACCTCATCCAATCAACACTTGGCAAAGCAGAACTCAGCAACATTATTTGCAATTATTTACAAGGTGTATGTCATTTTGCACCTAATTAACAGGGTTTGCAGATGTTCTCATTCTTTGCTTGCAAATTGTATCTAAGCTCCACACACACTGGCACCTCTTCACAGCTTGTCTCCGCTCTGCAGAGAGTAACTCCAAATTGGCCAAATCTCCCAACAACCCTGAAGCTTTCACCTCATTTTGAAGTCGTAGCTCCAATTTAGCCAGGATTAACAATCAGACCTAAGGAAGATAGCACGGGAAGTATATGGGGAATGGTGGTGCTGCAGTAGAGTCATTGACTTACAGCATCAGAGACCCGGGTTCAATCCTGAGTATGGGTGCTGTCTGTACGGAGTTTGTACGTTTTCCCCGTGACTGCGTGGGTTTTCTCCGGGTGCTTCGGTTTCCTCCCACACTCCTAAGACCTGCAGGTTTGTCGGAAAATTGGCTTTGGTAAGTTGTAACATTGTCCCTTGTGCGTGACTTAGTGTTACTGTACAGGGTCATCGCTGGTTGGCACAGAATCAGTGGGGGCCTGTTTCTGCACTGTATCTCTAAAGTCTAAACTGAGATGGATACTTGGCTGCTGATTGTACAATCGCAAATGGTATTCGAACTGAAATCTGGGATGCGCAAGAATAGATAGGGTAAATGCATAGAGTCTTTTGCCCAGAAGAGGGGAATCAAGTCAAGTCAAGTCAAGTTTATTCGTCACATACACATACGAGATGTGCAGTGAAATGAAAAATGGCAATGCTCGCGGATTGTGCAAAAAGACAAACAAACAAACAACCAAACAAACTACAAACAGAATGGAGCAGAATCACATATTCTTTTACTTGTTTTCTTGGTTTCTTGGTCCTCCAAAATATTCCAAATGGAATTTAAACTGGAGGTGGTAATATTTTCATATTAAATATTGTGGGCGGAAGGAAAAATGGAAAAAAACAGCAATTAAAAAAAAAAAAAATCAGTAGAATGGTACAGTAAAGTTAGTCCCTGGTGAGATAGGAGTTTACAGTCCTAATGGCCTCTGGGAAGAAACTCCTTCTCAACCTCTCCGTTCTCACAGCATGGCAACTGAGGCGTTTGCCTGACCGTAGCAGTTGGAACAGTCCGTTGCAACAGTCCGTTGCAGGGGTGGAAGGGGTCTCCCATGATTTTATTGGCTCTGGAGTTGAACCTCCTGATGTATAGTTCATGCAGGGGGGAAATCTCTCTCCACTGCTGCTGCCTGAACAGCTGTGACATTTTCTGGTTTTATCTTTAAACATCGAAGTTAATTTTGAGAGCAGCATTTTAATTAAAATGAAGTTATGTTCGTCAGGACCCTTCTTCAGGCATCAGGTGCATCGGTCTGAAGAAGGGTCTCGACCCGAAACGTCACCTATCCATGTTCTTCAGAGACGCTGCCTGACCCGTTGTTACCCCAGCACTTTGTGTCTTTTTTTATAAATCAGCATCTTACCAGCTCGACGCCACTGCGTTGAGCTGTTAAGTTGCTTGAAACTTCCTTAGCTCAATTTTTTCTTAATATTGGTTTGCACACAGATCATTAAATGTTTGACAATTAAACTAAATAATGGTTGTATAAATGACAACTAGGAAGATGTATTTTGCATACACCAGAATATGTTATTGATACTACAGGAGTTGCACATAGACTATATCAACATGAACAAAACTTGCAATTATCATAATTAACCTCCCACCAGGATAATTATAAAGCCACGACAATGAAGAATTTTGACAAAGGTTTGCAAAAGTTCAACCATCCATGTTTAACTCACACTCCAAGTGCCACTGGGATAACCTCTCTACTCTCAACAAATCACCACCGCCTATTCTTGTCATATTTAATATTTATTTTTGCTTTCAACACAGCACAATGTTGAGTTTCTATAAAATGAACGAGAGAAAAATCACAATGATGTAGGTAGAGCAAAGGAAATATCGAGGCAGAACGGTGGGGGGGCGGTAGAGTTGCTGCCTTACAGCGCCGGAGACCCAAGTTCCATACAGACTACGGGTGCTGTCTTTATGGAGTTTGTACCTGTGACCTCGTGGGTTTAGTCCAGGTGCTCCAGTATCCTTCCACAGTCCAAAGACATACGGGTTTGTAGGTTAATTAGCTTCGGTAAACAAAAATGGTGAATTGTTCCTAGTGTGTAGGACAGTGTTAGTGTGCGGGGATCGTTGGTCGGCCGAAGGGCCTGTTTGCGCAATGCATCTTTAAACCTGGGTTCAATCCTGACCTCAAGTTCCATCCATATGGCGTTTGCACACTTTGCCAGTGACTGCGTGGGTTTCCTCTGGGTTCTCTGGTTTCTCCCCACATATCCCAAAGACACGTTGGTTGGCAGGTTAATTGACTGCTATTTCTGCCCACGATTCTGTCGATGAGTGGTAGAATCTGGGGAGAATTGCTCACAAAATGTAGTGAAGTCATGTGTAGAGAGGAACTGCAGATGCTGGTTTACACAGAAGATAGACACAAAATGCTGGAGTAGCTCAGCGGGCCAGGCAGCATCTCTGAATAAAAAGAATAGGTGGTGTTTCAGGTCGAGCCTTCTTCAGTGAATGAAGTTGGATTAGATTAGTGCAGAATTGTTTCTATGTTTCTACGTTTAATTAATGTCAATGGGTGGTTGATGTTCAACATAGATGCAGTGGGGCAAAGGGCCTGTTTCTATGTTGTGTCTCTCTATCTATTGATAGGTTATACAGTCCCACAGCATAGAAACAGGCCATTAGGCCCACAGCCCCCAACCAGTGAGCACCCATCCATATTAAACAACCAGTTGCCTTTTTCTGACACCCTGCAAAACCTCTAATTTGGAACATGGTACAGTGTGGTAAGACCATATCTAACAACGAGTTTCTTTGCTAACACAGTCTCAGGGACTGAAATCCAATTTGAAGAGAGAATGAATTATGGGTCTTAGGGCTAAGGGAATCAAGGGATATGGGGGAAAAGCCAGAACAGGGTACTGATTTTGGAATGTCAGCCATGATCATATTGAATGGCGGTGCTGGCTCGAAAGGTCGTATGGCCTACTCCTGCACCTATTTTCTACGTTTCTACAAGACTAAGCATTCTTTTCAGCAACATTAATAGATCTACAATGTTATAGCAGGTTCTCACCTACAAATGTTACTGTACAAATGCTAGGTCATTGGTTTGTAACATTAGCCTAAGTTGCAGGCTGTTACTCATACATTCATAAGTAAAAGTAGCAGAATTAGGCCATTTGGCCCATCAAGTCTGCTCCTCCATTTGGTCATGGTTGATCTATCTTCCACTCTCAACCCCATTGTCCTGCCTTCCCCCTTTAACCCCTGACACCCGTACTAATCAAGAATGTCAATCTCCGCCTTAAAAATGTCCATTGCCTTGGCCTTCATGGCCATCTGTTGCAATGAATTCCATACATTCACCACCCCGTGACTAAAGAAATTCCACCTCATCTCCTTTCTGAAGGGACATCCTTTTACGGCGTCTGATCCTAGACTTTCCCACTAGTGGAAACATGCTCTCCACATCCACTCTATCCAAGCCTTTCACTTTTCGGTAAGTTTCAATGAGATTCCCCCTCATCCTTCTAAACTCCAGCGAATGTAGGCCCAGTACCATCAAACGATAATCGTATGTTTACCCAATCATTCCTGGGATTGTTTTTGTAAACCACCTCTGGACCCTCTCCAACGGCAGCACATCCTTCCTCAGATATCGGGCCCAATACTGCTCAGAATAAGTTGGTGTAAACTACCCAAGCTAACGTTCCCAATGTTCGATAGTTCGATATCCAAATAGTTCAATAGTGTTTTATTTGTCACGTATGCAGCTGCGCAGTGAAATTTCTTCTGCGCATATTACATATGCAGGCGTTGCCATATTTGGCTCCATTATACAAAGTCCAAATTCCGGTCAGCTCCGCACGCTCAATATACTGGGGCAGTTTCCGTGAGCCGACATCCCTCTCCTCCCCTCTCCCGGCCATTTCTGTGTCCCGGGGATGCCTCCTGCAGCCGACCTTGAAGGCGTTGGAGGCATTACCCCAGTTCACTCTACTACAGGGCCCAACCCCTAGCACCCAACATCTCCACCACACTCTCGGTTACGCCGACCGGCGAGACTTCGGGCGAGGTCAATCTCAGTGAGTGCAGACTGCTTTTTGATGGTAATATGTGGGACAGAACTGCAGATGCTGGTTTAAACCAAAGCTAGACACAAAAAGCTGGCGTAACTCAGCGGGACAGGCAACATCTCTGGAGAGCAGGAATGGATGACGATTCGGGTTGAGACCCTTCTTCAGACTTCAGAAGAAGGGTTTTGGGCCCAAACATCACCCATTCGTTCTCTCCAGAGATGCTGCCTGTCCTGCTGAGTTACTCCAGCTTTTTGTGTCTATCTCCTTGATGGTTATCCTGCTGTTTGTAATGTCAATGATGCAATCACGGCTCAGTAACTTGAGGGTGGGAGCCCTTTCATGTTTCATTCTGGGACCAGTATTACGCCTGACTACCGGCTCCTTTACAACAACAGCTCAGACCGAATTTAATACATTTGTCTTGCGGCAAAATGGCTTTGGCACTGATACAGACTAACCAGAGACGAGTGCATTTAAATCTTCTTTGTCCTGTTTATTCCATATTAGAAAGCTAAGCAACACAGGAGCCAGGCAAAATAATTTCTAATTGCAATTAGTGGTGCCACTAATGCAATGCATACAACACCTGAGCTCAAAGGTCTGAATATGTAAATTGCTTGTCATATTAATTCTCAGCACGTTTATTTTGTAGCAACCATCCATTTAGAAACCTAATGCTGGAATAAAATGACAGCTCAAAAGAAAGGGAATTTGGAGATCAGTATTTTTACCGGTGGGAAGTGAATACATCTAATGCATTTATTCCTGGGATCAGCATAAAAAAAAAATAATGCAACATCCATGATTACCATAGAATATTGAGCCTAGAACAGTAGGGCCCACAATGTCTGTGCCGAACATGATGCTAAGACTGACACATCTATCTTTTTCACACATAGAGTGGTGGGTGTATGGAACAAGCTGCCGGAGGAGGTAGTTGGGACAGGTACTGTAGAAATGTTTCAGAAACATTTAGACAGGTGCATGGAGAGGCCAGGTTTAGAGGGATATGGGTCGAACACAGGCAGGTGGGACTACTGTAGATGGGGCATGTTGGCTGGTGGGCCGAGTTGGGCCGAAGAGCCTGTTTCCATCCTGTAAAGCTCTATGACAATGACTCTACCTGCAGGTAACCCATATCCCTCTATTCCTTGCTTCTCCATGTCTTTCCAAAAGTATTTTCAACGCCACTAATGTCTCTTCTTGAGCCACCAGCAGCACATTCGAGGCACTCATAATCTTCTGCATAAAACAACTTGCCACATACATTTTCTTTAAACTTTGCCACTCTCACCAGACAGCTATGATGCCCACTAGTACCTGTTGTTTCCATTTTGAAGATACCTTTAGGAGATTAGCAGTCGGTCACCTTTATGGGGGGCCAAGAGTAATATATATGTTAGGCTAGGCAGTTAAAGACCCCAATAGTAAAATGCATTTGATTCAGGAAATCTGAAATATAATTAGAAAATGCTGAACATATTCTGCAGGTCAAATATCTGTGGAGGTTATTACAGAGTTAGCAAACTGAGATAATCACTATTCAGATAAAGACTATCAACCTGAAACATTAACTCTCTCTCCAGAGATGCTACCTGGCCCTTTAAGATACAGCAAGGAAACAGGCCCGTCGGCCCACCGAACCCACGCAGACCAGCGAACATCTCGTACACTAACACTATCCTACACAAAGGACAATTTACAATTTTACCGAAGCCAATTAACCTACAAGCCTGTACGTTTTGGGATTGTGGGAGGAAACTGGAGCACCCGGAGAAAACCTACGTGGTCACAGGAAGAATGTATAAACTCTGTACAAGCAGCACCCATAGTCGGGATGGAACATGGGTCTCTGGCACTGCGAGGCAACAACTCTACTGCTACGCCACTGTTCCACCCTGTCATTATTGGTGCATGTCCCAAAATGATAGTCAGTTAAAAAGAAATTTATAAATCAGTTGTCAATCTCAGAACTCCCAAGATACCCAGCACAAGGCTACGGGAATAACAACTTGCATTTGTATAGCACCTTGGGACAAATAGGTTCATAGAACAATAGTGATTGGCAAAAGAACCAGAAGTAACTTGAAGAAAAACATATTTTGCACAGTAAGAATAGGTCTTGGAGTTCACTTCTAGAGTAGTAGTTTAGGCAGATGCAATTGCAGCTTTCAATGGGCAGTTTAGTGGTTCAGTTGGTAGAGCCACGGCCTCACAGTGCCAGAGACCTGGGTTCAATCCTGACCTCGGTTGCTGTCAGTGTGGAGTTTATACTTTCTTCCTCTGAACACCTGGTTTTCCTCTGGGTGCTCCAGTTTTCCTCCCACTTCCAAAGACGTGAGTGTTTGTAGGTTAATTGGCCTCTGTAAATTACCCCCAGTGAGTAGGGAGTGAGTGAGAAAGTGGGATAACATGTAAATAGTGTGAGCGGGTGATCGATAGTGGGCCTGGACTTGGTGGGCCGAAGGGCCTGTTTTCATGTTGTATCTCTAAAACTAAAAAAGAGCTGCCTAATTATCTGAAAGGAAATAATTTGCAGGCTATGGGCAAAGGCGAAGGGAGGGAGATCACTTGAAACCACAGTCGCAGATCATGAAAGTAGACCCTTCGGCCCAAAGCTTCCATGTCGGCCTGGAGCTGTAGTTGGCAAAGGTCTGTATTCAGCTCAGGCTTACCCTCAGGAGTCTGCTCACAGGCCCTTCAGCCCATTAAGTTTGCACTGACTAATGTTCAGACTCATACCCAGACTTCAGTCTGAAGAATGGTCCTGACACAAAACATCACCTAACCATTTTCCCCAAGGATGCTGTCTGACCTGCTGGATTACTCCAGCATCTTGTGTCTATTCCTGAATGTTAACTCCGTTTTACCTGTCCACGGGTGCGGCCTGCTGACCCGCTGAATGTTTCCCAGCATTATTTGCATTTATTGCAATGCAGGAAAACTGGACAGACATTTGAAGTGTTACAAGATCAGTAGTAGGTGGGGATGCAATTCATTATACACCGTTGCAGCAAGGAGTCAGCGCCTGAACAATGGGTCAAACCACCTCCTCCACTCGGTGAACTTGGCTTGCATCTGTTCTGCTTTCTGTTTAATTTACTCAGTTCGTTCAGCTTCTCATTTCAGCTTTCTCCGCCCACCCTGCTCCACCTGTGCTTTCCTTAATAGTCCGCTCGCCACCTCATTTTAATGAACTGTCTTTCTTTTTTGCTCAGTTTCTGTAACATCTCTTCAAGCTCTGATCTCTTTGTACCACTGCCCCAGGCATCTTCTCCTCAGCCTGTTAGTCAGTGTCCTGACTCCTGTGTTCCACTCACTGCTGTCCTTGCATATTTTCTCTCATCTATATTCCCACTCTAGCTGCTGCCTGTCTGATTTCTTGATGAACGATGACACATATGCAATCAGCACTCTCTCAATCACCTTTTTTTTTTCTCTGTGGCTCCGCTGCTGAACACCAGTGATAAATTAACTAGATCCTTGGAGCAAACCTTTCTCCTGCTGGTAACGCTGAAACCTCAGAGTCTCGCACACACTACTGTAAAGACAACAAATCCCAAATATCGAACCAGCTGGAAGTCAGGTTGAAACAATAGGGATTTAATTGACTAGGAGTCACCAATTTACTGAGGGTGGAGTCACCAATTTAGTTTATGTGGACCAACAAAATTATGTTACAATGCAGGGTTAAGCACTCACTCAGTTATAATGAAGATGATTATGGTTCCCATCTGTCAGGTTGTTAATTAGCATGTCAATACTTCAGAGTATTTTCAATGCATCTGAGGGTTTAATAATAATTGAATATTACGAAGAAATAAGCCAAGGAATTGCTGCAGACGTGCATTAACGTTACACTTTTCACAATGTGTTGACATACGATTTGTGGTGTTGCCAGTACTTGAGGGGCTTAGCTCCAGGGAGAGGGTCGGCAGGCGAGGACTTTATTCCTTGGAGTGCAGGAGGATGAGGAGTGAACTTATAGAGGTGTATAAAATCATGAGAATAGAAACGGTAGATGCACAGAGTCTTTTACCCAGAGTAGGGGAATCAAGAGCCAGAATCACAATGAATGGCGGTGCTGGCACGAAGGGCCGAATGGCCTCCTCCTTCACCTATTTTCTATGTTTCTATGTTTCAGAGGACATAGGTTTAAGGTGAGAGGGGAAAAATGGAATAGGAACCTGAAGGGCAACTTTTTCACACCAAGGGTGGTGGATATATGGAAGGAGCTGATAGAAGAGGTAGTTGAGACAGGTATGATCAAAATATTAAAGAGACATTTGGACAGGTACATGAATAGGACAGGTCTAGAGAGATATGGACCAAACACAGGCAGGTGGGACTAGTGTAGATGGGGCACCTTGGTCAGCATAGGCAAGTTGGGCTGAAGGGCCTGATTCCGGGCTGGATCACTTTATGACTCTTTGTAACCAATGAATTTCATGGATGTAAAAAAAAGGAGAGGTAGGCCATTCAGACCCTTACAATGGTGCTAGCATTCAGTAAGTTCATAGGAATCCAGCACTCGATCCATTCTCCTGTCTGATCTTGCTAGCGGACAGAACAACATCGCTCAAAATACTTTTGCAGGGTAGCCACTTTTGGGATGTGGTAAAATGCACACCATGCAAGCACCCACAAGCATTTGGATTGATATTTGGAATAAGAAGTTTTTAGAGGGATATGAGCCAAATGCTGGCAAATGGGACCAGCTGAGAATTACTGCTTGGTTGGCATAGCCAAGTTGGGCCAAAGGGCATGTTTCCATGGCATGTACCTTTATGACTCCATGACCAAGTAACGATATGAATGTGACCAATTTGTGGTTGTGGAGCAAGGGCTATGTATCAACCAGTGCAGCAGAGATAACAACAGCTGGGACAGGGGGCATAGCCTCAGAATAAAAGGATGCGCCTTCAGAAACGGGATGAGGAGGAATTTCTTTAGACAGAAGGTGGTGAATCTGTGGAATTCATTTTCCCAGGTATTTTTAAGGCAGTGATAGATAGATTCTTGATTAGTACGAGTGTCAGGAGTAATGGGGCAAAGGCAGGAGAACGGGATTGAGAGGGAAAGATAGATCAGCCATGATTGAATGGCAGAGTAGACTTGATGGGATAAATGCCCTACTACTGCTCCTATAACTAATGAACTTGTCAACTACTGAGTTGATTCCGACCATAGTCTGAAGAAGGGCCTCGACCTGAAACTTCACCCATTCCTTCTCTCCAGAGATGCTGCCTGTCTCGCTGAGTTACTCCAACATTTTGTGTCTATCTCCGACCATAGATCGCCCATTCACACTAGTTCCATGTTATCCCACTTTCCCATCCAACCAGTAATCACCCATACACTAGTAATGTCCTACACACATGGAGCAATTTACAGAAGCCAATTAACCTACAAACCCACACCTCTATGGGATGTGAGAGGAAACAGGAGCACCCGAAGGAAATCCAGAGACAGAAAATATACAAACTCCACACAGACAGCAGCTCTGGATCAAACCCAGGTCTCTGGTGCAGTGAGGCAGCAGCTCTACCCACTGCGCAACTGTGAATTTATTGTGAAATGAATTCTAATTTTCCCAGCGATGTTTGGATACCCTCCCCCAAAAACATTTTAAATGTCTCCCATATTTCCTACATGAAAATGTTAGCTACAAAAACTATTGGAATATCCAGGGATATGGTAGACACTACAGAAAAGCAAATTCTTTGCTACATATATCAACTTAAATGGTTTCTTGAAAGTTTCACCATTAAATGAAAGAAGAGAAGGAACGCAATGATTTGTTGTTCCAACCTATCAATGGTGAACTCAATAAATCCCATCCAGTTTACCTCTATCATGTAAAAGGCATCTGGCAGCAACAAAAGTATTAAACTTTTATTTTCTTCATTGAGACATTTTCCCTTTGACAAATCGAACAGATGGAAAACTGTGCATTGCTAAAAGATATAGTTTCAAAGATCCCAAAGTAATCTAGGCATCATCTGTGTTCTCAAACAAGCGATGGCCATATAAGTACCATCAATTAGATGTTGGATGTTTTTTTGTATTATATCAATAAAAATGTTTTGACAGTTTTCTGTGGACAATCTATCAGTGCCTCACTTACAACGTACTGGCTATTATGGGCATCTCACTGCGTTTGGTCAGTACAATCTATTGTAGGTACCATCAACGGCAATTCTTGAGCGGCCATGTTTGGGAGAGGCTGTGATTCAGGAGAAATTTGAAGGTTTAGGCTTGAGAATCTTCAGCAAGTAAGCTGACCATAGCATTAAACTAGATGCATTAGTTTAGCATTAGCATTAAACCTTAGGGTTTAGCTTACCTTGGCTTAGAGGTACAGTGTGGAAGCTGGCCCTTCGGCTCACCAAATCCATGCTGACCAACGATCACCCATACATTCGTTCCACCCTACACACTATGGACAATTTACAGAAGCCAATTAACCTACAAAGCAGCACGTCTTTGGAATGTGGGAGGAAACCAGAGCACCTGGGGAAAACCCACGGGGTCACAGAGAGAACGTAGCAACTCAGTATAGACAACCTCCATAGTCAGGATCGAACCCGGGTCTCTGGCGCCGCAAGGCAACAACTCTACCGCTGCGCCACTGTTTCTTTCCACATTCCAAAGACGTACAGGTTTGTAGGTTAATGTTCATGTACTTGGCAGTGGCACACGGGCTATCCCATGACCTTAACAATGTTGGGTTTTGGGCAAATGTCAAGCAAGTCCAAGAACCAGGCATTGGGCGCAAGTGACATGTCCTTGATTAGTACGGGCATCAAAGGTTAAGGGGAAAAAGCAGGAGAATGGGGTTTGAGAGGAAAAGATAGATCAGCCATGATTGAATGGCAGATGTGCCAAATGGCCTAATTCTGGCCTAATTCTGCTCTTATAACTTATGAACTTATGAAGAGAGAGAGGAGTAATCTGTTTTATCAGCAGTATTTTGGGATAAAACATCTAAAGAAGTTAAGAATCTACATTTTTTAAAACTCAGGACTTCTCCCTCTGAATCATACAAAATGGCACCGGAAAGTTCATGTCATAGGAGCAGAATTAGGGTATTCAGACACCCCACCAGCCGTCACATATTGAGTCTACTCCGCCATTCATCATGGCAAAGACCGCTGATGATCCCTATCTCCCCCCGCAAGAGATGCAACACTTGTCCCTTTACCTCCCCCCTCGACTCCGTTCAAGGACCAAGCAATCGTTCCAGGTGCGACAGAGGTTTACCTGCATCTCTTCCAACCCCATAAATGTCAGCAGATCTCTGACCACCCGAACTAATCAAGAAACTCTGATAATCTCTGGGTCTCCTCCATGGCCACAGCTTAAAATATTCCGTTTGGGGAGTCTGCACCCCCGGGGCATGAACATCGAATACCCCTTCCAAATTCTGACCTGGTCCCCACCTCCACAGCCGTCTGGGTGGCAATGATTTCCACAGATTCGCTGCCCACTAACTAAAACGTGGAGACTCTTGTGTGCTGTCTCAGAGTATTCTACTATTCCTCCATTCTTGCAGTTAAGTATGATTCTGTTTAGATATTGTAAGATTTTTACTGAACTGCAAGCAAGAAAATAAGTTCACAGTGGGTGGACAGGTGACAATAAAGTACCATTGAACCATTAATTAATGTATTGAACCATTGATCCATACAACTATTGGTCCATGCAGATAACATGTACAATCGCCTATCTGTACATCTTCATCTGTTATTCAAATGGACAAATTATGTGCAATTTCATTTTCCCTGTGTAGAGAAGGCTGAAATTTTCAAAGATGTTTTACAAGTAGAGCTGTCAACATTGTGGAACATTTGAAGTAAAATTCTCAGTTACCGGTCCCCTATTTCGGATGCCCATGCTTGTCAGGAACGGAATCAGGTCTAAAAGTGGCAAACTACATCTGTTGTGTGGTCATGGCAGAACACTGGGATTAAGGTGATCATCAGCTCCTTTCATCATCTGCTTCACCTGGTCTTTATCCCTCTTACAAATTGCTACACTTTTCTTATGAAACTTAACAGGTCTAAATTTTCCAGAGTTTTTTTCTCCACAAATGCTGCCTGGCCTTCTGTGGAGAAAACATTAGAGATACAGCGTGGAAACAGGCCCTTCGGCCCACCGAGTCCATGCATATCAACAGTCACCCTGAACACTGGCATTATCCTGCACACTAGGTATGATTTACAGAAGCCTACATCTTTTGAATGTGGGAGGAAACCGGAGAACCCAGAGAAATCTCACACAGTCACAGGGAGAACATACAAACTCCATACAGACAGCACCCACAGTCAGGATTGAACCCGGGTCTCTGGCACTGTAAGACAGTAACTCTACCGATGTGCCACTGTGCCGCATCTTTTCAGAGGCTTGTGAATGCCTGGACTTCTCTGCCCAGAGGACGGTGGAGAACAGGCCATCAAAGTAGAGATATATATTTGAAAGATCAGAGAATTGAGGGGTATGGGGAGCTGGCACAGAAGAGGAGTTGAGATCAACATTCATCACCCATGACCATATAGAATGGTGGGGTTGGTTTAGAGAGGCATGGTAGACCTGCTACCATCTTCTTATGTTCTTACATCACATTTTATTTGACTACCTTTTACACAGAAAATCTGACGAGAAGGCTGAACATCACAGAAGAGACTAAGATTCGATTGCGTACCATGACTAAAGACAAAGAGAGCAGGAGTCATTACATTACAAGTGTGGAGATATCCAGTCTGGAAGAAGATAATTTTATACCAATATCTGAAGTGTTTACACATGGAATCATCCCTATTGATCATTAAAATATAGCCAGACATGAAGACTTGAAACAATGGTGTACCTGAAGAATGTCAAGATATCTGAAATAAATTGTTGATCTACTTATCGAAACAAATGTTTTGAAAGCATTGGAACCTATACAAATTGTCAGGAGCCAAGGTGATGGCCCATATGCAACAAAAACCCGACATATGGATTATCTATGGATCCTTGAAAAGAAATAATGAAAACAGGAATCAGAAGAACTATCCCACCATTGCTGTTAATCAAATATCTACTGATAAATTAGGAAAGCCGGTGATGAAGCAATACAATTATGACTTCAATGAAAGTACCAATAAGAATCTGAAGAGATATCGAATGAAGAGTTGAAGCTCATGGATATTATGAACTACTCAGTAAAGATTGACGGACACTATTGTCTGGACTTACCTTTCAAACAAGAAAGTGTTAATTTGCTGAATAATCATCCTATGGCAGAGCAAAGCCACCAGAATTTGAAATGCAAGTTTGGTGAGAATACTAAATTTCATGAAGTAATAATCTCTTTGAAGAATAATAACTGCATGGATGATTGCTTAAAATCTATGTCTACTGAGCAAGAAACAATTCAACAAGTAAAACATCTGACTTCCCTCTGCCTGGTGCCTGTTTCCCAGAGCTCCTGCGGCAACAGATGCGTCCGCTGGACTTGGGGGCGGCAGCTTCGACCACCCCGGGCCGCGGAACTTGAACCGGCCCGTTCGCAGAGCTCGGTGAGCCGCGGGACTGACTTACCATCGCCCGGTGGGGTAACAACATATCGCCTCAGCGCAGAGGGAAAATGAGGAGGGAAGAGACAGTAACCCTAAGATTTTTGCCTCCATCACAGTGAGGAGGTGCCTGGTGAACTCACTGTGGTGGATGTTAATTTGTGTTTGTTGTATGTTTTGTTGTTTATTATTATATGCATGACTGCAGGCAACAACATTTCGTTCAGACCGAAAGGTCTGAATGACAAATAAAGGATCTAAGTCTAAGTCTAAATCATGCCTGATTTTAAGGGTTTGGTGCACACGGTACGTCTTTAAACTAAAAACAGTGTTTTAATAAGAGTAATAATCAAGTTATGCTTGCTTCTAGAAGACGAAAGTGAAGATGGAAGTCGTTATGGCATGTGTCTTTAAATTTGAGACTGCCCGTTATATTGTGGGTGGGATTTATGATGTATTCTAGGACGTGTTTGGAGCTAAGCTTCTTGCGCAGAAGCTTCGTTTTTTGTTAAGTTTGGGACCAGCATGAGGAGTCACGAGGAGTTTTCTAACCTTTAAAGCGATATGCTGGAGTTTGACGAAGATTATAGTGTACATGCGTATAACGACATTCTACTTAATCATGTAGTCCACTTAGTGGCTAGAGGGAGTAATCTCTGGAACGATATGAAAAATCTGCCGCTACAAGGGAGTCGGCAACAGCAGCCGACGCTGGACAAAGGGACATCTCAAGATGGCGGCGGATGGAGGAGAAGATCGGTGTCACCACGCAACGGGCCTTTAAGGCCAAGATAAGGCTGCACTTTTTTAAGAGCTTTCAAACTTGGTGGACACCAGAAACGTGGCAACTCTTTGTCTACTGTCTGGGTGAAGTCTACGATTACACTACAATTGTTGCACTTTTGTACTTAGCTATGATTGTGCTTATCTATAGTATGATTTTACTGGATTGTATGCAATGCAAAGAATTTGTTGGTACGTAGGAAAGTATCATCCTCGTTGTATTGGACAAGGATCATAGATCAATTGCCTTAGGTAGCTAATAATGTGTAGAATTTGACCTTCCAATCTCTTTGAGCCCTTCCGCCCAACTTGCCCTCACCGACCAATATGTCCCATCTACACCAGTACTGCCTGCATTTGGCCCATATCCCTCTAAACCTATCCTATCCATGTACTTGTCTAAATGTTTCTTAAACGTTGTGATAGTGCCTGCCTCAACTACCTCCTTCGCCAGCTTGTTCGATACACCCACCACACTTTGTGTAAAAAAATTACCCCTCAGGTTTTCCTATTAAATCTTTTCCCCCCTTGCCATAAACCTAGGCTCTCTGGTTATCGATTCCCCTTCTCTGGGCAAGAGACTCTGTGCGTTTACCCGATCGATTCCTCTCATGATTTTGTACAGTTGCGCAGTGAACAGTGTTGAAGAATAATGTCGCAGTGAGTTTGAGTTGAGTTTAGTTTATTGTCACGTGTACCGAGGTACAGTGAAAAGATTTGGTGGCATGCTGACCAGCCAGCGGAAAGACAAAACGTGATTACAATCGAGCCATCCACAGTGTACAGGTACATGATAAAGGGAATAACATGAATAACATTTAGTGCAAGATAAAGTCCAGTAAAGTTTGATCAATGATAGTCCAAGGGTCTCCAACGAAGTAGGTAATAGCTCAGGACTGCTCTCTAGTTGTTGATAGGATGGTTCAGTTGCCTGTTCACAGAGTCGCGCAAAACATGATTTGTACAATTGATCAGTGCTGTGGGAATGCCAACAGAGTGGATAGATGAGGACAAAACAAGCAAAAGCAAATCAACTGGGAGTCAGCACCGAATGCAGCAGACTCAACGACAGCCTGATCCTTATACTCACTACAGCCATGGAACATTAATGCATGGGCTGCTTGTCTCAGAGTTGGGGGAGCTGCCAACTGAACGAGTGCCGACATCCATAATCCCAACGTTTAATTTGTACATGTAAACATTGAAACAGTTTTGATGCTTACAAAATAGACATTTCAGGAGTCTGGCAAGGAAGACAGTACAGGCTTTCACACAGTGAGCATCTGGGCCACTTTCAACAAGCTCACTGTGCAAATATGATAACGAGCACATGCTGGTTTTTGTAATGAACGATTTCACCCTCTCTGTTCCAGGTCGTAGATGGATGTTCCTTCAACGTAAATCAAGTAAACTCAAACACAGTCAAACACTTGCAATCAAGCAAGAGCCAATAGCTGGAGTATTGACACATTCAATGCAACACCAAGGGAATTCTGCATTGTTATGTTCAAGACTGCTTTCCAGAAACAGTTTGTGGATGTTCCAAGTGCATCAAAGACACTGTTCAAATGAATTTCTTTTGCTAATGCAAAGTGAACTTTTTGTTCTCTTATCTAAATTAGAGCAGCACAGCGGCGCAGCAGTTGCTGCCTTACAGTGCCAGAGACCCGGGTTCAATCCTGACTATGGTTGCTGTCTGTATGGAGTTTGGACGTTCTCCCTGTGACCATGTGGGTTAACTCCCACATGCCAAAGACGTGCGGGTTTGTAGGTTTATTGGTTTCTGTAAATCACCCCTAGTGTGTAGGATAGAACTAGTGTATGGGTGATTACTGGCCAGCACGGACTCGGTGGGCCAAAGGGCCTGTTTCCATGCTGTATCTCTAAAGTTAAATTTATAATATTTAGTTGTGAAAAGGAATCAGGGACTCCAGTTGTTAGATACGATCAGTGAGGCTGGGAATTTGGAGATTGGGTGGTGATGAACAAGATCTTGACTTCTTTAGACATGGTAAATGTGGGAACCTGATCCTGGTGGTGGACAAATGTGGGACCTGGATTTCAAAGATTGGGGAAAGGGATGAGGGAGATGTGAGGTAAATCTTTTTATTCACCTGAAAAGTTGTTATGATCTGAAACTCACTGCCCATACTGCAGCAGAATCAATTGGATGGGAATTTGAATAGGCAATTAGGATAATTTATAGGACAAAGAGTTGGGGGAATGCAATTCATTGTTCTCTAAGGATAGTATTGATGGGCTGAATGGTCACAACTGAAAGTCGGTAAATGTTTGACTTTAGACTTTAGAGACACAGCAGGGAAACAGACCCTTCGGCCCACAATTAGACAAGTACTATCCTACACAGGAGAGACAATTTACAATATTACTGAAGCAAATTAACCTACAAACCTGCACGTCTCTGGTGTGTGGCTGGAAACCAAAGCACCCGGACAAAACCCATGCGGTCACAGGAAGAACATATAAAGTCTGTAGAGACCGCACCCATCGTCAGTATCGAACCCGGGTCTCTGGCATTGTGTAGGCAGCAACTCTACCACTTCACCACCGTACTGCTCTGCTATAGGGCAAACAATTCATGATCGCTGGAACGAGCAAGTGAAATGTTATACCTTTTGTCGAGCTGCAGCAGAGGAAATATCAAGAATATAGAGGCGCAGATGTGAGGGCCTTTAATTGCAACATTCAGGAGTTCCAGATTAGAAACACTTAATCGTAATATGAGCTCTGCATAATGTTGGATAGACATGCAAGAAACAGAGTGTATTTTAGTGTGTGACAAACACAGAGCTTTCTTCTCTTCTTACAATGCAGATGTGCAAGGTGACTTTAGTCAGGGGCTGAAGATTTGTTTCCTCCTGATTTTGCCACGTAACATAGCTCGAGGCAGTCCTGCAGCTTTCATGCCAGAGCATGTTTTTGGTCTCCATTGCCACTCACTGAAGTGCACCTGTTTCTGACAGAGGGCAGAGCACTACTAATATATATTACACATCCACTAAATGTTCAAAGGCATTCAGAGTCTGAGGTGGAGACTCTTCTGTAACTGTGAATTTGAAACAAAGAATCTTTGAGCTGTGCAGTCAAGTTGAACAAGACAGTTATCATGAAATATTTATCACCTTTGCCAGTCATGGCTGTTTGTGTGTAGAGTGCTTCTTTCCACTTATTTGATTTCAAGCTATATCAGGACAATGAGTGAGATTGATTTCTCTCCGCTTGTCTGGATGAGTACAGTTCCAATTATGCTTTAGGAACTCAAAACATTCAGTAAAAAGAAGCATGCTTTATACGCACCCCATCCTCCACCCTGAAATTTCAATCCCTTCGTCACCTTGGTGGTACTGTGTACAATCTACAAAACTTGCTAAGATTACTCAGTCATCATCTGATCAATGTAAGGTGTTGTATTTTGGAAAGTCTAATATGGGCAGGACCTACACAGTGAAAGGTTGAATTGAATTTAATTGGATTTTTTATTGTCACATATGACATGTCGCAGTGTAATTCTTTGCTTGCATACCCAAGGTATGCAAATAGTCACCCATAAAGGGCACTTACAAAGTTACAAATCCCCCCACCCCGCGCCAGGTCCCCCTTTGTTCTTCCCCCCTTCCTCCCTCCCCCCTCCCTCATGGCGGTTCCCCCATTCCGGGTCTTCCATTGTCCCTTCCCCTCACTTCCACGTGTCCATCCTGGTCTATCAGTCAGCGCCATCACCGACCGCGCCACATCGACCTCTCCACTAACGCAGCCGGGTCCTCTCCTAATGCCACCGTGGTGCCGACCCAGGCCCCAGACTCAGGGGCCAATAGCCACGGGCTTCATGGACCCGCTCTGGCTCCACCTCCGGCCGGCGAGGCTCCGGCCACGACTAATCTCAGCAGCGCCTCTGGAAGGTGTCCAAATGGAAGGGCTTTGGGCAGAGTTCTAGAGTGGAGGGTTCTAGGAGTGCAGGTGCATGGTTCCTTGAGGTAGATAGGTAGATAGGGCGATCAAAAAGCCTTTCGGCACAATGGCCTTCATCAGTACAGTGTTGAGTAATGAAATTGGGATGTCGTGTTGCAGTCATATAAGACGTTTGTGAGTCCGCATTAGATTATTGTGTTTAGTTCTGGGCACCATGTTATTAGAAATATGTTGTTAACCTGGAAATGATGCAGAGAAAATTTACGAGGATGTTGCCAGGACTCAAGGTCCTGAGCTATAACGAGAGGTTGAGCAGACTGGGACTCTATTCCTTGGAGCGCAGGAGGATGAGGGGTGATCTTATAGAGGGGAGAAAATCGTGAGAGGAATAGATCGGGTAGACACACAGAGTCTCTTGCCCATAGCAGTTGAATCGAGGACCAGAGGACATAGGTTTAAGGTGAGGGGGAAAGATTTAATAGGAATCTGAAGAGTAACCTTTTTCACGAGCGTATCTCACTATTGACATTCGCAAGGGCAATTTAGGATGGAAAATAAATGCTGATACCTTCGCTTGAAATAATAGGATAAAAATCTATCAGATAGTAATATCTGTTCTGCTTTGATTTGTGATATTGCATTGTGAAGGCATACTGAAAGTTTTAGGTGGATATTTCAAATGGGTTGTCACTTGGGACGGCACAGTGATACAGCTGCAGTCCATCATGTTAGTTTGGTGGGAAGGTTCATGAATTAGATCCAAGGATCTAGACCCAATGTCACTGAAGCACGGATGGTGTGCAACGGAGGTTGTCGTAGCCATTTAGCCTAACTCAGTATGTTATAACTATAACCAGTTACCTTTAAATTTTATCTGCCTGTAATTATGTGGGTGGGATTTATACGTAGTCTGAGGCGTGTTTGCGGCTGGGATTCTGGCACAGACTCCCTAGGAGTTTAGTTTAGTTCTATGAAGCTCGGGAAGATACATAGTTTTCGACCATGCACGAACATGACCACGAGTATGATTTAAATGTACTTATACAAGAAGAAGCTTTTATGAATTATCTTACTGTTTGTACTACTACAATAAAGAAACCATGACTCAAGAGACTGCTTTTGGAAGATTCATCTTTCGACGGCATTGAATGTCTCAAGGAGGGCTTGTGGGTGCGTATAGATTATCTTCTGATCCAAGGACATCAATTAAAGTAACTATCACGGACTAAATCCTTGAGACGTTGTAAAACTGTCACTGCAGAGGTGATGAATTGAAGATGATGATGGTTGCATAGTCTTATTCAATGATGGGCAGAGTTTTGCCCTGACCTGATGCTATTTGTTATCGCCGTCCATTGCCCTTCTTGGCCATGAAAGGTTGAGTTTGAGAGTCATAGAGTGGAACAGGCCCTTCAGCCCAAGTTGCCCACAGCGACCAACATGTCCCATCTATACTAGTCCCACCTGCCTGCGTTCGACCAATATCCCTCTAAACCTATCCTATCCATACCTGTCCAATTGTTTCTTAAATGTTACAATATTCCCTGCCTCAACTACCTCCTCAGGTAACTCATTCCATACACCCACCACTCTTTGTGTGAATAAGGTACCCCTCATGTTCCTTTTAAATCTTTCCTATTACCTTAAACCTATGTCCTTTTGGGTCCATAAGGATAAAATGTAATGCATTCACCCCAGAGCATCAAGGACATTTATCCCAGTATGAAATGGAATCAGAATCAACCCCACTGCAAGAGCTGGCAAATTTGGTTGCTCACTCATGCATTTGCTTGGTTGAAAATCATACCAAATTAACTTTAGGTCACAAAGGTCATTCTTGTCAGCATGAATGTCATTTCTGCTTCCACCTGATACAATAGATGTTCAGGATCCATTAGCAAGTTTCATAAAAATCAACTCTAATTTGAATCTTCCCCATTCTCAACTAATAGTTGCTTAGGTATACTATTGGGAAAACTGTAGGGTGATAGCAATATACAGCACATACAGCCACTGTGGTGGCATGGTGTGGTGGAGGCAAAGTGGCGCATCTGGTAGAACATCTGCTCACAGTGCCAGAGACCTGGGTTTGATCCCGTGTACTGTCTGTGTGGAGTTTGCATATTCCCTCTGTGACTATGTGGGTTTCCACTGGGTGCTTCGGTTCTCTCCCACATCCCACAGACGTGCGGGTTTGTAAGTTGATTGGCTTCTGTAAATTGTCCCTGGTGTGTGGTGAGTGGATGAGGTGCTGTCACATGTGCTGAATTACTCCAGCACTTTGGGTCTTTTCTCTGCTTGTTCTCAAATTGTTGCCATGAATCAACGTTAAGCACAACTGGATATATGTGGAGTAGGAAGGAACTATAGATGCTGGTTTATACTGAAGATAGACACAAAATGCTGGAGTAGCTCAACGGGTCAGGCAGCATCTCTGGAGCAAAAGAATAGGTGATGTTTCGGGTTGTCTGAAGAAGGGTTTTGACCCAAAACATCACCAATTCTTTTTCTCCAAGGAAGTTGCTTGATCTGCTGAGTTATTCCCACATGTTGTGTCTATCTTGGCTATGTATGAAGCACTTCAACTTAAATCATAAACTTATTATAAGCTCAAAATGTTCTGCAGCCAATATGTATTTTCGAAGGGACCCAATACGCTGATGTAACTCAGCGGGTCAAGCAGCATCTCAGGAGAACATGGATAGGTGAATTTTCGGATCGGGACAAAGGGACCTGACCTGAAACGTTGCCTATCCATGTACTCCTGAGATGTGTGGGAAGGAACTTCAGATGCTGGTTTACACCGAAGATAGACGCAAAATGCTGGAGTAACTCAGCGGGACAGGCGGCATCTCTGGAGAGAAGGAAGAGGTGATGTTTCAGTTCAAGATCCTTCCTCAGACTGAGAGTCCGGGGAGAGAGAGACTAGAGAAATGGTAGTGTAAGGTGTGAAAACGACAGGTCAAAACAAACGATGATCAAGGAAATGTAGAATGGTTCATTGTTAGCTGAGGGGAAGGTGACAATGAGGCATACAAGCAATAAAATTAATCAGGAAGACAGTGAAACTAGTCGGAGAACAAGGATGAGGGAGGGATGGAGAGAGAGGGAAAACAAGGGTTACTTGAAGTTAAAGTAGTTCTCCTGAGGTGCTGCCTGACCCAATAAGTTACTCCATCACTTGTGTTCTTTTGTGTAAACTAGTACCTGCAGTTCCTTGTCTCTACATTTATTTTTCTAAGTGTATTTATTGATACAGAAACCCAAATTCCACACAGCTGGCACCCACAGCGGGGTAATGATCGCTGATTTAAATGTTGTTCAAGGGATGCAAACCAACCTGAAGAAATGCAGTGGCATCTCTCTCCACTGCCTGAGCAAAGGGACATTAGGTTAGATGTAATGAGTGGTGACAGGGTGAGATAGAAATGGTGAGACACTGCCTAAAAGAAAGTTTTTGGGGCTTTTGATATCAGGAGTCGGAATCCAGAATCCAATTCTACTTTTGCTTTCCCTTGACAATAAAACAAAAGAGTTTTTCAAAGAACAGCCTGAGGTAAATGGGTTTTTATTTTTCATTGACGTTAATTTTTTTTTTACAAATAGCACCCAAAAGGTCAGTCTGTTGTCAATCCCGACTTTAGGTCATGAAAGAATTGCTGTCTGACACAAAATAAATTGCATCAGTTTGGTCAAACTCACACCTGCTATTTCACAGGATGAAGGATATAAATCTGACAGGTGCCATGTTAAAACCATGTTCCAGTTGGAATAAAAAAACTTTGCGCTGTACCAACAGTATTTTTACGTGTAACTTTTTATTAGTCCAGAGTCATTGAGACTTACAGTGGGAAACAGGCCCTTCTGCCCATCGAGTTTGTGCTGACACCATAGAAAGGTGCTGACACTATTCTATGTCACCATAGAGAGCTGCTTATCAGGTTGCGCAACAGCTTGGTTTGGGAACAGCTGCATCCAAGACCGCAAGAAATTGGAGTGAATTGTGGGCGCAGCCCAGACCATCACACAAACCAACCTCCCTTCTTTTGACTCCATTTATACCTCACACCGCCTCAGCAAGGCCACCAGTATAATAAAGGGTGAATTGCACCCTGGCCACTCTTCCCCTCTCCCATCAGGCAGAAGGTATAGAAGTGTGCTATATTTAAGAGGGAGTTAGATGTGGCCCTTGTGGCTAAGGGGATCAGAGGGTATGGAGAGAAGGCAGGTATGGGATACTGAGTTGGATGATCAGCCATGATCATATTGAATGGCGGTGCAGGCTCGAAGGGCCGAATGGCCTACTCCTGCACCTAATTTCTATGTTTCTATGTGAAAACGCACACCTCCAGATTCAGGGACAGTTTCTTCCCAGTTGTTAGCAGGCAACTAAATCATCCTGCTGCAACCAGAGAGCAGTGCTGAACTACTATCCACCTCATTGGTAACCCTTGGACTATCCTTGATTAGACGTTGCTGGCTTTACCTTGCATTAAACCTTATCATGTATCTATACACTGTAAATGGCTCGATTGTAATCATGTTTTGTCTTTCTGCTGACTGGCTGCCACACAACAAAAGTTTTCACTGTACCTCGGTACACATGATAATAAACTAAACTGACCATTTATACTAATCCTGCATTAATCCATATTTTCATTCCCCCACATTCTCATCAATGGTTACTCATAAATATAAAGGATATTGGAAAGGGACTTCGGAGTGTTGGTACACTATTCACAAAATGTTAATTTGTAAGTTGAATCAGTAGTAACGAAGGCAAAAGCATTTAATTCAGGACTAGAATATAAAAACAGGAATGTAATGCAGAGGCTTCATAAGGCACTGGTCAGACCGCATTTGGAGTATTGTGACCAGTTTTGGTCCCAATATCTGGGAAGGATGTATTGGCTTTGGAGAGGGTCCAGAGGAGGCTTATGAGAATGATCCCAGGAATGATTGGGTTAACATATGAGCATTTGACGGCACTGGGGCCTGTACTCGCTGGAGTTTAATAGGATAAAGGGGGACCTCATTGAAACCTAACAAATAGTGAAAGGCCTGGATAGAGTGGATAAGGACAGGATGTTTCCAGTGGGAGAGTCTTAAACCAGAGGGCATAGCCTCAGAATAAAAGGACATACCTTTAGAAAGGAGATGAGGAAGAATTGATTTAGTCAGTGGGTGGTGAATTCATTGCCATAGACTGATAGTTCTCCTCAAGACCGCTGTCTAGTGGTGATAGGATGGTTCAGTTGCCTGATAACAGCTGGGAAGAAACAGTCTCTGAATCTGGAGGTGTGCGTTTTCACACTTCTGTACCTCATGCTTGATTGAAGAGGGGAGAAGAGGGAGTAACCAGGGTGAGATTGGTACTTGATTATGCTGGTGGCCTTGATGAGGCAGCGTGAACTCTATATAACTCCAAACACACAGATATGCTCTGAAGAAGGGTTTTGGCCCAAAACGTTGGCTATTTCCTTTGCTCCATAGATGCTGCTGCACCCGCTGAGTTTCTCCAGCATTTTTGTGCACACAGATATGCATTTGGTTCATAGCTCATGTCTATTCAACAATCTATTAATAACTTAGCAATCTATTTAGTTCAAGCAAAACTTCGAATGGCAACAAGACCCAAAAATTCAGGCAGCAAGAGGAATCTATGTTAGCCAAAATATCTCCCCTACTTTCCTTCCAATTGTACATATTCATACATCAAAATAGCAGAGCCCCTTCAATGATACACAAAAGATTTGAAGAATGCAACTTGGTTGTAAATTTACTAATAGGTCGGTCTTGGTTATATGTTTACAATCAATGTAGGATCTCAAACACAGGAGCTCCTGAGTCAGAGGTTGGAGGGCATCCATTAAAATAATTTAATACTTCGAAGGAAACTCCACAGTCAGTTTGCACTGTCTAACCCCTGGCGGCTCTTGTGTATTGTAAATGCTAAGAATAGAAATCACTCCGTCCAGTGTGCCTGTGTAACATGGATCAAATTAATGCTAACTGTTCAGACAGGAGAGTGTTAAGTGCTGGCACCTCGGTCATGTAGAGATGTAGAATCAAATCCATGCAGGCTATCTGTATAGCACTCTCAGTCCCATTGTCTGATATTTTGATATTACCCAGCAAATCATTCTTTTTCAAGCATCCATCCTTTTGAAAGCCGTGGTTTACGATTCGAAAAGGCCATGTTCCATACACTAGTTTAGTTTAGTTGAGTTTAAAGACACATCGCAGAAACAGGCCCTTCAGCCCACCAAGTCAGCGCCGACCAGCGATCCTGTGCAATAGCACTATCCTAAACACTAGGGGCAATTTATAATTTTACCAAAGCCAAAAGTCTGAAGATCGGTGTCCAACCGAAACGTCACCCATTCCTTTTCTCCAGAGATGCTGGCTGACCAGCTGAGTTACTCCAGCTATTTATGTCAATCTTCAGTTTAAACCGGCATCTGCAGTTCCTTCCTACAGAATTAACCAATAAACCTGTACGTCTTTGGGGTGTGGAGCACCCGGAGGAAATCCATGTGGTCACGGGGAGAACGTGCAAACTTTGTACAGACAGCACCCGTAGTTAGAATCAAACCCAGGTCTCAGGAGCTGTAAGGCAGCAACTCTACCGCTGTAAGGCAGCAACTCTGCCGCTGTAAGGCGACAACTCTGCCGCAGTACCTCTACCGTGCTGCCCCTAACCAGAAATAAATCTCACAGGAATAACACAGGCAGAACACACCTTACTGCTATTTCCCCGGATGTTTGCCAGCCCTGCCAGGATCGCAGAGAGCTCTGACAGAACGTTCGGCACGGACGCTGAGAATAGACAATCCCGTGCAGAAAAAGGAATTGAAACTGAAATATCCAATCATTCACAGTAGGGTGTAATTCATGACAGCAAGAAACATAACAACAATTATAGAGGCTGTGGAGTTCAGGGCTCATTCTCTTATGTATCCATTGCCCGTGGCTCAGTCACATGTGAACATTGATTTCCTCTGCTAAAAATTCTATTCCATACAGAAAAGTTGAACTAAATCTAAGCTGTGGTCAATGCAAACACATTACTACATTGCGAATTCAGCAGATAAAATGTACCTTGTTACACCCCTTACATTTTTTGTATCTGCACTTTCTCTGTAACACTATCTTCTGCACTCTGCTTTCCTTCGCTTTTTGCATCATTGATCGTGCTCCTGTATGTAGAAACAAAGAACTGCAGATGTTGGTTTATACCAAAGATAGACACAAAGTGCTGGAGCAACTCAGTGGGTCAGGCAGCATCTCTGGGGATAAAGGATGGGTAACGTTTAATGCAAAATCTCTTCTACATAATTCTAAGCTGCAACTGGAGTCGTTAATACCAGTGTACAACTCAAAGAGGTTCAGCCCTGAATGTGTGCTCTGAGAGCTGTAATACGTTACCTTTATTTGGGTCTTGGATGCTCTAATGCTTTCAACTTGAAAACCATTGTTATCTTTTTTGACTGCCCCTCGTCATGTTTTCAGTGCCAAACCTGCTTCTGATAACTGCAGAAAAAGTTTAAACAAAGAATTGCAGATGCTGGTTTATACTCATTGGGTCAGTCAGCATCTCTGGAGAAAAAAGATGGGTGCCATTTAGGTCGGGACCCTTCTTCAGACTGAAAGTAGGAGTTCGGAGGGGAGAGGGGTAAAGAGCTGGAGGCGAGAAAAGACCAGGACCATTCAGGGCCAGCCACAAATGACTTCAGTCAGGGCAGTGCCTGATATAGTAAGTCCATTGTTGGCCAGAAAAGGTGTGATCTCAGGAGAAACAATGTTGAGAACTGTGGAACTAGTAAAACGACTAGGGTGGAGGGGGGCAAATAGGGAGGGGGTGGGGGAGGGGGGGAAGGGGAGAGGGGATGGAAGTAGAAGATTAAGTTACTTAAAATTAGTGTATTCAATGGTCATATCACTGGGGTGTAAGCTACCCAAGCAGTCTGAAGAAGGGTCTCGACCCAAAACGTTGCCTATTTCCTTCGCTCCATAGATGCTGCCTCAGCCGCTGAGTTTCACAGCATTTTTGTCTACAAGCGAAATATGAGGTGCTGTTCCTCCAAGTTGCGGGTAGCCTATCTCTGGTAATGGAGGAGGCCATGGACAGAAAAGTCTGAAGAAGGGTCTCGACCCGAAACGTCACCCATTTCTTCTCTCCAGAGATGCTGCCTGACCCGCTGAGTTACTCCAGCATTTTGTGTCTACCTTCGATGTAAACCAGAATCTGCAGTTCCATCCTAGACCGAAAGGTCAGGATTAGAACGGGAAGGTGAGTTGAAATGGTTGGTATCCGGGTGATCCCCTAGTGTTCAACGAAAGGGTTGCGGGGACATATATGGTTTGCTTTTGCAAATGTATTATATGATTTGCCTGGACAGCACACAAAACTATATTTCCTTGCTGTAAAGTGATACTGGTAGCAACAATATACCAATAAAAAACATTCCACCGCTCCATCATATATATTCTTATTCTCCTAGTTTAAGGCATAGACCAAACTAATGTAGCACAGAACAGCACGGGGGCATAGTGCTGGAGTTGCTGCCGTATTGTGCCAGTCCTGTGTTCGATCCTGTCTACGGGTGCTGTCTGTATGGTGTTTGTACCTTCTCCCCGTGATCTGCGTGGGATTCCTCTGGGAGCTCCAATTTCCTCCCACACTCCAAAGACGTACAGGTTTGTAGGCTAATTGGATTGGTAACATTCTAAATTGTCCCTAGTGTGTGTAGGATAGTGTTAATGTGTGGGGATTGCTGGTCAGCAAGGACTTGGTGAGCCGAAGGGCCTGTTTACATGCTGTATCTCTGAACTAAACTAAGTTCAAAACGCTTACATCAGTAATGACGTAAGGTTTCATACCTTTAATCACTTTCCCATCACTTTCAACTATTTTATCAAACTCCTGAAACCTACTAGGTTTCCTTGCCCCACCTGTTGTGTCACTAATTGGCTTCACAGAATTGCCTCCATTTCTATAGATAAAACGTTCTTCCATTTCCTATGTTTGATCCTTGTTTGATAATAATGACTCACTGCACTTAAACACTGCATTACAAAAAGCCCACATGAAACCAATTTGTCAAGAGATTTTTTTGTCATTCTATTAAGGTCCTCTTTATTCAAAAGAATAAAAAGCTGCCCCCATTGCTAATCATTGCTCGTGTCTCAATCCATCCAGTTTTGGGAACAAATGGATGGTTCTCTGTATCTTGTTTAACAGCATAATGGGATATGGAACCGGACTAGTGTTCATTAGGCTGGAATATTGATTTTAGTTTAGTTTAGAGATACAGTGCAGAAAGATGCTCATCGGCCCACTGAGTCCGGGCCGACCAGCAAACACCCCGTACGCTAACACTATCCTACACACTAGGGCTAATTTTTACCGAAGCCAATTAACCTACAAACCTATACGTCTTTGGAGTGTGGGAGGAAACCGGAGCATCTGGAGAAAACCCACATGGTCACAAGGAGAATGTATAAACTCAGTACAGGCAGCACCTGTAGTCAGGATTGAACCCGGGCCTCTGGCGCTGTAAGGCAGCAACACTACCGTTGCGCCACCGTGCCGCCCTGGATCAGGAGGCATGAATTGAATTGAATTTCCTTTATTGTCATTCAGACCTTTCAGTCTGAACGAAATTTCTAATTCCTCCACTGAAATATGGAATTTTGATTAAATTGCTAGTTATGGTGAAACTACAGAATCGTCATGAAGGGGGAATCTGGCTCCCTCATGTATCCATGGAGGGAAATTCTGCACTTCTTGCCTGAATTTCCACACACGCAATGATTGACCCACAAATGTGGTTAAATCCTTAAATGCCTCCTCTGCTGACCATAGGGTTTGGAAGACGTTTCGGGCTCAACAATGAATGCTTTAGTTTAGTTTAGTTTAATGTCATGTGTACAGAGGTACAGGTACAGTGAAAAGCATTTTGTTGCGTGCTATCCAGTCAGCAGAAAGACTATACATGATTACTATCAGGCAATCCACAGTGTACAGCTACAGCTTGAAGGGAATAAAGCTATGTGCAAGATAAAGTCCAGTAAGGTCTGATTAAAGATAGTCCAAGGGTCTCCAGGGAGGTCAGGACCGCTCTCTAGTTGGTGATAGGATGGTTCAGTTCAGTTGCCTGATAACAGCTGGGAAGAAACTGTCCCTGAATCTGGAGGTGTGCATTTTCACACTTGCCTGATGGGAGAGGGGAGAAGAGGGAAGGACCGGGGATAAGACTCATCCTTGATTTTGCCGGTGGCCTTGCTGAGGCAACGTGAAGTGTAGATGGCAGTACAATTTGCAGCAAAAACCTGCAGATTCTGGTAATCCAAAATAAATACAAAGAATACCACAAGCATATGGCAGTTGGATGCCAACAATGGGGAGAGGAAGAAAGACAATGTTTTAGGTCAAGGACAGAGAAAGTAAGAAAATACTTGAGATTGAGGACAGGGAAAGCACATTGATGGAACTGTTTTAGTTCCAGTAAAAGGTTGCTGTGGACTCTCCCAGTTTCTCTCACGGTTGGTGCTGTCTAACCTGCTGAGTGTTTTATGCAGTTGTTAATGATATTAGTTTGGATTAGTTTAGTTTAGAAACATAGAAACATAGAAATTAGGTGCAGGAGTAGGCCATTCGCCCCATCGAGCCTGCACCGCCATTCAATATGATCATGGCTGATCACCCAACTCAGTATCCCGTACCTGCCTTCTCTCCATACCCTCTGATCCCCTTGGCCACAAGGGCCACAGCTAACGCCCTCTTAAATATAGCCAATGAACTGGCCTCAACTACCCTCTGTGGCAGAGAGTTCCAGAGATTCACCACTCTCTGTGTGAAAACAGTTCTCCTCATCTCGGTTTTAAAGGATTTCCCCCTTATCCTTAAGCTGTGACCCCTTGTCCTGGACTTCCCCAACATTGGGAACAATCTTCCTGCATCTAGCCTGTCCAACCCCTTAAGAATTTTGTAAGTTTCTATAAGATCCCCTCTCAATCTCCTAAATTCTAGAGAGTATAAACCAAGACTATCCAGTCTTTCTTCATAAGACAGTCCTGACATCCCAGGAATCAGTCTGGTGAACCTTCTCTGCACTCCCTCTATGGCAATAATGTCCTTCCTCAGATTTGGAGACCAAAACGGTACGCAATACTCCAGGTGTGATCTCACCAAGACCCTGTACAACTGCAGTAGAACCTCCCTGCTGCTATACTCAAATCCTTTTGCAATGAAAGCTAACATACCATTTGCTTTCTTTACTGCCTGCTGCACCTGCATGCCTACCTTCAATGACTGGTGTACCATGACACCCAGGTCTCGCTGCATCTCCCCCTTTCCCAATCGGCCCCCATTTAGATAATAGTCTGCTTTCCCGTTTTTGCCACCAAAATGGATAACCTCACATTTATCCACATTATACTGCATCTGCCAAACATTTGCCCACTCACCCAGCCTGTCCAAGTCACTTTGCAGTCTCTTAGCATCCTCCTCACAGCTAACACTGCCCCCCCAGCTTAGTGTCATCCGCAAACTTGGAGATATTGCCTTCAATTCCCTCATCCAGATCATTAATATATATTGTAAATAGCTGGGGTTCCAGCACTGAGCCTTGCGGTACCCCACTAGTCACTGCCTGCCATTGTGAAAAGGACCCGTTTACTCCTACTCTTTGCTTCCTGTTTGCCAGCCAGTTCTCTATCCACATCAATACTGAACCCCCAATGCCGTGTACTTTAAGTTTAGTTTGGTTTAGTTTAGCTTAGTTTTGTTTGGTTTGGTTTAGTTTTGTTTGGTTTAGTTTAGTTTAGTTTAGAGATACAGCATGGAAACAGGCCCGGTTGGCCCACCAAATCTGCACTGATCAACAATCTACAATGCAAGATGGCCCCCAAGCCGAGTGACTCGCTGCGTGGATCTGCAATCACTCGTTACAATTGCCCCACTCTTTTCAGTGCACTGCGGATGTCTCAATTGTAATTACGTACAGTCTTTCTGCTGACTGGTGGGCACGCAGCAAAAGCTTTTCACTCTACCTTATACCACGTAATGCTAAACTCAACTAAACTAAACCCCATACGCTAATTATATCCTACACTCTAGGGACAATTTACAAAAGCCAATTAACCTACAAACCTCCACGTCTTTGGAGTGTGGGAGGAAACTGGTGCATCCAGAGAAATCTCATGTGGTCGCAGGGAGAACATGCAAGCTCTGTACAGACAGCACCTGTGATCAGGAGCGAACCCGGGTTTCTGGCGCAATAAGGAACCAACTCTACTGCTGCGTCACTCTGCACCCTTAACATCCTTTAAGCAAACCTTTAATATCTTGATAGGAAATCAAAAGTAGCATATCAGAACCAGAGACAAAAAAAGTTTTAAACTGACTTTTCTGCACCTATAATATTATGGGTAGATCCTTTGTTGAACTTCCCAACAATTGGTTGACTTTATGTATCAGACTGGGAACATAAACTTTTGAAACAGGCTGTACATGGGTTCAATCCACTAAAGTCCCCAATCTCTCTGCTACTCTGACCCTAAAATGCATTACAATTTTACCCCACAAAATATGACAACCTGGCACTTCCAAACCTCGCAACAATGTCCCGCAGGTAGTGCTGTTTGCCTCGAGTGACTTGGGTTCGATCCTCACCTCCGATTCATTCCACATGGAGTTTGCACATTATCTTGGTCAAAGCAGCAGGATTTCTGGAGTATCTTAATGGAAGGATAAATGTAACAATGCGGAGAGGATACAATGAGAATAATTCCAGAGTTCATGGCCTTGTCATCTGGTGGCTCTGTTGCAATGATAAAGCGATTAAGTTTGATGATTAAGGCAGCACAGTGGTGCAGCGGTAGAGTGTCAGCCTTAGAGTGTTAGAGACCCGGGGTCATTCCTGTCTGTGTCAAGTTTTCACGTTCTCCCTGTGACTACGTGGGCTTTCTCAGGGTGCTCCGGTTTCCTCCCACATCCCAAAGAAAAGCAGGTTTGTTGGTGAATTGATTTCTGTAAATTGTCCCTAGTGTAGGATAGATCTAGTGCATGGGGTGATCGCTGGTTGGAGCAGATTCGGTGGGCTGAAGGGCCTGTTTCCACGCTGTATCTCTAAAGTCTAAAGTAAAGACTAAACTAAACTAAACTATACTAAACTAAACTAAACTATAGTTAGTGTACAAATAAACTGCATATTCTGGTTTATAGCAACGATAGACACAAAAAGCTGGAGTAACTCAGCGGGTCAGATGAAACTAGGAATAGACCAAAATTAAAGGGATGCAAATCACATGGACTGTTATAGGGCGGCAATAGAAAGAAAAAAAAAATCCTTAGTGAGAGTGCATCAAGTGCCATTTTATCCAGAGTTGATGTATGGACTCGGGGAAACTCTACAGCAAAGGGACAAAGATCATCTCTGCTTCCCACACCTTAGCTGCCTTTAGGAGCTGACGTGTAAGCATGGGATCAGTTGACACACTGAAAGCTTCAGGGACCTTATGACAAGATAAACATCCAGTTTTTTTTTTCCAATCATTCTTATTAAGCCAACAAAACAAACTCCACTGAGAATCAATCTTTGCCTGAACAAATTGTCTTAAACCAACATTCTCATTACAGTGTACCCATTAAATTATGTATACGATGAATAATGGTTCTCGCTCTGATGCAGATTAACTTTAATTCCCGCTGTTGTAAGCTTGGAAACAATTTTGATTTTTACAAACATTAATGTAAAAAACACCAAATCGGAAATAAGTGCAAATTGGGCGGTGTGGGTTCGGTGGGCCGAACTGCCTGTTTCCATGCTGTATCTCTATATTAATCTAAACTAAGCCCCTCATCTTGGTGTGAGAGTGTCATCATCCAAGCTCATAACTATCCTAATTGAACAATTTCAGATAATTGCCCATTCCAATATTGTATCTCGCATTTCCTGCATTCAGTTTTGTTTCCTGACCCTTTTGGTCATTTCAGATCCGGAGACACAAGAGACCGCAGATACAGAAATGTCGAAGCAAAGTACGAGCTGCAGGTGGAACTCAATAGGTCAGGCAGCATCTATGGAGGGACAAGGATAGCCGAGACCTTTCATATGTTCTGTCATCTTGATTAGTACGGGGGAATCGTCGTAGAGTTGGAGGGAAGGGGGAATCTGAGCTTTCTGTCCTGGGCCTCCTCCATGGCCAGAGTGAGTCCCACTGCAAATTGGAGGAGCAGCACATATTTTGCTTGGGTTGTTTACACCTCAGCGGTATGAACATTGACCTCCAATTTCAGGTAGTCCTTGCTTTCTCCCTCCTTCCCCTCCCCTTCCCAGCCCTCCCACAGCCTACTGTCTCCGCCTCTTCCTTTCTTCTTCCCGCTCACCCCCACATTAGTCTGAAGAAGGATCTCGACCCGAAACGTCGCCAATTTCCTTCGCTCCATAGACGCTGCCTCACCCACTGAGTTACTCCAGCATTTTTGTCTACTGATTAGTAGGTCAGAGGTTATGGGGAGAAGGCAGGAAGGAAAGATCGTTCAGCCTTGATTGAATGACGGAGTAGATTTGATGGGCCGAATGACCTAATTCTACTCCTATCAATTATGATCTTATGACCTTATGATCTACTTACATGAGGCATACGTTTGTTATTCACTGGCCACCTGGGTCTCTTTTCCCTTGAGATAAGAAGGCTGAGGAAACATTGAATCATAGAAGCGACCAGCACAGAAACAGGCCCTTTGAGCAAATCTTGCCCACTGACCACACTGCTTACTACATCTACACTAAGTCAAGTCATGTCAAGAGAGTGTAATGTCATGTGTCCCAGATAGGACAATGACATTCTTGCGTTACTATGCCCTAATATAAGGCTTTAAAATTGTTTAAAAATGTCTGAAGAAGTGTCCTGTCCGGAAATGTAATTTGTCCCCCTCCCTCCACATATGCTGCCTGACCCATTGAGTTCCTCCTGCATAAGGTCATAAGTGATAGGAGCAGAATTAGGCCATTCTGCCCATCAAGTCTACTCCACTATTCAATCGTGGCAGATCTATATCTCCCTCCTGCTTTCTCCCCATAACCCCTGACAACCATACTAATCAAGAATCTATCTATCTCAAAACCCTTCTCGACCCGAAACATCACCCATTCCTTCTATCCAGAGATGCTGCCTTTCCCGCTGAGTTACTCCAGCATTTTATGTGTATCTTCGGTTTAAACCAGTTCCTTCCTTCAATTTTCTTTCCGCTGGGTTGTAAGCAGCCCAAGTGAAATATGAGGCGCTGTTTCTAAAATTTGCGCTGGGCCTCATTCTAACAGTGGGCCTCACTATCACTCCAATAGTGGGCCTCACTCTCACTCTAACAGTGGGCCTCACTCTCACTCTAACAGTGGGCCTCACTCTCACTCTACAGTGGGCCTCACTCTCACTCTAACAGTGGGCCTCACTCTCACTCTACTCTAACAGTGGGCCTCACTCTCACTCTAACAGTGGGCCTCACTCTCACCTAACACTGGGCCTCACTCTAACACCTCACTCTAACACTGGGCCTCACTCTAACACTGGGCCTCACTCTCAGTGGGCCTCACTAACACTGGGCCTCACTCTCACTCTAACAGTGGGCCTCACTCTCACTCTAACACTGGGCCTCACTCTCACTCTAACAGTGGGCCTCAAATGCACTCTAACAGTGGGCCTCACTCTAACACTGGGCCTCACCCTCACTCTTACACTAGGCCTCACTCTCACTCTAACAGTCGGCCTTACTCTAACAGTGGGCCTCACTCTCACTCTAACAGCACAAGACAGAATGGGTTAGATTCATAATTCTGGATTCTTGTTAAAATGTTTTTAAACACACATACATTATAAATGAGATAATGAACTTTATGGGCCTAGAAACATTGTAAAAAAGAAACATTGGAACTGTCTCCCCGCTGCCCCGCACTCTCTCTCCCCGCTGTTTCACTGTCCTTCTGATTAATTTCACTGTTTGTATGCCCCCGGGCAGCTGTCACCTTCCCCCCCGCTCAGCTAGCAATGTACCATTCTCACATTTCCCCATATCAGCATCTGTCGGAGTATTGCTAAAATGTGTCCATAATCACCCATGAAATCCGCCCATTTGCGTGAGAGTAATCTGTTTGCATTTTCACACCTCTACCCTTCCATACCTCTGGACTCTCACTCTAACCCAAGACTCTTAAAGTCAATGAATCAAATGAAACTGGTCTTCGATTGAAAGCAATGTACATCACCCCTTTCAGCATCTGCCTTGATCTGTCATTTTCACACCTTACCCTTCCATACCTCTGGACTCGCTCTCCCCTGACCCGTTGAGTTACTGTAGCTTTTTGTGTCTATTTTCGGTATAAACCAGCATCTGCAGTTCCTTCTTACGCATAACCATCAAGGATTCTGCACTCGATGAAATTGACCAATCCACGATAAAGGAGATAATGGTTAGCGCAAGATAATATCTTCAATTGTTGTTACTGTGTTTACGTACAAAAATCCGACTGTTTTTTTAAATTCTACATTGCTAACACACATCTCAAGCTCCAATGATGTGTCCTTGGATCCAAGCTCTCATCACGAAAAAAATCTTTAATATTTTTGGCTTCAGTTTTAACAGGTGCTGTTTGCCTGACCCTGGAGCCATGTCGGCGTTTTTAAGCAGTTTCTTTAGGTCATATTGAAGTCTCCTTCTCCATCCATCCTGCCTGCTTCATGTAATGAGAGATGTCGATTTTGTGACAGGGACTCATCACGCTGCAGGTGTTGCCACCATCTGCCTTAGTGACACGACCACAAGCACAGTCCCTCAGGGCAAAAGAGGGCAGGAGAGAGCAGAGAAATTACATCTTGCATCAGGCTAAATGAGTCGCACATGTCATCCGCTGCTCTCGCTGTTCTAAGAGTCAAAAAACATCCAGACACAAGCCTCCCCTGTGACGACTTCAGCATTGTTCAGTTTAGTTTAGAGATACAGCGTGGAAACAGGCCCTTCGGCCCACCGAGTCCACGCCGACCAACGACACTAGCGCTATCCTACACACTCGGGACAATTTACAATTCTTACTGAAGCCAAATTAACCTACAAACCTGCACATCTTTGGAGTGTGGGAAGAAACCGGAGCACCCAGGGGAAAACCCACATGGTGATGGGGAGAACATGCAAACCCCGTACAGACAGCACCCATAGGCAGCAACTCTACCGCTGTGCCACTGCGTCACCCTTGTTATTTTTAATGACCAAATAAAGTACATTCTTTCCTACAGTCTAAAAAATTGCCTGAATGAAAATTATATATTCTTACTAGACTAAGTGGGACCCGTTGGGTCCCATGTTCACACGGAAGGGCTGGTCCCCTGACGCAATATTCCACCTCTCCACCAATTCCAATATTGGTAGCCACTGGGGGGGGGGGGGGGGGTTCTGGAGCGCTAGTATGGGTGTAGTGGAGGGGGGGCTCTGAGCGAGGTGTCCAAAGATGACGGCCGTTGGTGGCGGCGTTCTGTCGGAAATCGCAGCACAGTGGGCCAAAAGCGGTCAAGATCAGTGTTTTAGTAATATAGATACCATTACAACAAAATAGGAAAAGGAATCGTTATAAAATAATTTTAAAAAATGAATTGCAGATGCTGGTTTATACCAAAGAGTCACATAAAATGCTGGAGTAACTCCACGGGTCAGGTGGCATCTATGGAGAAAAATCTTCCCCTCTTCGCCACTAAAAGTCATTTAACCAATTCACCGCATGTATCCCTCTTGGGATCACACCGTCTCTAGCCAACAATTCGCCGAGCGGGAACCTTCTTGCCTGAGGTCATCTGCTGCTGACCCCGATATTTCCAACTCCTTCTGCCGAAGAGTAAGCAAATCATGAATTATTATAAATCTGAAATCTGAAAGGACACAAAGAGCTGGAGTAACTCAGCGGGTCAGGCAACAACCTTGGAGGACATGGTGGCATTTCAGGCCAATTGGTCATTCTAATAGTATTACCTGCCACACTTTGTCCAGCTTTCTTCCCCAGCTGGAATAACGCAGCGGGTCAGGCAGAATCTCTGGAGAAAAGGAGTAGCTGACGTTTCAGGGTGAGACCCTTGTTCAGTCGTGACGTGAAACATCATCTATTCCATTTCTCCAGAGATGCTGCCTGACCTGCTGATTTACTCCAGCTTTTTGCGTCTACCTTCAGTTTAAGCCAGCATCTGCTGTTCCTCCCTACACAATACTCTAAATGTGGCCTCATCAACATCTTATATAACTGCAACATGGCCCCCAACATCTATATGCAATACTTTGACTGAAGCTTTTTTGACCACCCTGTCTACCGGCGACGCCACTTTCAAGGAAAAATGATGTGGAACCTGATGTGCAGCTTTAGCCGCGGCAGCAAAATCGTCACGTAACCATGTTCTCCTGAGATGCTGCCTGACTAGCTGAGCTACTCCAGCACTTCCCAGCTCAATTATCAGCCTGACCATAAGAGTGGGACGCAGCTGGGCACTCCACGATGAGTAGTTCACTACCTCAATCATCGACAACAGCTAAAAAGCTGGCAGTCGGCGAGTTGTGGAGCACTCATCACTGCTCTCATGGAGGCTTGAGCCCATGCAGAACAAAGCTGCTGCTTGACACCCTTGCCTCTGGAGTCAATAGCCTGTCATTCCCAAGTGGTGAATGCATGCCTAGTTACGCCATTGGAAAAAGACACCTGCCCACAGATGGACTGGAGAGGTAGCTGCACAAAGGTTTGTCGGGCAAGCTGTTTACATATCCATTGGAGTAGTCATTAGCATTAATCCCAAGTGCAACGGGTGCTATTACATGGAGTGCATGAAAAATGGAGAGCAGCCTTTGAAAAGACAGTTTAGTTTAGTTTAGTTTAGTGTAATTTAGTTTAGTTTAATTCAGTTCAGTTCAGTTCAGTTTAGTTTAGTTTAGAGACTAAAGGGGAAGAAACAGCCCCTTTGGGCACTCCATGTTATAGCACACATTGCACTTGCAAACAATCCTAATGACTACTTTAAGTCCACGACAACCAGCGATCACCGTACACTAGCACTAACCTACACACTAGGGACAATGTACAACTGAAGCCAATTAACCTACAAACCCACACGTCTTTAGAATGTGGAAGGAAACCAGAGCACCCGGGGAAAACCCACGCGGTCACAGGGAGACCATGAAACCTCAGTACAGACGGCACCCCGTATTCATGATCAAACCCAGGTCTCTAGCGCTGTAAGGCAGATACTTACACTGTTGCGACACTATGCTGCTCATAAAATAATTTAGAACTCCCAATCAGGGAATCAAACCCCTGGTCTCCCGCGTGACAGACGGGGACACTAACCACAATACTAACGAGGATGTTAAGGTACAGAAAATTATGAAGGGAAAATAATAAGAGAGGGAGAACAAACAACCATGACGGGAAGTGGCGGTCACCCTGGAGGAGTTCCGGGACCGCTGGGCTCTGCAAGGATTGTAACATAGTTGTATAGTAGTATATTAAGGATATTTGTTTGTATTGTATTATGGTCGTGGGTTCTGCTTTGTTCTATTGTAGTGTCAATATTATTTTTTAATAATTGAATAAACGTTTTGATTTAAAAAAAAGACTGGAAGTGGAGCAGAAGTAGGCCCTTCAGCCCCTTATTCCTGCTGCTATAAAAACATGCTTGGTCTTTTACCTCAGTGCTACTTTCCTGAACGATTGGCAAATGCACTGATTCTCTTAAAAGTTAAAGTTCTATCCCTCTGTCATGAATTCCCTGGCCTTCACAGCTAGACAATTCCAAAAAAGGACACAAAGTGCTGAAGTAACTCAGCGGGTCAGGCAGCATCTATGGAAAACATGGGTCGGGACCCTTCTTCTTTGTGTAAACCAAGTCAACACTGGACCTACCTGGCAACGCCCCGCCTGAGGATCATTTCCAGCTGGCCCTAATTGGTCCTGGTCTTTTCTTGCCTCCAGTTCTTAACCTCTCCCACCCCACCCCCCCCCCACCCTTCCCCCGTTTCCCAACCCACTATTTTCAGTCTGAAGAAGGGTCCCTACTTGAAACGTTGCCCATCCTTTTCCTCCAGAGATGCTGCCCGACCCATTGAGTGAGATACATAGATACATAGACAATAGGTGCAAGAGTAGGCCATTTGGCCCCTCGAGCCAGCACCACCATTCAATGTGATCATGGCTGATCATCCACAATCAGTACCCTGTTCCTGCCTTCTCCCCATATCCCTTGATATCCCTAAGTTAGCCCTAAGAACTCTATCTATGACTCTCTTTTGAATGCAAGGCCACCACCTCAGTTGAAAATCGGGATCCTCCACTGCCATTGGCGGTGAGGCAGAGAATTCCCACAAATTCACAACTCTGCTGGTAGTGCGTTCGGGCCCGAGTTTCACCCCCCTCATCTCAGTGCAACTCCAAATGAGAGACCCCTAGCCCTTATTCTTAACGGTCAGCAAACGTTTGCCATGTGTCTACCTTTGGTATAAATCTCACCAGCATCTGCAGTTCTATTTATTATGTTTCTACTGATTGTGTATGTCCTCATCCTAATTTCACTGCACATCTCGTGTTATGTGACAAATAACTTGACTTGATCGGAAAAACTTGATGAGAGGCAATCGGCCTCCACTGCCATTTGAGGCAGAGAATTCCAAAAACAACTCTCTGGGAAAAGAATCAATAAATGGCACCCCCTACAAGGTACCGAAATGTGTATGTAAAAAACCATAAAAAGCATATTACAGAACAATAGGGCATCAGAGCACACATTCAGGGCTGAACCTCTTTGAGATGTACACTAGTGTTAACAACTCCAGTTACAGCTTAGAATTCTGTGGAAGAGATTGTGTATTAAACAGTGGGGATAAAGTATTTTGCTGGGGCTCAAGGTGACGACTGGTGGAGTGCTACCCTGATGTGAGTTAATACTCAGCAGATTTATGAATTATCACCTTTAGAGCAGCTTCCAATTGTTAACCTTGGTGTAAATACGGCAGAAATGATATTGCTGCATGTCACGGGGGCTTCTGGTGCACTTGAGACGAAGCTACCAACAAACAGGCAGAGGAATATAAGCAGAAGTCGGCCACTCTGCCTCTTGAGCTCCTGCCATCCACAAGGAACATGATAAATACCTTCGCTCAGCCCACCTGAACCAACCTGATCTCCCTGTTGCCGGGCACTTTAATTCTCCCTCACATTCCTACACAGACCTTTCTGCCCTAGGCCTCCTCCATTGTCAGAGTGAGGCTAAACGCAAATTGGAGGAACAGCATCTCATATTTTCGCTTACAGCCCAGTGGTACGAATATTGCTTTCTCTTACTTCCGATAGCCCTGGCATTCCCTCTCTCTCTATCTCTCCCCCACCCAAGTCGCACTAGCTTCTCGTTTTCATCCTACAAACAGCTAACAACGGCCAGTTTCCTTTATCATAATTTTTTTTTGCATATCTTTTATTCATTGTTCTTTATCTCTCCACATCATCATCTATTTCTCGACCCAAAAAGTCATCCATTCCTTCTCTCCAGTGATGCTGCCTGTCCCGTTGAGTTACTCCAGCTTTTTGTGTCTACCTTCATGCTAAATTTATACAATGGTTCAATGATTCAATGGTTCCTTATTGTCACGTGTGCACTGCATGGTGAAATTCTTTTTGCGCAGCTCACACTTGCACGAGTCGCCATATTTGGCGCCATTTACAAAAAGAGAGAAAGTCCAGAGATGGTAATTATGCATGGCAAATCTCATCTGTTTGGATAGCGTGCAAAACCGTACCTTGGTACAAGTGACAATAATAAACTTAAACCTAAACCTTATTACAAGGTAGACACAAAATGCTGGAGTCACTCAGCCAGACAGGCAGCATCTCTGGAGAGAAGGAACGAGTGATGTTTCGGGTGGAGACGCTCGGCAGTTCCTTCCTACAACTTATTACAAGGTGTTTTTTTGTTTCAATGCAATTCCCTTTCAGCAATAGCAACTTGCATTTGCTTTGCAACCTGAACATCATATAAGCTTCCAAGGCATCGCATTGGATTGCTATTAGTGTTTGGCACTGGGATAGCAGGGAGGTGTGGAGAACAGGGAGATTTGTAATTATCATACATCTCTATCAACCTCAGGGCAGCCAATAAATTACTCCTTGAAGATTGCAAAGGGCCTCCTCGCATGTGGCAGGTACCCACACAGAGCAATGTGATAATGAACTGATAATTGCCTGAAAATGCCTGCCTCAGTTCCAGCACTAAATTGTTTTTGTAGTCGTAGCTGCAAATTGTACAACACCTCTGAAAATGGAGACAAGATAGAAACATAGAAACATAGAAAACAGGTGCAGGAATAGGCCATGGCTGATCATTCAAAAAATCAGTACCCCGTTCCGGCTTTTTCCCCTTTCCCTTAATTCTGGTAACTAGGAGCTATATCTAACTCTCTCTTGAAAACATCCAGTGAATTGGCCTCCACTGCCTTCTGCGGCAGAGAATTCCACAGATTCTCAACCTTCTGGGTGACAAAGTTTGTCCTCATCTCACTCCACAATGGCCTACCCTTTATTCCTAAACTGTGACCCCTGGTTCTGGACTCCCCCAACATCGGGAATTTTTTTCCTGCATCTAGCCTGTCCAATCCTTTAAGAATGTTATATGTTTCTATAAGGTGCCCTCTCATCCTCCTAAATTCCAGTGAATACAAGCCCAGTCGACCCATTATTTTATAAGATAAAGAGACTGCAGATGCTGGAATCTGGAACAAAAAGTAGAATGCTGGTAGATCTCACGCACGGATCAAGCAGCATCTGTGGAGGCAAAAGGTGAAATTCAATGTTCATATGTCGGCGTCTGAAAATCATTCCACTCACTACGGGAAAGGAAATTTAGGAAGGTCCCAGAGGGCTGTTTCTATACATTCTGTACTTAATCTGGGATTGTATTAATGCTTGCAATGATTTTACTGAACTGTGCAAATAAAGAATTTCAGTCTACCTTTCTTCATGTGATAATAAGGAACCATCGAACCATTGGCTACACGGTGGTGCAGCAGTAGAGTTGTTGACTTACAATGCCAGAGACATGAGTTCGATCCTGACTATGGGTGCTGTCTGTACAGAGTTTGTACATTCTCCCTGTGATCACATAGGTTTTCTCTGGGTGCTCCAGTTTCCTCTCCTGCGCCAAAGATCTACAGGTTTGTAGGTTAATTAACCAGTAAAAATTGTAAATTAGGATAATGCTATTGTATGGGGTGATCATTGGTTGTGCATACTTGGAGGGCAGAAGGCCCTGTTTCCGCACTGTATCTCTAAACTAAACTAAATGGAGCGGCTACTCATTCGTCTCCTGAGACCACAAGTCCAGCACGCACTCGACCCACTACAGTTTGCATACCAGGAGAACATTGGGGTGGATGACGCAGTCCTCTACATGCTGCACCGGATCTACTCCTTTTTGGACAAACCCGGTGGCTATGTGAGGATTATGTTCTTCGACTTCTCAAGTGCGTTCAACACCATCCAACCCCTGATTCTGAATGACAAGCTTAAGAAGATGGGAGTGGATTCCACATTTATCCCCTGGATATACGACTACCTGACGGGTCGACCACAGTTTGTCAAGCTGGGGGACAGTGTCTCTGGCACAGTGGTGTGCAATGTTGGAGCCCCACAGGGAACGGTTCTGGCCCCATTCCTCTTCACCCTGTATACGGCAGACTTTAACTATAAGTCTGACACATGCCACGTACAGAAATATTCAGATGATACAGCGATTGTGGCATGTGCAAGGAACGGGCAGGAGGAGGAATACAGGAACTTGACCAGTTCCTTTTGTGCCTGGAGTGAAGAGAACTGTCTCATCCTGAACACAACTAAGACTAAAGAGATGGTGGTTAACTTTGGCAGGTCCAAGCTCCCCCTTCAGCCGGTCAATGCTGCTGGGGCTGACATTGAGGTGGTGCAGACATATAAATACCTTGGAGTGCACCTTGATAACAAACTGGACTGGTCTGTCAACTCTGACTCCCTCTACAAAAAAGGCCAGAGCAGACTCTTTTTCCTCAGAAGGCTCAAATCCTTCAATGTGTGTAATGACATGCTGCACATGTTTTACAACACTGTGGTTGCAAGTGTTATTTTCTACACTGTTGTCTGCTGGGGCAACAGCATTAGTGCAAAAACCAACAAGAAGCTGGTCAAACTGGTTAAATGAGCTACCTCAGTGCTGGAGGGGACAGTAGACTCTGGGATGGTTGTGCTTGAGAGGCGTATGAGGCATAAGGTGCAGGTCATCCTGAAAAATCCCGGGCATCCCCTCCATGTAATTCTGGAGAGTCAAAAGAGCACTCGGAACAACAACCGGCCCCTCTCCCTGCCCTGTAGAACGGAGCGGTTCAGGAGATCCTTCACCCCTGCAGCCATTAGATTTTATAATTCGGACCGCTAGGCTGTAGGGGGATGCATTCTTGAAATTTTTAATTTTTAATTGGTAATTATTGGTCTTTTTAAGTATTTATTGCTCTCAGGTAGTGTCCACAGTGTATTCTATGTATTTTCTGTCTGCGTTCAGTTTTGAATCTCTATGGGTTTGTTGGTTGCGGGGCTTCTGGACATCTGAATTTCCCTGAGGGGATCAATAAAGTATTTATTATTATTATTATTATTATTATTATTATTATTATTATTATTATTATTATTATTAAATGAAACACAGAGTCTTGCAGACAAACACTGTGGATGGTTGATTGTAATCACGTATGGTCTTTTCTCTAAAGATAGATACAAAGTGCTGGAGTAACTCAGTGGGTTAAGCCGCATCTGTGGGAAAAGGGTAGGTGACCTTTCGGGTTTGGCCACTCCTTCAGACTTTTGACTGCATAGCACAAACAAATGCTTATCACAGTACCTCGATACATGTGACAACAATAAACTAAACTAAGCAAACATTCAGCTAAGGCTCCAGTGCGGTTGCTGAGGGAGGTGGGAGTGCTGAGAGAAGTGGCTCGCTTTATGAGGAGATGCTAAAGTAATAGGAAGCATGCCATTAAAATGGATAAAGTGCAGAAAAGATTCATCGGATGTTGCCAGGACTCGAGGTGTTGAGTTACACCAAGAGACTGGATATGCTATGATGTTTTTCCCTGGAGCCTAGGAGGCCAAGGGGTGATCTTATAGAAGTATACAAAACCATGAACAGCATAGATAAAGTGAATGGTCACAGTCAGTCCCAGGGTAAAATAATCCAGATTCAGAGCGCATAGGTTTAAGATGTGAAAGAAATGATTTAAAAAGGACCTGAGGGGAAATATCTACACGCACTGGGTGGTTCACGCATGGAACGAGTTGCCAGAGGAATGTGGAGAGGCGGGTACAGTGATAATGTTTAAAAGTCATTTAAAAAGGTGAATGGATGGGAAAGGTTGTGAGGTGATAATGGCCAAGCACAGACAAATGGGACTCGCTCAGTCTTAGTAAAACACAGTGGTCAAAGAAAGAGCCTTCACGTCGCGGCCCTGTTTCTACCAATCTTTCCACCACTATGCACAAGAAGCACAAGACGCACAAGAAGCACAAGACGCCATTGTATGCACATGCCAAGAAGAGTGTTCAGCTCTAATCTTGTGATGTGGACTCGATAAAAAGAAGTAAACCACAAAGGTGCTGGAGTGACTCATCGGGTCAGGCCGCATCTCTAGGGGACATGGGTAGGTGACCTTTCATCAGGGGTTGAAACCATTGGGTCAGGAACCTTCGTCAGACTGATATTAGCGGGGGGAGAGGGCGTGTCGAACAAAGCTGGAAGAGAGGAGGGGCAGGGTAAAGCCTGGCAGGTAATAGGTTGATATAAACTGGTTGGCATGGGCGAGTTGGGTCCCAGATCACTGGTGCTGTAAGGCAGCAACTCTACTGCTGCACCACTGGGCCATCCCGAAGGAAAGGACTTTCATAGTTAGTTGGGCTCAGCAGGAACAATTACCAGCAATAGGTTAAATTTGGGGTTAATCAAGAGACTGCAATACTAAGCTTGTGAATCTTTCATGGGGACCATTTTGTAACAGATTATGGAAAACAAATGGCAAGTACAAACCCACTCTAATTTCAAGCTCTCAGTCCTGGGCCTCCTCCACTGACAGAGTGAGGCCACATGCTAATTGAAGGAACAGCACCTCATATTTCACTTGAGCAGCTTACAACCCAGTGAAGTAGACACAATTGCTGGAGAAACTCAGCGGGTGCGGCAGCATCTATGGAGTGAAGGAAATAGGCAACGTTTTGGGCCAAAACCCTTCTTCAGATTGAAGAAGTGTTTCGGCCCGAAACGTTGCCTATTTCCTTCGCTCCATAGATTTTGTCTACCTTCGATTTTCCAGCATCTGCCATTCCTTCTTGAACATTACAACCCAGTGATATGAACGTTCATTTATCTAATTTCAAATAATTCCTGCATTCCCCCACCCCCACCCTTGCTGAGGTCATCTGTTGCCGGCCTGATTGGTTCTGGCTTTTCTCACCTCCAGTTTCCCACCAACCCCTACCCACCTCTATCTCTCAGTCGGAAGAACAGTTCCAACCCGAAACATCATCTGTTCCTTTTCTCCAGGGATGCTGCCTGACCCGCTGAGTTGCTCCAGAATTTTGTGTCTGTCTCTTCCACATTTATTCCACGTTTGAGCGAGGCACTTATTATGAGAATGATTTGTTATGTAATACTCATTTCAAATGGACTGGCTGGCAAATTTGTCTTTGCATTTCAAGTTAATCCAGAAGGAAATACAGGGAAAAACACAGTGAGATAACATGGAGTTGCCCTTTGCACTTTTCTCACAGAATTAACATTACCTTGGCATAAATTCTGAGAGGCGGCAGGAAGGCAGCAGATTGATGAGAATCTAATAGAAAATGCACAAGCAGTGTGGATGAGTTTATGCTACTCGTGCTTGCCTGCTGTTACTGACTGACTGATGGACTGTCAGCCTTCTCCTGAGTTCCCTGGTGGAACCTTTGAGGAGGCTTCGGCAGCTCGTTGCCATGTGAACTGAGAGGACACACCAAAAATCAGCCCAGGGACTAATCTCTGATTTAAGCGGGTATTGATCCTGCCAGCTTTAGCTGTGCTGGTTAAATGGAGGTAATGTCTAAATCACCATTATCAACTCACTATCCACTGTCTAATCCCATAGTTAGTAGTTCTTCATGGAGATTAAAGATAAAGCACATTTAAGAAAATCTCCATTTAAAAAGAAATGTGGAGAGAAGGAGGCAGATGTTGATTTGTAATGAAGTTAGCAGGGAGGTAATTAAATTGTTAAACGAGTAACAATGTGTGTGTGTGTGTATGTGACTCTTTGTGTGTATATCTAGAGTATGCAAGCCTGTGTCTGGAGTGTGTGAGTATGTGTGTGTTCATGCGTGTATTCATGTGCATGCACTTTTTGCCTGGTGTGTGAATGTGTGTGTGTAAGAAAGAACTGCAGATGCTGGTTTAAATCGAAGGTCGATACAAAATACTGGAGTAACTCAGCGGGTGAGGCAGCATCTCTGGAGAGAAGGAATGGGTGACGTTTCAGAGTCTGAAGAAGGGTCTTGGCCCAAATAGTCGCCCATTCCTTCTCTCCAGTGATGCTGCCTCACCCGCTGAGTTACTTCAGCATTCTGTGTGTGTGTGCGAGAGTGCATACATGTGTGCATGTAAATGTGTCTGTGTGCATATATGGTACATCTCGAGTGTGACACAAAGTGCTGGAGGAATTCAGTGGGTCAGGCAGCATCATAGTTTAGTTTAGAGATACAGTATGGAAACTGGCCCTTAGTCCCGCCGAGTCCAAGCCGACCATTGATCACCTGTTCATACTAGCTCCATGATATCCCACCTTCTCATCTACTCTGTACACACTCAGGGCAATTTACAGAGGCCAATTGACCTACAAACCCGTACGTCTTTGAGATGTGTGAGGAAACAGGAGCATCCAGAGGAAAGTAACAAGCCATAGGGAAACCGTGTAAACTCCACATGGACAGCACCCAAGGTCAGGATCGAACCTGGGTCTCTAGTGCTGTGAGGCAGGAGCTCAGCTGTGCCACCGTGCTGCCCTCTGTGGAGAGAATGGACAGATAATGTTTTGGGTCAGGACCCTTCTTTAGGCTGACAGGTGATGTTTCGGTTTGGGACCCTTCTTCTGACAGTTAAAAAATTGAAACTGAACCGATGCTTTAGACTGAATTTCACAGCATTTGAGCCTATGGTTTTGCTTAGACATTCAGCTCAAGATTTGGCTTTGACCATAACATGCCATTCCCTCTAATACAAGGTGACACAATGGATACACAAAGAGATCTAACACCAATTCCTAAAGGTCACAATTCACAAATTACCTCTCACTCACCTCACTGATGTTCACCAGTATTAATGATATCTTTTTAACTTACTCCATGGTCTCATTTGGAAATCATGACCTGTGCTAAATCCCTCTGATCATCTTTGATCGGGTATGTCAGTAGCACGAGGCATTTACAAACTAAATGGGTCCTGCAATAAAGTGTAATAAAAAATAAACTAAAAGTGTTGTACCTTGAGGTCCCTCTGTTCATCAACACTGACAATTAATATTTCACCAAACACATATTATTAACTCGCCTTTTAATGTTTTATGGGGTAAAATCAAGGGATATGGGGAGATGGCAGGCACGGGTTACTGATTGTGGATGATCAGCCATGATCACAATGAATGGCGGTGCAGGCTTGAAGAGCCAAATGGCTTCCTCCTGCACTTATTTTCTATATTTCTATGTTTCTATGTTGGGTCTAGTTTGATGAAGGAAGGCAAACAAATTGGTAAAAAAAAAACTCTGCATAAAGACAGCTGTTAAATTCAGGTAACCTCAACAGAGGCTAGTGCATGAAAGAGAGTAATTTGTGGGGGGGGGGGGGGGTTGTGGTTGTGGGGTGGCGGGGGGGGTTTATGGGGGGGGTGGAGGGGTTGATGGAGAGGGGGGGGGGGGCTGTGGGGGGTGGGGGATGTTGTGGGGGAGAACGAGGTTGTGGGGGAGAGAGGGGGGGTGGTGGGGGAGAGGGGGGGGAGTTGTGGGGTAGTGGGAGCATTGTGGGGGTGGTTAGGAGAGGGGTGTGTGGGCGTGGGTTTGTGGGGGGGAGGGGTTTGTGGGCAGGGAGTGTGGCATTATGGGGGGGTATTGTGGGGAGGCGCATTGTGGGGTTGTATGGGCGGGGGGTTGTGGGGGGATGGGGGTGTGGGCAGTTGGGGGTGTGGGGGGGGGGTTGGCATGTGGGGGTTGGGGGTGGTGTGGGGGGGGGTTGGTTGTGGAGGCGGGGGGAGGGGGTGTGGGGGCAGAGGCCGTAGAGAGCTCGGAGCTCGGAGAAAAGACGGGGGAAGAGCCATGGGGAGATGCGGTATCACGGGGGAGAGGGGCAGGAGCCAGCGAGGCGGACCAGAGGGGAAGGGGTAGGGGGTGCGATGGGGACTCAAAGCGGACTCTGGTCGCTTCTCTGGACGTTCTCTTCTGCTGGGAATCTCCGCTTTCCGTTTGGCGATATCAGCACCATCTCCGACTCGGCACTGGCTGGGCTGGGTCGGGCCGGCTCATCCAGAGCCTCCCGCAGCTGCAGTACAGACGCAGGGTGAGAGGGAGCTCGGGGTGGGTATGGGCAGGGCGAGGGGTGTGAGGGATGGGTGGCCTGGAGGGGTATGGGGGGGGAGGGGGGGGGTGGGCAGGGGGGGTAGTGCTCGGAGAAAAGACGGGGAAGAGCCTTGGGGAGAGTGCAGTATTACAGGGGAGTGGGGCAGGAGCCAGGGAGGGTGATCAGAGGGGAAGGGATTGGGGGGTGCGATGGGGACTCCCAGCAGGCGCACGGCTTGTGGACTCAACCCCGCCTCTGGGGATTTATTCTCTGCAGGTGCCGGAAGGGGCATTACCTTCATGGTGACTGACAGACGAGAAGACAAATCTGCTGATCTCACGATTTTTTAAACCTTCATAACTTTTGTGATCTTCCACCAATCAGAACAAAACTTGGTGGCTTGGAGCAGAGGAGAACGGTGAGTAGGGTGGCGAGTAATGCTAGCAATGGAGGGTAGCGTTTTTGCGACAGACAGACAGACGGACAGACAGACAGACAGACAGACAGACAGACAGACAGACAGACAGACAGACAGACAGACAGACAGACAAACAGACAAACAGACAGACAGACAGACAGACAGACAGACAGACGTGGATGCTTTGGACAGCGTGCCAGAATGCTGCCTGGATTAGAGGGGTTCAGCTTTAGGGAGAGGTTGGCTATTGTTGCATTGTTTTCTATGGAATGTCAGAGAATCAGGGGAGACTTGATAGAAGTATATAAAATGATGAGAGGAATAGATAGGGTGGACAGTCAGAACCTTTTTCCCAGGGTGGAAATGTCCAACACTAGAGAGCATAGCTGTACAGTGGGAAGCGGAAAGTTTAGTTAGCTACTTTCTTGTCACATGTACCGAGGTACAATAAGCTTTTGTTGTGTACTAACCAGTAGGCAGAATGAATGTACATGTTTACAATCGAGCCATCCACAGTGTACAGATACATGATCAAGGGAATAATGTTTATCATAAGGTAAAGTCCATTAAAGTCTGATTAAAGATAGTCCAAAAGTCTCTAACGCGGCATATAGTAGCTCAGGACTGCTCTCTAGTTGTTGATAGGATGGTTCAGTTGCCTGATAACAGCGGGACAGAAACGATCTTTCCATAAGCTTGGGTCACCTCTACCCCATTACAGACATTGGACCTTGTCGATGGAACTGATGTTGTAGGGGGCGCTGTCCTGTGCACGGCTGCCCAGCCAGCAGCTGTCTGTCTTTTCATCTTTTTAATTTTTATTTTAGTTAGTTAAGTGTTTTGTTTGGAGGTCTAGACTTTTTTATGTGGGGGGTGGGAAGGGGGAAACTACCTTTCAGGGTCCCTACCTGGTTGGAGAAGCAGCTTTCCTCCGGGCTGCAGCTTCGACCCGTCCTTGCGGCCTACCAGCGGGCCTGGAGCGGCGTTTCCTGTCGGGGACTGCCCAGAACCTCGGCTTCGGCGGCGGCACAGCGCTGGAGCGCTATCGCGGAGCGGGCGATGCCTTGCCTGGGTCACCGCGCTGGAGCTCCGGTGAGCTAAAGATCGCTGAGGAAAACATCGCGGAGCTGCGGGACTGTGGAGCGGGCCGCTGTGGGCGGCGGCGCTGAACTTTACATCGGGAGCCTGGGATCTCTAGATGAGATCGCCAGTTGTGGAGCTCCAACCGGCGCGGCCTTGTTGGCTTTGGAAGCCGCGGCCTCCAGTACGGAAGCGGCCATTCCAGGGTTCCCAAGCCGCTGAGAGGACTCTCCCGACGCCGGAGCAACATCACCCGGCGAGAACGGCCTGGAACATCGGGCCTCCGTAGAGGCAACTGTGGAGGCCTCAATAGGCCCGACTATGGGTGAACTGGGGTTGGGGACTGGACTTTGTGCCTTCCCTCATAATGGGAACCATTGTGGGGGGATGTTCTTTATGTTTAAAACTCTTATTAATGTTATGTCTGTATTCCTTCTTTATGTGCTGCAAAATGGCAAGAAGCATTTCACTTCACTACACCTAGGTGTATGTGAATGTGACCAATAAAATACCTTTGATACCTTTGATACAGTGCTGAGAACTATGTTCTGCACTCTTCCCCTTTGCTCTATCTGTTGTACCTGACTTGACTTGATTATATTTATGTATTGTATTATCTGATATGATTGGATAGCGTGCAAAGCAAATTCAATACACATTGTATTGGATTTCAATACACATGATAATAATAAACATATACTAACTACCCCGATGAACAAGTTATGAAAGTCAATTTAATGAATCTGGTAATCCGTCGAGTCCTGCTTCATTTCTGTCCTGTAGGAAGTAATTGCCTTTTAATGCCCATTTAATAATGACCAAAACAACCCAGTTGTTTAGGGGCAAACAGTTCTCAGCAATTAATGCTTTGTAAAATACACTCGGACAAGCAAGAACAATTTGTGCAGTGTAGTCAGTCTGTGATTGCTGTCCCTCTCTCTCACTGTGAGCTCAGACCGTGTTTAATCAGTCTCTAATCTGCCAGGCATTGCTGTAACTCCGGCAGGCTGTCCCCCAGTAATCTGGCTATTTAATCAAATCAATGACCAGGTCAGACACTGTTTTGGCAAGAAAAATACCAAAGAAAGGTTCAAATAATTTTTTAGAAACACAACACATGCTTAGCAGGTTTAAGGTGAGGGGATAAGTTTTAATAGGAACCCGAGGGGCAACTTTTTTTACACAAAGGGTGGTAAGTATATGGAATGAGCTGCCAGAGCAGGCAGGTACTATCACAACATTTAAGAATCATTTAGACACGTACATGGATGGAACAGGTTAAGAGGGATATGGGCCATAACGCAGGCAGGTCGGACTAGTGTAGATGGGGAATGTTGGTGGACATGGACAAGGTGGGCTGAAGGGCCTGTTTCCACACTGTATGACCAATGACTATATGTGAAAAAAGGCAGCGAGCTGGTTTGATCTGCTCCCAAGGAATAGTGACTCAACGGCTCAACTGCTGAAAGCTTTGGTCCAAGAAAAAATAATTCATGCCAGTCAACAATAGTAACGCAGGATTTCCTTGCAATCATGAGGGAATTACGGGTGGCAGGGAATTATGGTGAGATATGTTCTATCAGACTATTTACGAGACGGTGCATTTGAGCAAATAGTTCCTATTTTATTGCGCCACTTTGCTCTCTGGTTACAAATCAGTTTTAGAGGTTATATAGTCAGGGGAGCCAAGTTGTAAGTGTGCATAATTCATAATAAACAAGGTGACAAACGTCAAGGAAGATGACAAATTATGTGGCGAGGATTGAACTGCAGAGCTAAGTGCTGTTGGAGCTAATACTCCATCTCACTACTCCAACCATCTCATATGGGTCTATGCTACTTTCCACAACGTTTATTGTGGGTGGCGCAGCAGTAGAGTTGCAGCCTTACAGCGCCAGAGACCCGGGTTCGATCCCGACTGCGGGTGCTGTCTGTACGGAGTTTGTGCGATCTCCCTGTGACAACAAGCGTTTTCTCTGGGTGCCCTGGTTTCCTCCCACACTCCAAAGACATGCAGGTTGGTGGGATGATTGGTATGGTGTAATTGTAAAGTTTCCCTCGTGTGTAGGATCGTGCTATTGTGCAGGGATTGCTTGTCAGTGGACTCGGTGGGTCGAAGGGCCTGTTTCCTCACTGTATCCCTCAACTAATCTAAGTTAAGCCTCAGAATTAATACTACACATTGCCAAGAACAGTTACTCTTGCATTTACATAGCACCATTCATGATTACTGGCTATGTCTTCGACCCAATGAAGCCCTTATTTCATTGTGGGCTCGATGGGCCGAATGGCCTACTCCTGCACCTATTTTCTAGGTATCGTGCAGTTTGAGCATTAGTGACTGGTCTCCATTTGAGGAATAATCTCTTCTGCTGCTTTCTTACTGTAGAGATAGAGCACAGACCAGGCCTTTCGGCCCACCACGCCAACCATCGATCACCCTTTCACACTAGTTCTATTTTCCCACTTTCTCATCCACCATACACACCAGGGGCAATTTAATCTAGAAAGGTGATTAACCTACAAACCCACATGTCTTTGGGATGTGAGAGGAAACTGGAGGAGCCAGTGAAAACCCATGCGATAACAGGGACAACGTGCAAACTCCACACAGACAGCATCAAAGATCAGGATCAAGCAAGTGTCTCTGGCACCTTCACCGATTTAGACTTTTGCTCCACCACATCCTGAAGTGAAATTTGCTCTTCCCACAGATGCTGCCTGATTTACTGAGTGTTTCCAGAACTAATTTCAGATTTCCATCATCATCATCTCATTTACACTTTCCCCTTCTCGTTTTAGGCCAGTATTTCACATTACCATCCAGAAAAGCAGACTCGGACCACTGGCCTAAATCTCATAATGTTATAAGATTTTATTTAATTACTTGAATTTCAATTCCCCAGCTGCCATGGTGGGATCTGAACAGACAATGTCTCTAATTATTATTATTTTTTTTTAAGCAATCTGGACTTTGAAGCAGTTTGAAGCCGCATTTAATTGCTCATCCCGAGATTTTAGTTTAATTTAGTTTTGAGATACAGCGTTGAAACAGGCCCTTCAGGTCACCGAGACCGCGCTGACCAGCGATCCCCTTACACTAGTTCGATCCTACACACAAGGGACAATTAACAGAAGTTAATTAACCTACAAACCTGCGCAGCATTGGAGGGTGTGCGGAAACCGGAGCACCCGGAGAAAAATCATGGTCACAAGGAAAATGTACAAACACCGCACAGATAACACCCGAGGTCAAGATCGAACTTAGGTCTCTGGCGTTGTAAGGCAGAAAGTCCAACGCAGTGGCAATGTATTGTGTATTCTGTACCACTTACTGTTTATTGTGTAGTGTATGTTTGTTGGCTGTTTTTTCAATAGTATTGTACCTATTAACCATGCGTATTCGGTTATAGCGAACAACGGCAATCACGGACAACAACCCACCCCACCCCATGGTCCGTTGTAGCGAGGGTTTACTGTACTTCTTTCAGGATGAAGGACTTTGCATTCAAAAGGTGACTGGACAAGCACTTGAAAGGTGCAAGTATGAGGCTGTAAGGGAGAGGAAGAGTTAGATTTAGCTTTTAGGGCTAAGGGAATCAAGGTATATGGAGAAAATGCCGGAACAGGGTTCTGATTTTGGACAATCAGCCATGCTCATATTGAATGGCGGTGCTGGCTCAAAGGCCAGAATGGCCTACTCCTGCACCTATTTGGACTATTCATGTCTTGAGCAAGCAGAGACTTGATCAGCCATATACCTTCCTTCCATGCTGTAACCTTGCTGTGATTCACAGACTGTGGACATCACACACTGCGGCCAGGAAAAATGCTGAAAGTAAACTCCATACCATTTGAAAGGCTTTATAAAGGATAAGTCAGGCTCGACAAACGACAACACTTTTTGTCAATAACCCTGCAAATGCTATACATGTTGAAATGAAAAATTATATGTGAATCAGCTTCTGGCACATTTTCAGGGAGTTTATTCCAGATCGTGACAACTCTTTGAATGATAAAAGTCTCTGTGCTTTCCTTCTGGAGCTCCTGCCAATGATTTTGAATCAATGACATCTAGTTATTGACCCATTCGCCAGAGGGAATAATTTTTCTCCATCTAATCTATCAAAACCTTTCATTATCTTGACAGCTTCTGCAGCATCACCCCTTAACCTTCTCCGTTCCAAGGAGAACAGTGCTAACTGTTCCAATCTCTTCCCAGAGTTGAAGTTCCTCATCCTTAATGTTTAGTTTAGTTTAGTTTGGTTTAGCTTAGTTTAAACTAGATTAGTTTATTTTAGTTTACAGCACGGAATCAGGCCCTTCAGCCCACCGAGTCCACACCAATCAGCAATCCCCATACACTAACATGATCCTACACACACTAGGGACAATTTACAATATTACTAAACCAATTAACCTTCAAAACCTGTAAGTCTTTGGAGTGTGGGAGGAAATTGAAGCAACCGGGGACAACGCATGCAGGTCACAGGGAGAACGTACAAACTCCGTACAAACAGTGCCCATAGTCAAGGTTGAACCCGGGTCTCTGTGGCGGTAAGGCGGCAACTCTACCTCTGTGCCAACGTGCCGCCCTGTGTCTTGATGAATGCACTTCATACGTAAAGTCATGGTGGGATACAGCATGGAAAAAAGCCTTTCGGTCCTTCTGCACCAACTATCAACCACCCATTATTAATAGCAAAACACAAAGTGCTGGAGTAAAGCAGTGGGTCAGGCAGCTTCTTGGGGGCATGGGGGTGGGAAGAATGCAGTTCTTAACTACACCACCGTGCAACCATGCACCTTGTAAACTGCCCACTATTCTCAAAAGCGTGCTGCATCTGAGGGTCAACAAATAACATAAAATTCCAGTAGATTTCTTTGCTTTTATAATCTATTCCTCCAATGCGAAGCCCAAACTATCTCGTTGATGCAGCTCTATAGGACTTTGGTTAGGTCGCATTTGGAGTATTGCGCGCAGTTCTGGTCGTCCCATTACAGGAAAGATGTGGAAGCTTTGGAGAAGTACCAGAATGTTGCCTGAATTAGTACGGTTCAGCTTCAGGGGGAGGTTGGATAGATGGACGGTTTTCCCTGGTGTTTAAGAGGAGATTTGATAGAAGTATCTAAAATTATGAGACCCATAGATGAGATAAGTCTATTTGCATCTGTGTTGAACATGAAGCCAAGTTCAATTGATCTGATCTGCCTGTCTATGATCCACATGCCTCTATTCCCTGCACTTCCATGTGCCTATCAAACAAGTTCTTAAATGCCACTATTGTATCTGCTTCCACTACCTGTCAGTGTGTTTCAGGCCCCCGCCACTCTCTGTGTAAAGAACTTGCCCCACACATCTACATTAAACTTTCCCCCTCTCACCTTATAGCTGTGCCCTCAAGTGTTGGACATTTCCACCCTGGGTGAAAGATTCTGACTACCTTAGCACACAACAAAAGCCTTTCATTGTACCTCGGCACATGCGGCAATAAACTAAACTAAACTCAACTCAACTATTTGCGTCCTGCAGGGTTACAGAACAAGAGCTGGGAGGTAGCATAAGGCTGTTTTTATCCCTGGCCAGCAGACAAGATGGGCCAAATGTCCTGCTTCCATCTCATGAATGTTCTGTGATTCTAAGGCCCAGTCAAGATCTAATTGAATGGAACGAGAGGCTGGCGGCACTGTGTGACCTACTTTCATTCCTATGTTAAACGGGATCATTATCTCAAAAATGGTTATCTGGTATTCCATGTCCTGCAAATTGACATTTGAGTTATCCAAATATAGTCTTTGCTACATTATCAATTTCCAAGTAATTTGAATAACAATCAGAGCAAAAATTGTCATTATCACCAAAAGCAAACAAGTTGATTCCAACCTTAGACCACGGCCAATTAGGTATCTCATGAGACATGCTTCCATCTCTCCTGCCGCTTGGTTTCTACTGTTAACAAGCATTACATTTCTCTAAGTGATCTTTATCTCTGCACAAATCCTCTTAGAATCATAAAGCTATACACCAGTGAATGTTTAGCCCTTGCACTTTTCCTGCCCAGTGGTGGAGCTGTTTTAATTTGTCCCATTGCCCATCATCTACCATTTGTTTACCTCGCTGATTAATTCCAATTGTGTGTTTGCTTAAGAAGATAGACTCAAAATGCTAGAGTGACTCAGAGGGTCAGGCAGCATCTCAGGAGAAAAGGAATAGGTGAAACCCTTCATCAGACTGAGAGGCAGGGGAGACTAGAGATATGTATCGTTACAGAACAAATCGGAGCTGGCAACAATGACTCTAGAAAGGAGGAGCCCACAATGGTCCATTGTTGACTGTGCAAAAAAGTGATGATGAAGGGATGCAAACAGTGAAACTAGCACTATCAGAAGAAGGGTCTTTACCCAAAACATCACCTGTTCCTTTACTTCAGAGACGCTGCCTGACCCCGCTGAGTTACTCCATCACTTTGTGTCTCTGTTTGGTTTAAACCAGCATCTGCAGTTACTTCTCTGCACATTTTGTGTGTTTGTTTAGTTCAGTTTAGTTTACTGTCACGTGTACCGAGGTACAGCAAAAACCTTTTGTTGCGTGCTAACCAGTCAGTGGAAAGACTATACATTATTACAATCGAGCAGTCAACAATGTATAGATATGTGATAAAGGGAATAACTTTTAGTGCAAAATAAAATCCAGTAAAGATAGTCGGAGGGTTCCCAATGAGGTAGGTAGTAGCTTAGGACCACTCTCTAGTTGTCGATAGGATGGTTCAGTTACCTGATAACCGAAGTTTAATATTCAATTTGCTTCCACTGCTACCAAAATAAAAGCAACAAATGTCGAAAATAGTCAGCAGGCCAGGAAGTGACTGTCAAGGGAGAAACAAGGTTAACATTTCAAGTCACTAGAATTCCAAGTCGTCTCGCTGCTACCATCAAGCCAGGGGTCCAGAATCCTGAAGTCCCACAACACCGGGTTCAGGAACAGCTACTTTCCCACAGTTATCGGGTTCTTGAACAAACCTGCACAACCCTAATAGCGACACCAGGAACTGTAGAAGCTGAAATCCTGCGCAAAACGCAAAGTGCTGGAGGAACTCAACAGGACAGGCAGCGTCTGTGGAGGGAATTGCCAGGTAACGTTTCGGATCGGGACCCTTCTTCGGTCTGGGGTTGGAGGTTATAAGGTTGGAGGCTGTGGAGTTGAGATTGGCAGAGACAATGAGGTTGGTAATAAGCCTGTAGAAGGGGAAATTCCAAGAGATATCTAATTGTGAAGTATCATCCCGACAACACTCTAAGGGAACTCACCAAGTGCTGTCCTGACAGCAGTTCATTTTTCACCGCCTGTGGACATAAAAACTCACTCTGGGCATTCCATACACTGCTACCAACAGCCTTGAAATGATGTGCCCCGAGGCCTTGTTCATCTTAGTTGGGGACTTCAGCCAGGCCATCACCTGGAGTTTGCTCACAAAATATCATCACAAAATCACGAGAATCACGGAATCGCCCAGAGTAGGAGAATCGAGAACCAGAAGACATAAGTTTAAGGTGAGGGGGGAAAGATTCCATAGGAACCTGAGGGGTAACTTTTTTACACAAAGGGTGGTGGGTGTATGGAACGTGCTGCCAGCGGAGGTAGTTGAGGCAGGGACTATCGCTATACTTAAGAAATAATTAGACAGATACATGGATCAAATAAGTTTAGAGGGACATAAGTCAAATGCAGGCAGATGGGACTGGTGTGGATGGGACATGTTGGTCAGTATGGATAAGTTGGGTTGAAGGGCCTCTCTCCGTATGACTATGACCTCCCTTGTCCTACGATATGATCTGTTTAAATGGCACGCCAAACAAAAGTTTTCACTGTATCTTGGGACAGGTTGCGATTATATACTAACTAGACCAAGTGGGACCTGTTGGGTCTCGTTCCCCCAACGCAATATTCCACCACCCACTCATAGCCCCTAACTGCGCAGGAGCGGCTGAGGGCTTCCCCTTGGAATGCCAGAGATCCCCGTTGTGACGCAAGTCAAGGCAACCCTCCCCCAACTGCGCCTCACCATCCCTCTTCTTACCCCTATCCTCCTTCATTCCCCTCATTCCCCAGCACTCCCGCCCCCTCCTCTTCACCACCCTCTTCTTTCCCCTGTCCTCCTCCCCTCCCCCAACTTTCCCTTCCTCTCCTTTCCTGTGCTAGCCTCAGTCACTCACTCCCTCCCTCCATAATCCCTCTCCCCTCCCTACCCCCCTCCTCTTCCTCCCCCACATTTCCCTCTTCACTTCCTCCACTTTCTCCTCCCTCTCCCTCTCTACCCCCTCCTCTCCCTCAATCTCCCTCCTCATCTCCCCAGGATCTCGATGTAAACCACCGTAGGCCCCGTTTTCTCCAGCAGGGCGGCGATGAAGTTGTACTTGAGGTGGGGGCTGTTGTGGGGAGGGGGTGAGCGTCCTGGTGCTAGGGGAGGGGGAGGGCTTGAGGTGGAGGCTGTCCTTTGTGATGCCTGTTAATGCGCGCCGAGGACCCGTGGGGTGTCCTTTGTGATGCCTGTCAAGTAAGGATGGCAAGTGGTGGCAGGGCAAGTGGGGGCGCTGTTTCATTTTTTTTATGTTTAAGTTTTAAATGACAATAACTTGTAAAATATAGCATCAATCTGAACAAAACATATAATTTATGTCACAGGACAATGGTGAGTAAGGTGAGACGAAAAATGTAGTGCTATCGTGTACCGTTTTTGCACAAATATAAACCGGGCAAACAAACGGGCAAACAATCAAGATGAGAGTTATAGTATAATATAGAGATAATACTAATAACCATTCAAGGCAATATCTTACGTTTAGTTTAATTTAGTTTAGATTAGTTTAGTTTAGTTTAGTTTAGCTTAGAGATATAGCATGGAAACAGGCCCTTTGGCTCACCAAGTCTGCCCCAACCAGAGATCCCCGCACACTGACATTATCCTACACACAAGGGCCAGTACAATTTTACTAAGACAATTAACCTATAAACCTGTACATCTTTGGAGTGTGGGAGGAATCTGGAGCTCCCGGAGAAAGTCCACGCAGGTCACGGGGAGAACATACAAACTCTGTACCGACAACACCCGTAGTCAGGATCGAACCCGGGACTCTGGCGCTGTGAGGCAGCAACTTTACCACAGAGTCACCGTGCTGCCCATCTCTGATGGGATCTTTCACAGTTGCCATGGGAATACGTTGCTGGGGTCATCTAGTCAATAGGTTAATGGGGGGAAGTTGAGAGTGAATATAAACAAAGGAATGAGCATGGAATAGTGTTTATGGTAAACATAATAAAAAAGGAATCAGTTAATGGATGTTTAGCTTTGCAATTGGACACATTGCCCAAATGAAATATATTTAAAAATAAGCAAGGAATGAAATTTGAGAGGTTCTGATCATAAATATCCCATCTGCAGACTACGTCTGGTAAACCACGAACATTATATCAGCATTTAAAAAGGGGAAAGGGATAAAAGGAATGACAGGCCCGTGCGTTTGACTGTGGTGATGGGCAAATTATTGTAATCAATTCTGAGGGATAGTGTCAGCCTTCGTTTAGAAAGGCAGATTAATCAGGGACAGCCAACATGCATTTGTTGTGGGAAGGTCATATCTGACTAACTTGATTGAATTTTTTGGAGGATCTAACAAGAAAGATTGATGAGGCCTGTACATTTGATTTGGTCAACATGGATTTTAACGAGTCTTTTGACAAGGTCCAGCATAGCAGGCTGGTCAACAAAGTAAAAGCTCTCAGGCTCCAAAGCAATGTGGCAAATTGCATCCAAAATTGGCTCAGTGATCCAAAGTAATGGGTAATGATTGATGGATGTTTATGTAACTGGAAGACTATTTTACCATTGGGGGTTCCAAAGGCTTTTTGCTTCATATATGAATGGATTAAAGTTAAACACGTTCACCACCAATTTACCGGCACCTTTGGTTCCTGAGTCTTTCTGGATTGTCCGTTTTGCCGGACCAACAAGGGTCACGGACTGTGAGGGGAGTCCAAATGTACTGGGACGGTCGGCCTAGACAACCAGGGGGCCGAGATATCGGCCAGCAAAGTCGGCATCAGAAGTTGGCTATGGGAACAGACCTGCCAGCTCCAGCCCAGCCAAAGTTCCAAAGCCCTGGCCGGAGGGGGCAACTTTCACCAGCTGATTGACTGCGGAAGTCCCGATGAAGTTGAGATCAGTAGCCTCACCTGGCCTAGGCACCATATTTTCCGGGGGATTTCCAGGGAGAATTTCAAATGCGCTCTTGTAATTTTGTCCGGATTAAGAACATTGGTGGTGAACCTCTAGAAGGGTGGTGATCAAAAAAGGTTTACAGTTTAGTTAATACATAAATTGGTTGTATGGCTGACAGTGCAAAAAAAGGTTGTACACTGCAGGAAGATATGGATTGTCTGTTCATTTGGGGAGAAAGGTAGCAATTAGAATATAATTCTGAGGAGTGTGAGGTTGTGCATCACAATCAATCCCATAATCACAATCACATTAATACTTTATTAGCCAAGTATGTTTTGCAACATACGAGGAATTTCAATGGCCAAGTCAGTCATACAAATAAAAAGCAACAAAACACACAAAATACATTTTAACATAAACATCCACCACAGTGACTGCTCCACATTCCTCATTGTGATGGAAGGCAAAAAAAAGTTAAATCTCTTCCCTTCCTTGTTCTCCCGCGGTCGGGGGCCTCGAGGCCTTCGTTGACGGGATGATCTTGACTCGGGGCGATCAGCACCTGCATGGGGGGATGTCAGCTCCCTGATCGAACCCCGCAACGGGGCTTGTCGAATCTCTGCGTCATTGGAGCTTCCCGACTAGCCTCTCCCAAGACTGTGAGCTCGCGCTGATAAATTCTGCATGCCGCGGTTGGAGCATTCCCAGGCAAGGGACCGCGGCCCGCGGTGGGGCTCAAGGTTAGTCTGAGGAGGCCTCCAGCTCCATTGATGGCAGGCTGCAGAGCGACAGGAGATGCGATCCGGGAAAAAATCGCATCTTCGGCAAGGTAAGAAACTGAAAAAAAGTTTCCCTCAACCCCCTCCTCCTCCCCCCCACATAAAAACAAACTGGAGAACATTTACACAGACTTTTAAAACGCACTAACAAAATTAAAAAAAGACGAAAAAACAGACAGACTGTTCGCTGCCAATCGTGCGGTGCCCCTGGTGGTTTTGAGATTGTGAGAAGTGTGAGGTTGTACATTAGGTGCAGATGCATGTACAACATGTACAATAACTGAGAGGATATTGAGTGGCATAACAACACAAATACTTGCACTCGGGTCCGCCAAGGCCTACTGGATCTCCCGGTTGCTAACCATTTTAACTACCCTTCCCATTCCCACACTGATCTTTCTATCCTGGACCTCCTCCATTGCCAGAGAGAGGCCACACGCAAATTGGAGGAAAAGCACCTCATATTCCACTTGGTTGACTTCAACCCAACAGTATGAACATTGAGATCTCCAATTTTAGGTAATCCCCCACAAACTCCCCCCTCCCCCTTACTTTCTCCTCAACGACCCCTCTCCCTTTCTTCACTCCCTTCCCTCCCCTGTGTCACACCTGGACTCCCAACTATTTCTCCCTTCTGGTCATTCCTGGTCAATTCTGAGATGTACAAGAGAGCTGGCAGGAAAGGAACATTTTAGCAATGCGGAAAATTTAATTGATGTAGAGCTATTTTCTTTGGACCCAAAAAGGCTGAGGGAACATATGGTCACGATGTGTAAAGGAATGCAGGGGATAGAAGAAAATTATAAGGAAGGACTTATTTTCAGAAACCGGAGCACCCAGAAGATGCCCTCGCGATCACACGGAGAACTTGGAAACTCCACACAGACAGCACCGGAGGTCAGGATAGAACCCAGGACTCTAGCGTGCGAGACAGCAATTCTTTCACCTGTACCAGTGTGCTGCCAGAATGGATCAAGTGCAAAAGGACGCATAGAAAGAGAGAACCCTGAAATCCTTGATAATTAAGGAAGAGAAGGAATGTGTTCAGCTTATCTCGTTTACGGCCAATGGAAACATATCCTTTTCCTAACACTCGATCTGCAGTCTTGCAGGTTACGCCACATCAAGTTTTCTTGTTTTAAAATGTGAAAGGCGTCCAAAGAATTATTACGCTTTTGGCTTGGGAACAGTCGTTGGAAAAATATTGGAGCTTATTATAAAGAAAACGATTCAGCAAGAGCTAAGCAATAAATCAAAGCTATGGGTTTATGAAAAACAAATGAAGCCTAAAAATGGAGTGGGATTCTATGAAGATGTAACAAGAGTTATTGAATGATGATAATCTGGATTTGAGAAAGTATTTAATAAAATCCTTCACAAAGGCTAGGGTAAATTCAAAGCTGACTGCATTCAATGTGAAGCTGTAAAACATATCACTTGGATATTAATAGGAAGCAAAGATTAAATATTAATAATATTTCTAATTAGGCCACAGTGATGATAATAATAATTCATGACTTGTGTTCAGAATCCCAAATTTGCAATTGCACTAGATTTATACTACCATTAATGTTTATAGCACAGTTGAACACTTGCTTTGATTTTCACTATCCAAGCAGGGGGTGTCACGGTGGTGCAGCGGTAGAGTTGCTGCCTTACAGCATCAGGGACCCGGGTTTGATCCTGATTACGGGAGCTGCCTGCACAAAGTTTGTACGTTCTCTCTGTGACCGGTTGGGCTTTCTCCGGGTGCTCTGGTTTTCTCCCACACTCCAAAGACGTACAGGTTTGTAAGTTAATTGGCTTCTGTAAACTGTAAAATTGACCGCAAGTGTGTAGGATAGTGCTAGTGTAAGGGGTGATTGCTGGTTGGCGAAGGGCCTGCTTCTATGTTGTGTCTTCCAATGAAAAAAAAACAGATTTATTTAGCCTCCTCTTTGTCAAAACCTTTTGACTTAACACCATCTTGGGAGATGTAGCACTTTACTGAAATATGTATAACTCACCCTGTGAGGTAGCACATTATAAAATCCTTCAGGTTAGCAATGATATTGTTGAATGGTGGAGCAGACCTGAGGGGCCAATTGGCCTACTCCTACTGTGTTTCTTTTGTTCCAACATTTTTGCCCACTGGCTCTCGATGTATGTGCTGTAAGTGAGACCAGAGTCAATCGGCCAGGCAATTTACACAGTCGTGTTATCACAATTAAACCTGATGGGTATCTCCTGAGGAGATAACAATGGTTTAACTCCCCTTCCCATTTTCATACTGACATTTATGCCCTGTCCATTGTCAAAGTGAGGTCAAACGCTTGGGCAGCTTACAACCCAGCGGTATGAATATTATCTTCTTAAAATTTAAGTAGTCCTTGCATTTGCTCTCTCTCTGTCCCTCCCCCACACTAATTTTCGCACCAGTTTCACTGTCGTCCTGTGGTGTTTCACTGTCTGTAAAACTCGTTATCACCTAGCCCACAGCCAACAGTGGACCATTGTGGGCTCCACCTTTCTTTGATCATCGTTCCATTTTGCAATTATTTCATTCATTTGTCCTAGATATCTCTGTATCACAGTCTATATTTCTCATTTCCCTTTCCCTTGACTCTTAGTCTGACGAAGGGACTCGACCCGAAACGTCACCTATTCCTTTTCTCCAGAGATGCTGCTTGACCTGCTGAGTTACTCCAGCTTTTTGTCTCTGTCTTTGGAGTAAACTGGCATCTGCAGTTCCTTCCTTCATGGATATATGCCCTTACATGAGAGTTATCAAGTAATAACTAAGAACTGCAAAGGCTGGTTTATACCAAAGGTAGATACAAAATGCTGGGGTAACTCAACACATTAGGCACAATTTACAGAAGCCAATTAACTTGCAAACCTGCACATCTTTGGAATGTGGGAGGAAACTAGAGCACCAACAGAAAACCCATGTGGTCACAGGGAGAGCGTACAAACTCCATATGGACAGTACCTGTGGTCAGGATCGAACCTGGGTCTCTGACGCTGTAAGGCAGCAACTTTACCGCTGCACCACTGTGCCGCCTTCTTCAGACTAATTACCAATCTCATTTCCTCTGGCAATCTGACCTCCACATCCTCCAACATAGCTCCACAACCGCATAATGCCCGATTATATCTATTATTCCTCAACACTGAGATACAATTCCGCTAACTACATTTGCACAATATTCTGACAGAGTTTTGATCTCAGTAGCCAATCTACTCCTGCTGTCATCACCAATCTACGTGTGATTCTCTTCCCATTACGAGTGGAACTTTATTGGTCCCAAGCCATTGTGCAAAAGATGATCACTTAAAAAACAGTCAGACAATTAAAATAAGCGATAGGCAGTGACATGCCCCAAGTCTTTCATTAAAACAGTGGTACAGAGCTGTAAATAATTGACGCAAACCTATGCTTAAGAGGGATACTCTAATTTATCACAATTTCTTTGTAGAAGAAACATTCATTTTGGGTAAAATATGAAATTATAATTAAGATTAAATCTTGACTCCAGCAATTCTGGGGACATTCTAAAGTTAGCTTGTTATTGCCTCAATTTTAATTGACCTGATTTTGTGAGGATAAATCCCCTTGGGCTCTGCCCCGAAACCACAAAAAATTGCCAAGATATGGTCCAGTCCATGAAACACACCAGACCTCCAACCATCGACTCCATCTCTACTTCACTCCACCCCAGAAAAGGAGCCAAAATAATCAAATCATCAAAATTGTCTCACCCCGGGCATACCTTCTTCACCCTGCTCTTCTCCAGCAGAAGATACAGAATCTTAAAACCATGTACCACCAGACACAGGTACAGCTTATTCCCCTCTGTGGTGAGGCTTTTGAAAGGTCCTTCCATAAGCTAGGGTACTGTCCAATTCACCTCTAACCCAATGTCGATATTACCCCAATGCGTCTCTGGAACTAATGCGCTACAATGCTGAGAACTATACTCTGCACTCTCTATCTTCTTATTTGCTCCACCCTTTGTACTTGTGTCTGACTTGATTGTATTTATGTGTGGTGTTATAAAAACTGTCTGGATAGCATGCAAAACAAAGCTTTTTACAGTACAACAGCACATGTGATACTAATAAACCTAAACCTAACCCATCATAGCTGATGAAAGAAGATGGTGTGAAACCGACAGCGACTTCATCTTTTCCCATCGATATGAAAGCATCAAAGATGTGGCCTGCCTATTTTTTCCCAGCTGTGCACTAACACTAGATTCCCTTTCAAACCCAATCTGGCAGGGGAATGTGAAATTGTGTAAATTTGGATGGCACAGTGGCGCAGCGGTAGAGTTGCTACCTTACAGCGCCAGAGACCCGGGCTTGATCCTGACTACAGATGCTGTCTGTACGGAGTTTGCACGTTCTCCCTTGACAGCGTGAGTTTTCTCCGTGTGCTCCAGTTTCCTCCCACATTATAAAGGTGTGCAGGTCTGTTCGTTAATTGGCTTCTGTAAATTGCCCCTGGTGTTTAGGATAGAACTAGCGTACGGGTGCCCGCTGTTCGGCATGGACCCGGCGAGCCGAAAGGTCTGTTTCCACGTTGTATCGCTAAGCTAAACTAAACTAATACTCAAGCCTCATTATTGGTCCAAAAGAACATTTCCCATTCATCTTTTCACAGCAGCTGCACGCTTTTCTTTCCTATTGGAACATGTTAATCTGCATTCTTAGCTTTAAATTCTGGACAGATGGTGTGAATGGGGTTGATTGATGCTTAGTGCTGTCCCTTGGCTTGTCGGAACTTATTTATTGTGGAGAACCAGACTCTGATGGCTGATTATCTGCTCTACTCCGTAGCAGAGAGATTAACCTCTGATTCCTCGCTGTTGACTCAGCAGGTCATGCACTCTTTTTTGTTAAAAAAAAATAAACATACTAAAAAAGATGTTGGTCTCCAACCTTAACAAGTCCAATTAAGAAGTCAGTTTGCTTTATTTCACCCAAGAGGTAGAGGAAATCATTTCAGGTTGCTAGCTTCAAATAATAAGCATTACAATCACCTAATGACTTCAATAAAAAGCAATTTAAATCCGGAGCTGGATTTTTTGGCCACTTCTGAATCATTATTATCTTTAAAAGACCGTGCTTTCAATCAGTGAAGATATTTGTGTACCAGTGAACTCCCCATAGAACGTAGATGCCAAAATCTCAAACTCATCAGTCATCTTACTTACTTTGTTACATTATTAGTCAAGGGACGTACTTTCTTTGAGAAGAGGGAAATAGAAACAGTTGACAGCATTTGATGGAATGCACTTCTCTGCCTGAAAATAATCTACAGCATTGTTAACCTAGACAGCCAATTTGCCCAAATGTTTCTTCACATCGGGATCACTACCTGATGTGCGGTATTTATATCTAATTACATCGCAATGAAGCACATCCCATAACAAAGCTACTGTAAAACAATAACAGCCCAGACTCACTTAGTGCCTGTATCTTTGTCAGGTACATTGCCAAATAAGTTGACGTCAAATTATGGAAGGAGATATTCAAGGAGATGGAAGAGTTGTGTGTTAAAGAGAGTCTCAGAGTCATACAGTGTGGAAACAGACCCTTGGGCCCAACTTGCCCACACTGGCTAACATGCCCTATCTACTCAAGTCTCACGTGTCCGTATTCAGCCCCTATCCCTCTATAGCTATCCTACGCATGTTCTGCCTAAATGCTTTTAAATATTGCGATAGTACCTGCCTCAACTACCTCCTCCGGCAGCTCGTTCCAGATATCCACCACCTTTGTTACCCCTCAGGTTCCTATTAAATCTTCCCCCCCTCAGATTAAAACTATGTCCTATGGTTTTCGATACCTGGGCAAAAGACTCTCTGCGCTTACCTGAACTATTCCTCTCATGATTTTGTACACCTCTAGATGATCACCCCTCATCCTCCTGCACCCCATGGAATAAAGTCCTAGCCTGATCAACCTCTCCCTATAGATCCCTTGATGGAGGTCTTAAAGGAGGGAAATGAGTTGGAGAATTTGAAGGACTCTGGGTTTTGGGCCCTTGATGATATGTGAAGGCAGATGCTGGAGCAATTAAAATCAATTGTGTGAAAAAATGGAAATGAGGCCTCTAATCAGTTCAGCCATAATTATACTACATGGCGAGAGGAGATATCGCCCTCTTCTGCACCAGCTTCCAAGCGAAGCCTGACATGACAACGTTGCACACGCCCTCCGACCCCTCCGACCCCCCCCCCCCCCCCCCCCGACCAGAGAGTGGAGGAGGAGGGAGTCGCTGGCAACGATAGATGCGAGGATTGGGCCGGTAGGAGATGAAGCCGGGTATTGACTCCAGCATCTTCAAGGACAGCTGCAGGAGGCACCCGCGGGACACAGAGGTGGTCGGGTGACGAGGGAGACGCTGGTTGGTGGGCCGAGCCGGCCGAGGACAACGGAGGAGGCCCTGCAGCAGTCTGGGACTCACCTGGATCAGGGGAGCTCCCTGGTAATTTAAACATTTGCAAAGGTAACAGGCTGGCCAGGGAACCAGCTGTGTCTTGCTAGGACTGGTTTGTGGATCTTTTTTTTTTACTTTTTGATCCTTTTCTGTTGCATTAGGATCTTGAAGTTTAATTCCTTTGGATTTCAGACATTTTCTTTTTCTTTTGTAAATGGTGCCAAAATATGGCAACAGGCGCAAGAATTTCAGTGTGCAGTGCATACGTGACAATAAATAACCTGTAAACCATTGAACACACACATATATTTGGACAGATGGCTGGTGTACCTTTATAAAATGGATACATTCTTCTCTCGGTATCCATGTGTGTGTGTTCATTTCAGTGATATTAGCCACTATATTTGGGATATTGACATCTTATTGCTTGTCACATGAAAAAATGGATTCCTGAAAATCCTTTCCACTTGTGAAAATGATTACCTATAAAACAAAAAAAAGAACACAAATGTTATGGCTGTTTTATAGCCATGTGTAGTCGAAGACAGTTTCAGAACACACTGTATAGGCAGAAGAGGCATTAGTGTGTCTGGTTTTCAGCATTATACATAAAATTATGAGAAGCATGGATGGCATAGACAGTCAGAACCTTTTTCAAAGGTTGGGGATGTCCAGCACTAAAGGACATAGCTCTAAGAGTCTAAGGTGAGAGGGAAAAAGTTGAATTGAGACGTGCGGAGGAAGTTTTTTACACAGAGAGTAGAATGTGCCTTGGACGCATTGCCAGGAGTGGTGGTGGAGGCAGATATGGTAGCAGCATTTAAGAGGCTTTTAGATATGCACATGGAATTGCAAGGAATCGAGAGATATGGATCATGTACAGGCATTTGAGACCAGGCATCATCTTTGGCAGAAACATTCCTGTGCTGGAAACAATATTAGAATCATTACACTTTAAAGATAGAGTGTGGAAACAGGCCCTTTGGCCCCATGTCCGTGCTGACCAACAACCACCCCATACACCAACACTAACCTACACACTAGGGACAACTTACAATTTTTACAGAAGCCAATGAACCTATCAACCTTTGGAATGTGAGTGGAAACTGGAGCACCCGGAGAAACCCCACGCGGTAACAGGGAGAATGTACAAACTCTGTAGAGACATCACCTGTAGAGACATCACCTGTATCAATCTCCCATATGGTCTAGCGGTTAGGATTCCTGGTTTTCACCCAGGCGGCCCGGGTTCGACTCCCGGTATGGGAATTGACTGTTTGCTATATTTAAGAGGGAGTTAGATGTGGCCCTTGTGGCTAAGGGGATTAGGGGGTATGGAGAGAAGGCAGGTACGGGATACTGAGTTGGATGATCAGCCATGATCATATTGAATGGCGGTGCAGGCTCGAAGGGCCGAATGGCCTATTCCTGCACCTAATTTCTATGTTTCTATGTAGCCAGGATCGAACCCGGGTCTCTGGCAGTAACTCTACCGCTGCACCACTGTGCCGCCCCAATCATCGAACATTATCATAGAATAATGTACTACATTAATCCCATCATATCTGTGCAGTACCTCACAGAGATGTTGAGCTAAACCCAGCATTATTAATTATTAACTTATTGTATTATTGATTATTGTATATTTATCAATGTTACAGAATTAATGTGCCTGTAAAGCTGCAGTAAGTAAAAAATGTCATTGCTCTGTTCCAATTTCATATGCCTATTAAAAACTCTTAACTCGATTGACCCGTTTCCTTCCAATGTACTCCAAGCACTAATGCAATTCCTACTTGAATGTTGTTATTGGATCTGCTTTCAAGAGCTTTGGGGACATGGTGTTCCAGATCAAAAGAACTGGCCGCCTAGAAAATAAATCTTCTCTTGTTCTTTTGCTAAGCATAACAAGAAAGGAAATGGAAGAGTGAGGAATGATCTTACTGAAGTTTTTTGTGTGAGAGCACCCCGCAATAGATGCAGAGAAGTTTCCTGCCAAAGTCCTGAAAAGTAAAGATAAACACAAATGCTGGAGTGGCTCAGCGGGCCAGGCAGCATCTCTGGAGAGAAGGAATGGGTGATGTTTCAGGCCCTTCTTCAGACTGAAAGTTGAGAGAAGGGTGGTGAAGAGCGGGAGGCGAGAAAAGACCAGGACCAATCAAGGCTGACAACAAATGACCTCAGGCTGGGAGATGCCCTGATATGCTCGTTAAAGTGGGGTGAGTTGATAATAAGATGTTCACGATACGCGCACTTGAAATTCAGGAGATATTTTTCACTCGGTGTAGTGAGATCTGAATGTAACTCTGGGAGGCAGTTATAATCGTCAATGTAGGTGCAGTTAAAGGGAAACAAGATGAACAGATGAGGGAGAAAGAAATACAACATCTGTCGACAAGGTTGGATGAAACTCGTTGAGGTGCTACAATGATGAAGCAGTTGTGCCACAGTCCCACAGTTTAGTTTAGTTTAGTTTAGTTTAGAGATGCAGTGCAGAACTAGGCCCTTTGGCCCACTGAGTCCGTGCCAACCAGCAATCCCTATACAGTTACACTATCCTACACACACTAGAAACAATTTACAATTTTACTGGCCAATTTACCTACAAAACTGCACGTCTTGAGGAGTGTAGGAGGAAACCGGAGCAACTGGAAGAAACCCATGCGGTCACAGGGAAAACGTACAAACTCCATATAGACAGCACTTGTAGTCAGGATTGAACCCATGTCTCTGGTGCAGTAATGCAGCAACTCTACCACTGCACCACCTGGGGTGTGGTTCTAGTGGTTCATGTCCCAACCTGACTTCAGGTGCTGTCCTCAGAGGGTCCACATTTTTTCCTGTTGCCGTGTAGGTTCCCATCGGGAGCTCCAGTTTCCTCCCGTATCCAAAGATATTCTGCTGTTAATTTCTTGCTCCCCCCCCCCCCACTATCAGTCCTGAAACAGGGTCCCGACCCAAGACGTTACCTGTCCATTTTCTCCAGAGATACTGCCTGAGCCATTGTGTTACTCCAGCACTTTGTGTCTATCAAAAAAATTCTGTTTTGTAAGTTAATTGACCACCATGAATTGTCCAAAGTAAAGATGGAACAATGGAGAGTTGGAGTATGGTGATGTGCATGTAAGAAGATAGATTGCAGGGAAGTAAGAGGAGGAATGGGACTGATGAAAATACTCCAGATGGATGAAAAATAGCCTTGGTATATCATAGGAAAATATGAATAAGCAACAGGTTCCTATTGCGTTTTTAAAACTAAATCAAGTGTTTTAAAGACTCATTGGAGAACCAGGTTAGTTACAGGTACCAAATGTTTATTATTGCACCCCATGGATATAACTGCAGAGTATCCTACACAGTGGCGCATCTGTTAGAGTTGCTGCCTCAAAGTGCCAGAGTCCTGTGTTCGATCCCAACCTCCACTGTTGTCTGTGTAGAATTTCCCCATTCTCCTTGTGACCGTGTGGATTTTTTCCGAGTCCTCCAGTTGCTCCCACAAGCCAAAGATTAGCTTAGTTGAGTTGAGTTTTATTTAGTTTAGTTTAGTTTATTATTGTCACTTGTGCTGAGGTACAGTGTAAAGCTTTTGGTTGTATGCTATCCAGTAAAAGAAGACGATACATGATTACAATCAAGCCATCCACAGTGTACAGATAAAGATGAAGCCGTGCAGATTTACAGGTTCATTGGCCTCTATAAATTACTCCTAGTGTGTCGGTAGTAGATGCGAAAGTGGGATAACAGAGAATAAACGTGAACGGGTGGTTGGTGGTTGGCGTAGACTCGGTGGGCTCCAGGGCCTGATTCCAACCTGTAACTTTCAATTGATCAATCAATCCTAGACAACTTGTCCACAAAATGAAGTGACATTTGAGAGACTTTGATAGAAATACCACGATATGTAGGGAATGGAGGGATGTGGATTATGTGCAGGCAGATAAGAGTTGACATCATGTTTGGTACAGACACTGTGGGTCTTAGAGCTATTCCTGTACTGTTTCTATGTTCAATGTTCTATGTTTAAAGGAACATTTGCATTACCATATATTTTTGCAATTCATTCCTGGCTAACGACAGACTAATAATGCTAACAAATGAAGATGCTTATAATAGGCATAAGATGCATAAGCGACAAGCTATCTAACCATAATCATAATCATACTTTATTAGCCAAGTATGTTTTGCAACGTCTGAGGAATTTAATTTGCCGTACACTCATACCAATAAAAAGCAACAAGACACACAAAATACATTTGAACATAAGCATTCACCACAGTGACTGCTCCACATTCCTCACTGTGATGGAAGGCGAAAAAAAAGTTCAATCTCTTCCCTTCTTTGTTGTCTCGCGGTCAGGGATCTTGAGCCTTCCATTGATGGGGCGAATTTTTCTTCCGTAGCCAGTGGTCAGGCCCGCCGCATCAGGCAATCGAGCTCCTGCATCGGGGGGGGGATGTCAACTCCCCACGCTGGGCGATTAACCCCGGGTCGGGACGGGTCGAACCTCCTGCGATTTTGGAGCTTCCCGACATCAGTCTCTATCCAAAACGGCAAGCTCCTCGATGGTGAAATCTGTAGGCCACGGTTGAAGCGTCGATCCCAGGCAAGGGATCGGCTCCAATGGTAAGTCCATGTCCCCGCAGTGGGGCTCAAAGTCGATCTCAAGCAAGGCCTCCAGCTCCATGATGTTAGGCCGCAGAGCGACCAGAGATACGATCCGGAAAACAATTGCATCTCCAGCAAAGTATGAGATTGAAAAAAAGTTTCCCCCCGACCTCTTCCCCCATCCCCCACATAAAACAAACCAGAGAATATTAACACAAACTTTTAAAACACACTAAAAACAACAAAAAAGACAAAAAGACAGACAGACCATTGGCGAGGCTGCCATCGCTGACGGCGCCACCCGGTGGAATATAAGGTGATGGTTTAGCCGTCTTTTGGACAGCTCTTGGTCATCACATGATTTTTTACCTGATGCTCGATTTAAGAATAAGTGATAGGCCAATTAGGACTGAGGTGAGGAAAAAACGTTTTCACCCAGAGAGTTGTGAATCTGTGGAATTCTCTGCCACAGAAGGCAGTGGAGGCTAATTCACTGGATGTTTTTAAGAGAGAGTTAGATTTAGCTCTAATTTAGGGCTAATGGAATCAAGGGATATGTGGAAAATGCAGTAACGGAGTACTGATTTTGGATGATCAGCCATGATCATATTGAATGGCGGTACTGGCTCGGGGCCGATATGGCCTACTCCTACACATATTTTCTATGTTTATATGATACTCCATCCTTTCCTCTTAGGTCATGAGTTCTGGTGTTCAGGATACCTGTGAACAGATCACTGGTCCTTCTTAGCAATCTGCACCTGAATTAACTGCATTCACTACAATTCTCTCTGTTGTAACAAAATATGAGACTATTCTCCATTTTGTAATATAATATGTGGCTATGTGTAGCTGTCTCTTCCGTGGCCTACCTTAACAAGCATAAATCAGCAGAGCATGGTTTCTGTGGTGTAAATAGATGCAATACTGTTTCAAAACAATTTGCACTTGTTATTAACCTTGATATAGACAAACAGCTTGAGGAGCTCTGTAAGAATATCACTAAAAAAGAAAGATACAGAGAACCAAGAGATATGGAGAGCACGAGATCAAAACAGTGGTCAAGGTATTCAGGAGAGTCTTAAAGGAGAAGGACTTTGTTTATTTATTGTCACGTGTTCCGAGGTAGAGTTAAAAAGCTTTTGTTGCGTGCCAACCAGTCAGCAAAAAGACAATACATGATTACAACTGAGCCATTCGCAGTGTACAGATACATGATCATGAGGATAAAGTGAATAACTGATGATCGCTCTAGAATAATGACAAACTTGACCAGAAACACAGTCTTCATTTGTGCCTTAACGAAAGGTTGGGATTGAATAGAAATCAGACATGAACCTATGGAAAGGAAGAAATGATGAATGAGGGTCAGGTCATTCAGTATGCTGCAGCAGCCTGGGGCACCTGGTTCAGGCACTGCTCATAACAACTAGAGTGTCGACTGGTCATTGAAAATGGTGTCAAAGCATGGCACCTCTGGAATGCAGGACCAGTAGACTATTTCCGTACAATTCACTAATCGAGGCTGTGCTTTGGTATGACAATACTGTACTGGACTGTTTGTAAGAAAATAATTTCACTGTGTGTTGAAAGTATCATTAAACCAGTGAACCATTCACAGCAATAAGGTAGCATGGTGGTTACCTTCTCGTCTTGCTAGTGTCGTTGATCGGAACTAATACAGTGAAACTCCAGTAACCCCGCCATCCCATTGTTCCAGTTAGGTCCGATTAACGATAGTCCAAAGGTCTTCAATGAGGTAGTTAGTAGCTCAGAACTGCTCTCTAGTTGTTGGGAGGATGGTTCAGTTGCCTGATAACACCTGGGAAGAAACTGTCCCTGAATCTGGAGGTGTGCATTTACATGCTTCTATATTTCTTGCCCGATGGTAGAGGAGAGAAGAGGAAGTGACCGGAGTGAGACTGGTCCTTAATTATGCTGGTGGCCTTGCCGAGGGAGCGTGAAGTGTAGCTGGAGTCAATGAAAGGGAGGTTGGTTTTGCCTGATGGACTGGGTTGCGTTGTGTGGGAATCAGTAGTAGGTAAGGGGATGTTGCAATTTCTTTCTTGAACTAACGATTGAAGATATATGTTTATAAATGATGGGATAGAACAAATTAAATGGGAGCTCATCAGCATTAAGAGGTACATCATAACCATCAAAATGAACCTTGAGCTGAAACAATTGTTTAACCTTCCCCCAGTATCATAGCAGTTATTAACATCAATAGTCAAACCCTGCCTCTGTGAAACATATGAGGTCTCTCATTCTTACATGCATCAATACCTTTTATTGAATCTCGTACATATATTTCAATACTTTTGAATTTATTAAGCTTTTGATTAAGTGTCTCTGTAATAGTTAGTGCATCCTTATCCAAGATCTTGCTACTGTATTAAAGCTTAATTGCTTTTTCAGTTGACATATGTTATTACAAGTCTGTTTAAACTAATCACAATGTTTTGTTAAAAAAAATGTCCTTTAGCTTGTTTGATCAGGGTTGGCTTTGTTAGTGCCTGGATAGTTTATTGCTCTAAACGCTTTAAATGGGCACGTTAAAGTTTCTAATTGAGACCATGGGTTTTAGGTGAGAGGGTGGTCGGTATATGGAACAAGGTGCAGGAGGAGGTGGGTGAGGCAGGTAATATCACAACATTTAAGAAGCAATTAGTCAGGTACATCGATAGGATAGGTTTAGAGGGATATGGGCCAAACACAGTTAGGTGGGACCAGTGTAGATGGGACATGATGGTTGGTGTGGGCTAGTGGGCTGAAAGGCCTGTTTCCACACTGTATGACTCCATGACTCCCCTGTATGACTATATGAATTCCCATTAACATTACAGCCTATGAAGAGAGGCACAGTGGCAGAGCGGTAGAGTTGCTGCCTAACAACGTCAGAGACCCAGGTTCGATCCTGACTATGGTTGCTGTCTGTACGGAGTTTATACATTCTCCCTGTGACTGAGTGGGTTTTCTCCAGGAGCTCCAGTTTCCTCCCACATTACAAATATGTGCAGGATTGTAGGTTAATTGGCTTTTGTCAATAGGTTTTGTCAATTGGCTTCTGTGCAGGTTTGGAGTTTAATTTATTTGGTTCTCTAGTGTGTAGGATAGAACAAGTGTACAGGTGATTGGTGGTCTGCATGGACTCAGTGGGCTGAAGAACCTGTTTCCACACTGTATCTCCAAACTAAACTAAACTAATCAAATCTAAACTATAAACTTATTCAGATTTGAAGCTGCTGCAATGTACAATAGAGCAAACGTACCTCAGTTCCAACATTTTAGTTTAGTTTAGAGATTGAGCGTGAAAACAGGCTCTTCGACCCAGTGAGCCTGCACCAACTAGCGATCACCATACACTAGCGCTATCCTGCACACTTTGGATAATTTACAATTTACAATAAGAAGCCAATTAACCTACAAAACTGTGCAACTTCGGAGTGTGGGAGGAAACCGGAGCACCTGGAGAAAACCCACACTATCACGAGGAGAATGTACAAACTCCATTCAGACAGGACCCGTAGTCAGGATCAAACCAGGGTCTCTGGTGCTGTAACGCAGCAGCTCTATCACTACGCCACTGTGCAGCCCCTCCAGTTAAGTGCCTAAATCACTTATGCTTATTTTTCTAATCTCACACAGATTTGGTTCCTGAGGGGAATGCTGTTTTCACAATCCATCGAAGATACTGTAGCATTTGCATTGGAAGCTAATTACCCTTGGCGGATCAGCAATGCAATATGTCTGTGTGTTGCAGGCTTGCAATATTTTTTTAATACCCTTATTTGTATTTCCTTCTGCACATCAAAAGAATCATGAGTAGCGCAATACATTATTGGATATCCAGTACAGTGTTCAGCATTTTCAGTTGAATAATACCTTGTCCCCAAGGAGAGGAAGCTAAATAGTCCTACACACAGCATCAGCCTGATGATGGAGATCACCTTCAGTGCTCTGAAGGCCTTGTGGTGAATTCTTTTGTAACAGTTCAATCAAACACGCATTAGTTCCCCATTTGACAGCAGCATATGTCATGTTGCTGTGAGCAATAGGACATCCACAATATGAAACTAAAGTTGCTTGTGTTCAGTTTTCTAAGGACAATAGCAATTCATTAGTTCACTGTCACGTGCACCGAGGTACAATGAAAAGCTTTTGTTGCATGCTAACCAGTCGGCAGAAAGACAATACATGATTACAATTGAGCCGTCCGCAGTGTACAGATACATGATAAAGGGAATAACGAGCATAACGTTTAGTGCAAGATAAAGTCCAGTAAAGTCCGATCAAAGATAGTCCGAGGGTCTCCAATGAGGTAGCGCCCTAACTAAATTCAAATTAAAAAAAGAAAAAGTTTGGAGCATTGTGTTCAGTTTTGGTCATCTTGCAATAGGAAAGATGTTGCCAAGCTGGAAAGAATGCGGAGAAGATTTAAGAGGATGTTGCCAGGACTCGACAGCCCTAGCTACAGGGAGAGGATGGACAGGCCAGGGCTCCATTCCTTGGAGCTCAGGATGATGAGGGGTGATTTTGTTGAGGTGTATAAAATCATGAGAGGAATATATAGGGTGAATGCACTTTTACCCAGAGTAGGGGAATCAAGAACCGGAGGACATCAGTTATATTTTAACTATGCTTATCTAACTAAACCCATTTGCCTGCAATACATAATTATCCCTCTAGGTTTTTCCTTTCTAAGTACCTGTCCAAATTATTTTAAACTATTGTAATTGCCTCTACCACATCATCTGGCAATTAGTTCCATTTAGCTACAACCTTCTGTGTCCAAAAGCCAATGAAATGGAATATGTTGGAAATACTCAACAAGTCAGCCAATACTTTATTTCAGTTTAGTTTAGAGATACAGCACAGAAACAGACCCTTCAGCCCACCGAGTCCAAGCTGACCAGCGATCCCTGCACACTAACACGATCCTACATACACTAGGGACAATTTTACAAGTTTTACAAGCCAATTAACCTACAAACCTGTATGTCTTTGGAATGTGGGAGGAAACTGGAGCTCCCAGAGAAAACCCATGCAGGTTACGGGGAAAATATACAAATTCGGTAGAGACAGAGCTCGTAGTCAAGATCAAACCTGGGTCTCTGGTGCTGTAAGGCAGCAACTCTACTGCTGCGCCACCGTGCTGCCATCACATGCGGAGAGAAAACTAAAACAGGATTATTTCTTCCAGTCAACGATCTTTCATTAAGGCTGTCATGAAATTCTCCCCTGACCTGAGACATTAACCCTGTTTCTCTCTCCACGGATGCGGCCTGACCTCCTGAATATTTCCAGCATTTTCTATTTGACTTCAGACTTCCGGCATCTGCAACATAAAGAGAACATTAGTGAAATCGAATATCACTGTACATTATTTGGTACACGTGACAATAAAATACCTGTGAAACATTTGAAACCTTTGAACTCAAAGGACCTAGCTTTGGAGTGTCTGAGCTAAAAAGCGCATGCTTATTGGAAACAAGTCTGAAAGCACACCATAGCTGGGTTTTTTTTGTATTAGAAAGGGTCCAGATAGTGTAGGCCTTGATGGTGTTTTATATCCTATACAGAAAAATAGAATCAAAAGATATGGGGAAAAATTAAAGTGCGGGAGAAACTCAGTGGGGCAGACAGCATCTGAGAAGGGAAATAGACAGATCACGTTTCGAATCTGGACTTTTCTTTGGACTGAAGCCGCCTGATCCGTTGAGTTCCTCCAGCACTTTGGGTTATTTTGGCCACACCTGCAGTTTATTGTGCCTCTATGAAAGGATATGATCTGTACTTTAAATATTTCAATACAGAAGTCAATAACTTGGTGAACCAACAACTAGAGAGCAATCCTGAGCTACCATCGACCTCATTGAAGATTCTCAGACTATCTTTAATCAGACTTTACTGGACTTCAATGTGCACTAAACATTGTTCCCTTTATCATGTATCTGTGCACTGTGGACGGCTCGATCGTAATCATGATTAGTCTTGCTCCTGACTAGTTAGCGCACAACAAAAGCTTGTCTCTGTACCTCAGTGCACGAGACAATATAATAAACTAAACTAGAATCAAAGCAATTGGATTGCTGTAAGAAAGTGCCATTGAGGTAAAGAACAGCCACACATATATTACAGGCCAAAGCAGATGAAAGGAGCTGAACATCCAACCTCTGATTTTATTTATGATCTTATATTCAAAGTTCAAAGTTAATCTGTGGAACTAATGTTACAGTGAAAAAGTAGTCAAGCAGTGGAAAGACTCCATAGGGGATGGAACAAATTAATACTGCCACATTGAATATAATTTAAGAACATTTGTTTTATAAAATCGTATTTAAGGATACATATGGGTAATTTTAGTCTTTAGTTGAGAGATACAGCGTGGAAACAGGCCCTTCAGCCCACTGACTCCACGCAGACCAACGATCCCCACACACTAACACTATCCTACACAGATAAGGGACAATTTACGATTTTACCAAGCCAATTAATCTACAAGCCTGTAGGTCTTTGGATTGTGGAAGGAAATCGGAGCACCCGGGAAAAAGCCCACAGAGGTCACGGGCAGAACATGTAAGCATTGTACAGACAGGACCCGTAGTCAGGATCGAACCCAGGTCTCTGGCGCTCCAAGGCAGCAATTTTACTGCTGCACCACCGTATCGACCTTGATGTATATTGGGAGCAATAGTTGACTTTGAACCTATGGATCTCGAGTTCACTGCCAGGTTTATTCATCCTGGGTTGCAAATGCAACTGATTGAGATCATTTCTGGGATTAATTAAGAATTTTAAGAAAGCACCATATAGGTGAAAGGAAAACTGTATACAACAATTCTCTCGATTAACAATTCCCCTGTTAGAAAGTAGTTTCTTCTTCGCAAGACTAGATACATTGCCTCTCTATATTTGGCTTTGACCTTGGCTTTTAATCTGTCAGCAGTTCTATCTGCCTATTCACTATACCTTCATTGCAAGCACAATAATCAGGTAAACTCTACCCTGCGGCACGGTGGCACAGCGGTAGAGTTGCTGCCTTACAAAGCCAGATTTTTAGGTTAGAATCTAATTTTCCTTATGGTGCAAGGTTGTGCTAGGAGATGCTAGGGACTCATAAAAACTGGAGTAACTCAGTAGGTCAGGCAGTATCTCCGGAAAAAAGGAATAGGTGACGTTTTGGGTTGAGGCCCTTCTTCAGACTGAGGGTGTGTACTAGATAAAGTTTACCACGCTGAATCAGCAGAAGCTCAATTTTAATCACCTTGTCTTGGCATTGAATGAACTGACCAGCCGTTCTGTGGCATTTCTCCCTAACATTATACAGTTATTGTATAGCGCAGGGCAGCACAGTGGCGTAACAGTAAAGTGGCTGCCTTACAGAACCAGAGACCTGGGTTCGATCCTGACTACGGGTGCTGTCTGCACAGAGTTTATATATTCTCCCTGTGACCACGTGGGTTTTCTCCAGGACCTCGGGTTTCCTCCCACACTCCAATGACTCTCCAAGGTTTGTTGGGTAATTGGCTTCGGTAAAAATTGTAAATTGTCCCTAGCGTTTAGGAAGGTGCTAGTGTACGGGGATTGCTGGTCAACGCGGACTTGGTGGTCTGAAGTGCCTGTTTCCGCACTATATCTCGAAACTAAACTAATAATATAAAAAACACTGTCAACTAATCACAGTGAAAGTGAGCAAAATGCATTGACATTAAAAGAAAATATTTTATTTGTCTGCTGGATTCCCATTGCCAATTTATAGTACAATCTGATTACCTATACCTAAAGATACTTTTTTGCAAATTATTTGTAGTCAAGTTCAAAACTGAAATGTGATCCCAGCCATTTAATACTTGCTGGTAAGCTATGTTGGAAGGCATTTGCTAAATATACAAATTACTTGGATGTGAGGAGGCGTAGAATCATTTTCTCAGTGCAGTGCAGTGGGAAAACAACTTTCAATTACCGTACATACTGTTTTACATCCATTTTAAGGTGTTCAATTCAAAAATTCAATGAATTATTTTTGAAAAGATAGACACAAAGTGCTGGAGTTACTCAGTGGACCAGGCAGCATCTCTGGAGATGGGTGACGTTTCGGGTCGGGACCTGGCTGGGTTGGGGTAGTGAGGTGGAGAGCTGGAGGAGAGAAAAGACCTGGACCATTCAGGGCCAGCCACAAATTACCTCAGTCAGGGCGGTATCTGGTAGGTCCAATGTTGGCTGGGGAAGATGTGATCTCAAGAAAAACAATATGGAGAACTGTGCCTTGGAGACAGAGTGATACAATGTGGAAACAGGCCCCTCGGCTGAACGAGCATAACTAGTCGCATCTGCCTGCGTTTGGTCCATATCTCTCCAAACCTGTCCTATGCATGAACTGATTCTTAAATGTTGGGATAGTCCCAAACTCAACTATCTAGTCCAGCAGCTTGTTCCATACACCCACCACACTTTGTGTGAAAAAGTTACCCCTCAGATTCCCATTAAATCTTTTCCACTTCATCTTAAACCTATGTCCTCTGGTCCTCGATTCACCTACTCAGGGCATGAGACTGTGCATCTATGCATTCTATTCCTCTCATTGTTTTATACACTGTGAAACTGTGGAACTGGTAAAACGACTTGGGTGGAGGAATGGGGCACGGAGGGAGGGGGAATGGGATGGGAGGGGAGTGTAAGATGAAGTTACCGGTAGTTAAAAGTGAAGCATTCAATGTACTTACTGCTGGGTTGTAAGCTACCCAAGAAAAATATGAGGTGCTGTTCCTCCAATTTGCATGTGGCCTCTCTCTGGCAATGGAGGAGGCCTAGGACAGAGTGGGGAGAGGAGATGAAATTATTGGCAACTGGGAGATATTGCATGCCTAGGCAGAGTGAGCGTAAGGAATGTTTTTCAGAGGACACAAATTTAATTACAAGATTCCATAGGGAGAGAAATTCCTGTTAGGCCACTGTACAAGTAGAATGAGACATCGATGTCTCACCCCCAGGCCAATGTCATATGCATTTTGCCTCCTCCTCTAAATCATTCTTGGACAAATCCAGGAATCAATATTGGAGTTCAGAAGATTATCATATCATCAGTGATCAATAAATCTAATAAAATACCAACAAGGAGATCAGAGGTTTGATTTGAAATTGATTAACTGTTTGGCTAGTGTCCATTTGTAAATCCATCTCTGGCATGGACCTAGCCAATTAAACTTTTCTATAAGTGTGGATACAAGGAACTGCAGTTGCTGGTTTACAAAAAAAGACACAAAGTGCTGGAGTAACTCAGTGCTTCAGACACCATCTCTGAAGAACATGGATAGGATTGAAGAAGGGTCCCAACCTGAAACGTCACCTATCTATGTTCTCCAGAGATGCTGCCTGACCCGTTGAGTCACTCCTGCACTTTGTATCTCTCATTAAGTGCGGCCAGAAATTTACTGGCCCCTGTACATTGACGACACTTGTGTTTATGTTACGACTGTCGAAGTGCGTTACACTTTGGAGAACGGTTACTGTGGAATTGTGGAGCACTTCAGTTAAGGTGCTAAATTAACTGTGTAATGTCAGGTAGAAATGCACACAGAACTGGTTTTCAGTTCATTCCATGCCAAGACAAGGTGATTAATACTGAGCTTCTGCTGATTCAGTGCAGTAAACCACCTGTTCCAACTTTGCATCATAAGAGGAAGTTTGATTCTAACCTAAAGATCGGTGGGAGCGTTTCATTGTTGTCGATATGATTAATTCCAGTGGTTCATGGGCAAAATGTACACAAAGTGCCTTTCAACATGGTATGCCCATGTTCAAACACTTGTTCGTCAGTTCGCGGGCCGAGCCGGTCGAGGGTGACGGAGGAGGCCCTGCAGCACTCGGGCTTATCTGGACCAGGGGCACTCCAGCATGTAGAAGGATTTTGGACTTTGTGTAAATGGCGCCAAAATATAGTGAATTGTGCATGTGCTAGCTATGCAAAAATAATTTCACTGTGCAGTGCGTATGTGATAATAAAGAACCATTGAACCATTGTTTGTAGAGAGACAGGAGACCGCAGGATGGGGCATTGAAATGAAGCAGGAAGGAATGCCTTTCACGTTCATTTCTCTTGATCACTGTTCAATGATCCCCCCCGCCCCTTTCTGCCAACCCCTGCCACTGTCATGTGTATATTTGATTCGTAAATACTGCAACACACAATTAATGCTTTTCTACTGTTAAACCATTCCATACCTGGATTCAGATAAGGGGAATAATGGTCAGTCATGCCACTAAGAAGAAGCATATGCCAGTTGAGGTTTAGTTTAGATATAGAGCATGGAAACAGGCCCTTCAGCCCACCGTCCCTGCCGACCAGTGATCACCCATACATTAGTTCTATCCTGCCCACTAGGGACAATTTTCAGAAGCCAATAAATCTACAAACTTGCACGTCTTTGGAATGTAGGAGGACAGCAGAGCACCCGGAGGAAACCTAGGGAAACACAGGGAGAACTTACAAACTCTGTACAAATGTACAAACAACAGCAGCCGTTGTTAGGATGTTGTCTCTACCACTGCACCACTGTGCTGCCCCAGCATGTGGACTCAGCCTGTGTCAGTGCCGTCAAATTTAAGTGTCAGTCTTCAACATGTGGCTGCTGAATATTTTTGTCCAAATCCCACTTTTGCTACTGGAAACCATAATAGTAGCCTTGCATCCAGTATTAGTGTTGCAGAGTTAGTCTCCATATTTCCTCACTAGGTAGAAGGAGACCGTTTAGCCCAGTCAGCCTATGCTGGCTCACAGATCAGCCCAATTCACCAACTAATGTTCTCCAGAATCCATTTCTTCATATTTACAACAGCCACCCCACCACCTAATCTGGGGGGCAACTTACTATTGCCAATTAACTTATCAACTCACACGTCTTGGCATTGCAGGAGGAATCTGGAGCACCTGAAGAACATGCACACTCCACACAGACTGCACCAGATGTCAGGATGGAACCTGGACCATTGGTGCAGCAACTCTGCTGGAAGCGTGAGTATACTTTAGTTTAGTTTTGTTTATTGCCACATGTGCCGAGTTACAGTGAAAACCTTTTTTTGTTGCGTGCTAACCAGTCAGCGAAAAGACAAAACATGTTTACAATCGAGCCGTCCATGTTGTACAGATACCGGATAAAGGGACTAACATTTAGTGCAAGATAAAGTACAGAAAAGTGCAATTAAAGCTAGTCTGAGGGTCTTCAATGAGGTAGATGGTAGGTTAGGACAGCTTTCTAGTTGTTGGTAGGATGGTTCAGTCATCAGATAACAGCTGGGAAGGAACTGTCTCTGAATCTGGAGGCATGCATTTTCACACTTCTGTATCTCTTGCCTGATGGGAGAGGGGAGAAGGGGGAGTGATCGGGGTGAGACTCGTCCTTGGTTATGTTGGTGGCCTTGCCGAGGTGTAGATGTACTGTCCTACAGCCACACTAGTTTTGGTAATCTTGCCATGGTAAACATAAGACGTTGAAGTAAACCCTCCAAAGTAGACATAAAAGATCCCAAGAAAAGCAGGTGAATTAGGCTTGGTATCCTAGATGATATTTATCCATCAACCAATATCAGTATCAGAGGTTGCTTAGACATTGGTGCATCTTGGTTTGTGGAAGCCTGTCGGGCAGACATTAACAGTGCATTTCCCCCATTGCTTTGAAAAGGCTTCAGATGGAATTTTTTTTGGAATACCCTGCAATTGTGAAAGAAGGGTATTCAGTATAAAAAAAACAGTTCTTTCATAGGTTTGAGCAGAATTAGACAATTTGGCCTATCAAGCCTACTCCGCAATTCAATTATGGCTAATCTATCTTTCCCCCATTCACCTGCCTTCTCCCCATAACCGCTGACATCCAAACTAATCAAGAATATGTAAATCTACACCTTAAAAATATTCATTAATCTGGCCTCCACCGACTTCTGTGACAATGATTTCCACAGATTCACCACCCTCTGAATAAATAAATTCCTCGTTATCTCCTTTCTAAAGATACTTCCGTTTATACTGATCTGGTCCTAGACTCTCCCACTAGTGGAAGTATCCTCTCCACATCCATTCTATCCAGGCCTTTTGTGTTGAAACAAAGAACTGCAGATGCCAGTTAACACACAAATACAGACCGAAAAAAAAAAAAAAAATACAGACCGTACCCGTAGTAAGGATCGAACACGGGTGTCTGACTGTAAGGCAGCCACTCTACCCCTGTCCAACGTGCCACCTCTTTTGTTTCATTTCAGGTCGAGATTTTTTTTAATTTCTATGTCAATCTAGGATTATTGGGTTCAGTTCAGGAAAATGTCACTGATCAGATCAACCATGATCCTCTTGAAACCAGAGCAAACTTGAAGGACCATTGGCCAACACCTGCTCCTATTTCCTTTGGTCTTGCACTCTACATTGTGGGTTATAGATCGGGAACATAATACCATAAGAAAGACGATGATTTAAACAGTGAGGTTTTTTTTTCCAAACCACGCTCTTGCCCTTCTCTCTTGGTCCTGATTTCAATGAGGAAATAATCAGGCTTTGTCAGTGTATTTAAAATTGTACCATCAAATAAATCACTGGCCCTCCGTGCAGTTATTGTGCAGGGTTTGAGTTTGCACTGAAAAGATAATTAAATTTCTAGCAGTTTCATATTATTTTTCGTGCTAAAGGAAATAGATTTTAAACAAGTGATAGATAATGCCAAGACGAGCCAAGATGCAGAGGTACATTTTCCCATCAGGACCAACCAACAAGAGAGACATCAATCACACAAATACATATTCCTCTAATTACAACTGCTACCTCACTGTCTGTTGATGTCTGTGGGCTATTTTCCAAAGACTACCAAGACGATTAACAAAATGGAGTAACAGCAGTGAATTGGAGATAAAAAGAATGAAAGGAATATCAGAAAAAGTAGGTCATTTATCTCAGCCTTGGGCTTGATGCATTGTTGAGCCAAGGCGTAGCTTGTCCCGTCTCGTCCACTTTCTCACTTGGTTCCCATCACTCTGTGTCCATTGGTGTTTGTCTATTGACTACTGGAGCAATCACACACTGCCTTCTGAAAGTCACCAGTAGCTAGTGAAACATTCTTTATGAGCCCAATAATCCAAAGATAGACATAAAGTGCTGGAGTAACTCAGCAGATCAGACCAAAACGGGTGATGTTTTGGATTGTGACCTATCTTCAGTCTGAAGGAAGGCCCCGATCCGAAATGTCGCTCATCCTTTTTCGCCAGAAAAGCTGCCTGACCCGCTGAGTTACTCCAGTACTTTGTGTCTATCTTTGGTATAAACCAGCATCCGCAGTTTCTTGTTTCTACAGCCCAAATATCCAGTCAGCTGCATCTACCAAAGAATGGGAGACACCTGAACCACTTAACTTGGTCTATACTATTAAGAAATTGAGACAAAGACTTTGAGACAAGTACAACTGTCCTAGCGGACCCATTGTTTCTGCCTGCTCCTGCTCCACTGAAATCATTTGCATGTACTTCAACTCCATCCTATGCCCCCTGGTCCAATCCTTCCCGACCTATGTCTGAAAAATGAACCATTGTAGGCACCTTACCTCAAGCATTGATGTGTTCTTTTCATACCTTTCATTCATTTGTTCTTTGTACCTTTACATATCTCTAGTTTTCCCTCTCCCCTGACTCTAAGTGTGAAGAAGGGTCTCGACCCGAAACATACCTATTCATTTTCTGCAGAGATGCTGCCTGACACACTGAGTTACTCCAGCATTTTGTGTCTACCTTCGGTGTAAACCAACATTTGCAGTACCTACCTACACACGACGCCATTAAGTCATTTTGAGGGGCTTTATCATGGGCATTCCCATTGCTCTGCACATTCCTTTCCCCCAACTTCTCTCCAAATGAAAAGTAACTTGCATCTCTCTCCTTCCCAATTCTGATAAAGGGTCTTAGACCCAAAACATTTACTGTTTCCCTCCCCATACGTTATTGTCCAAAATGGGGCTTCAACCCATAATTCTTTGGACTTAAGAGGTGATAGTGCTACAAACTGAGTTGGTTCAACAGACTTCAGTACTAAAATAAAAATGTATTGACTTAGTAGTCGATGTATAGAGCTGCTGCCTCATAGTGCTAGAGACCAAGAGAAATATAAAGTGCTGCTCCTCCAATTTGGGTGGTAGGGAAATTATTTATTCTTGGTGCTCTATCTAGACTTTTTGTTTGAGCTCAAGTAGATCTACTCTTACTCCGGTATTCCCACATTGCAGAACTCCCTTAGACTTTAGACTTTAAAGATGCAGCACGGAAACAGACCCTTCAGCCTACAGTGTCCTCACCGACCAGTGATCACCCGTAATCCAGCCCCATCCTACGCACTAGGGACAATTGACAACTTTACAGAACCCAATCAACCCACAAACCTGTATGTCTTTTGAATGTGGGGGGAAACCGGAGCCACCCGGAGAAAACCCACGCGGTCACAGGGAGAACGCACAAACGAGAATGCACGGACAGCATCCATAGTCAGGGTTGAATCCGTGTCCCTGGCGCTGGAAGGCAGTACCGCTGCGCCACTGTGCCACCCCTTAATCTAATATTACCAATTTCTGGTATTTAGAAACCATCAGAAAAAACACTTGTTCATAATTATTTTGATGTCTGTGTGTGTCTACTGCATACAAATTGGCTGCCATTTTTATGGAGCATTTTCTACCCTTCAAAAGCCCTTTATAGTCTACAATACTGTTTGTGATGTCCTGTAAGAATACTGAAAAGCATTATATTAATGCAAGTTTTCATGTCTTGGACATATGAAATTTAATATGATATTCCACCCGGACCACAGGATGGTTCAAATACTTCTGTGGAAATTTGTTTTCGAACGTATTCTTGTGTTGTTTCTATTTGGAGTGAATTGTTAAGGGATTCATTTATTAAAATTTAGAATGAATTAGGGAACTCACTGACAAATTACTTTGATCCCTATCAACTGCTTGGGTCAACAGAAGTGGATTACAAAAAAATTAACAATTACCTGTAATCAGATTACAGAATCTGTGCTCTCTTCTGGTTAATGGTGAATGTAATTCAACATCACTCAGTAGTTTATATTTAGACAGATGGATGCATCTTACTGCGTATTCCATGAGTCATCACTCAAATTAATCAAATGAAAGAAAGGCTTCAAAATGTGAATACGTTTGGAAATAATTTGCTCCTTTTCTTTAGTCTAGTTTATTTTAATTTACTTAGAACTTACGTTTTAGTTTAGTTTAGAGATACAGCTCTTCGACCCACCGAGTCTGCACAGACCTGCGATCACGGACATTAACACTATCCTACACACACTGGAGACAATTTATACTTATACCTTAACCTACAAACCTGGATGCCTTTCGAGTGTGGGTGGAAATAGAAGATCACGGGGGGAGCCCACACGGTCATGGGGAGAATGTACAAACTCCGTACAGACAGCACCTGTAGTCCGGATCGAACCCGGATGCTTGGCGCTGCAAGTACTGTAAGGCAGCAATCCTATCACTGCGCCATCGTGCCGCTCTAGGTCCAAGGTATGTGCACCAAGGTACAGTGAAAAGCTTTTTGTTACATGCTACCCAGTCAGCAGAAAGACTACATGATTACAATCAAGTCACCCACAGTATACAGATACAGAATGAAGGGCATAACGTGCAACATTAACCCCAGAGAAGTCCGATTAAAGATAGTATGAGGGTCTCCCATGAGGTAGATGGTAGCTCAGGACCGCTCTCTAGTTGATTATAGGATAGTTCCGTTGCCTCATAACAGCTGAGAAGAAATTGTCTCTTACATCTTTCAGAGGATTCCCTAATGTAGTCGAAAAAGGGACTTGCATTAATTTTTCAATGCCTTGAAATACTTCAGAGTGAATGAAGTAAAGTTGCTTTGATGGTGTAAAAAAAGCAGCAGGCAAATTATGCAGAGCATTCTCCTGCTGAAGAAGCGTCTCGACCCAAAACGTCGCCTATTCGTTCGCTCCATAGATGCTGCCTCACCCGTTGAGTTTCTCCAGCATTTTTGTCTACCTTTGATTTTCCAGCATCTGCGGTTCCTTCTTAAACAAAATTTTGATTTAGCTGGATATATAGCTGGAGGCAGCCCAGACCATCACACAAACCTTCCAATGGCTCCATCCACGCTTCACGCTGCCTCGGTTAGGCTACCAACATAATCAAGGACCATCCCGGTCACTCCCTCTTCTCCCCTTTCCCATTTGGCAAGAGGTACAGAAGTATGAAAACACACACCGCCAGGTTCAGGGACAATTTCTTCCCAGCTGTCATCAGGCAACTGAACTATCATATTACCAACTAGAGAGCGGTCCTGAACTACCATCTACTTCATGGGAGACCCTCAGACTCTCTTTAATCAGACCTTTCTGGACTTTACCTTGCGCTAAGTGTTATCCTCTTTATCCTGCATCTGTGAACTGTTGATGGCTCGATAGCAATCATGTATAGTCTTTCCACTGACTGGGTAGCACACAACAAAAATCATTTTCATTGTACCTCATGACAATAAACTAAACTAAAGTAAACTAAGCTCAGGTATTGGATATATCTCTCTTCTGCAATATAACACAATATATTTTTTAATGTCTAGAAGGTTGGTTTAATATTTAGAGTTTTCACAGGTATGTTCTCGCTGTTGCTGCCTGGGTTTTCTCTGGGTGCTCCGGTTTCCTCCCACATCCCAAAAGCATGCAGTTTTGTAGTTTCATTGGACTCTGTAAATTTGCCCCTAGCATATAGGGAGTGGATGAGAAAGTAGGGTGACATAGAACCAGTGTAAATGGTTGATTGATGGTCGGCATGGACTCGGTGGATGGAAGATTTTGTTTCAATGCTGTATCTCTAAACTAAAACTCAGAAGGATCTCCTCCCGAAACATCACCCATTCCTTCACACCAGAGATGCTGTCAGTCCCGCTGAGTTACTCCAGCATTTTGTGTCTATCTGCACATCCTTATGATTCAGAGGTATGAAAATTAAGCATAGAACCACAATTGGGTCTCTTGATCAGAATGACTGCAAATTTGCACAAACAGCAAAATAACCTTTTTTTTAGTGATTTTGTTGGAGGAGAGAATCTTTGCAAGGGGAGAGCATCCATTCTCAGCATACAGATAAATCAGTAATTATTGATTAGGTTACAGGATACTTATGTTTTAAAAGCTTGAAATAATGAACAAGGCTTCAATTACATTGCAGCTCTCGTGTGTTAAGAATGATATAAAGTGTGTCACAGCCAATGGTGTGGTTTATTGCAGAATGGAGCCCAAAACGGATGGCAGCGCCTTTTTTTTTTAGAGAAGCAGCATTGAAACAGGCCCTTGGTCCCGCTGAGTCCACGCTGACCAGCGATCACCCCGTACACTGGCACTATGATACGCGCGAGGGACAATTTACAATTTGCAGAAGCCAATTAACCTACAAACGTGTACGTCTTTGGAGTGTGGGAGGAAACTGGAGCACCCAGAGAAAACCCACACGGTCATGGGGAGAATGTACAGACAGGATCGAACCGGGTCTCTGGATCTGTAAGGCTTCAGTTCTATTGCTGCGCCACCGTGCCGCTTACCAACAACAACCAGGCCAACGGACATCTCCAGGCAACTGTTTGGCCTTTGACATATCTCCAGTATGTCAGCACCTGCTTCCCACACCCCACAGTGGCAAATTTGCAACCTAATTAAGGAACTAGGAACAAGTGCATTGCAAATAACTTTCCAGGTTTAAAACAGCTAATCATTTCCTTTCATCTCCAGTGTAATGTATCTAGTGGGTTCCATAATCTTAAGTGAAACACACAGAGTGACTTTAGACTTTAGAGATACAGCGTGGAAACAGGCTGTAAGGCCTACCGAGTCCACACCAACACCCCACACACTCTCACTATCGTACCTGTACATACTTTGGACAATTTACAATTTTTACTGAAGCCAATTAACCTACAAACCTGTACACATTAGAGTGTGAGAGGAAACCGGAGCTCCCAGAGAATATCCATGAGGTCACATGGTTCAATGTACAAACTCCATACAGACAGCCCCCTTAGTCAGGATCGAACCCAGTTGTCTGATGCGCCAAGGCAGCAACTCTACTGCTGATCCACTGTGCCTCCCTAGTTATGGAGTAACTCAGCAGGTCAGGCAGCATCTCTGGAACAGAATGGATGGCTGACAATTTGGGTCTGCAATAGGGACATGAGGAGCTGAAACAAAATGTTTATTCACAAGCTGTCTCTGGAAGTTTCTATAAACATTGTAACTGCCCAGAGACTAGTTAGTGGTAGCACAAACATTAACGAGGTGACAGCTTTAAGGTAACATTATTGTTGGCAATCAATATGACATCTACTACACATACAATGCATGTAAAGTCACATTGAAAGCACTCTTGCAACAAACAGTCCTAAGCCTTTCACCCAGAATTTCGGCAGCAGAGTATTGGGCGGCAGAGTGGCACAGCGGTAAAGCTGTTGCCTTACATCCCCGGAGACCAGGGTTCGGTCCTGACTCCGGGTGCTGTCTCTATGGGGTTTGCGCGTTCACCATGTGACCGCATCGGATTTCTCCGAGTTGCTCCAGTTTCTTCCCACTTTCCAAAGACGTGCGGTTTCAACTACAAGGGACTTGGAAGTTCTCAGTCCACAGCCCAACGGGGATTGGAAAGAATGAAGGAAGAAAAGAAATAGAACTATTCTTAGTGGTCGCTCTCACTCTCACATAAGACCATAACATCTGGTCTATAGTTAAACAATATTCAGGCTAGTGGTCTGTGACTAGTGGAGTTCCACAGGGATCTGCGTTGAGACCTATGCTGTTTATGATATGTATAAATGACCTAGATGTAGATGTAAATGTAGACAGGTTGGTTAGTAAATTTGCCGATGACATCAAGAATGCTGGGGTCACGGAATGTGAGGAAGTCTTTCGAAGTATACAGTGGGAACTAGATCTGCTACAGAAATGGGCAGACAAGTGGCGGATGGAGTTCAGTCCCAGCAAGTGTGGGAAGTTGAACGTAAGAGAAAATATACAATTTTACAATTAATGTGAAGATAAGCCCTGAACAGCACAGCTTGATGAACAGGAGTCGGCAGCTTATCCAAGAGTCCTTACCTTCATAACTCGCTCCAGAAAAGTAGAGAGGCAGCGGCCCCCGTTTCGACTCCAGCGAAGGAGCCGACAGTGGAGGGGGAAAGGCGCTAACGGGACCGCACAGACTGCGGACCGCTGCAAGGAGCTGCGCTGATGCCGGTCCATAACAGCTTTTGGTGAACAGCAGCGGAGGTAGTCTGCCGCCTGAAAAACGGCAGGCAGCCTCACATACAGTAAACAAAAATCTTCCCAATTAACAGGTTCTACAGACTAACCCAAAACTGGAACAAAACCCAAAAATAAGTGCAAGGTCATGGAACCTCCAGGGAAAATGAGGGGCACTGAACAATGACTGAGATTAGACTGCATAAGCATTAGCCATCTGGGAGGGATATGCAACAGGATTGAGAATTAATCCTCCATTTTAGCACACCCTTTTGTACTCTTTTGAGGCTAGCCTAGGGCTCTGGAAACGCTGGGCAACGAGAACAGCAGTATGCCAGAGCAGGATCAGGAAGAGCACTGGGTCCCTGGGCCACTACATGGCTCCCCGAGACCATCTTCCCAACAAAGCGCAGGAGCTGACTGGCAAATCCCCATACATCAGCTCTATCCTACGCACTAGGGACAAGTAGCAGCAACTCTACCGCTTTGCTCGTTTTTCCACGGATCATACTCACCTGGCAGGCGAGACGCCATGATCACCAAGGTGGTTCTCCCAGGATGAGACTATCCCGTTGCTGTACCAGGGTGCTGACACCTAAGATGTTCCCAAATTTGGGACTAGTACAATGGTGCATATAAGACCTACCCCAGGGGCTATGCAAAACCGCTGCTGCGGGAAGAGAGGCAGCTAAACCTGGCCCTCATCAGGCAGGCCATGGAACGAGAGGACCACACCAACCATGGCAGCACCCCTCGGCATCCACCAGCATTCAAAAAAGCACTGGTTCTCTGTTTCACACCCCAGTTCTTTTTAGCAAGAGCGGAGCAAAATGCGCCGCACCGACAGAGACCAGCCTACCAGCCACTAGGCCCATGAAAAAACAAAAACATGGACTAGGTTCCAGCCGTTTACACTAAATAAGGGTGTTCTACTAACTGCGGGGGGGGGGCATTTACACTTGTTGATAAAGCATGGGATGCTGTCACAAATAACTAAAATATACAATTAATGACATAACCCTGAACAGCATTGATGAACAGGAGGATCTTAGAGTCCAACTTCATAACTCGCTGAAAGAGGCATCTAAAGTAGATAAAAGAGGCAAATGGTATGCTGGCCTTCACACGTATATTTTTGATAGTCTGTCATCAGTAAAACAATTAACCAGACTACCCAACCAAAACCCGAAATACAAGGTGAACGATGAACAAATGACTGAGATTAGATGCAGAAGATTAATGGGGCTAAGGATCTGGAATGAATCAATTTTTGTACTTTAGATTAGTCTAATCTAGAGATACAATGTAGAAACAGGCCCTTCGGCTCCCCGAGTCCGCGCTGACTGGCAATCCCCATACATCAGCTCTATCCTACGCACTAGGGACAAGTAGCAGCAACTCTACCACTGCACACGGTGTCGCCCTGCTGTACCTCTACTTAGTACTTAGAGATACAGCGGAGAAACAGGCCCTTCGGCCCACAGAATCTACACCAACCATGATTACCCATTCGCACCGGTTCCCTGTTGTTCCACTTTTGCATCCACTCACTACATACCGGGGCAATTTATAGCAGCCAATTAACCAGAACGTCTTTGAGATGTGGGTGTGCACCAGAGCACCCGAAGGAAACCCATGCGTCACAGGGTGAACGTGCAAACTCCACACAGGCAGCATCCCGAGGTCAGGATCGAACCTTGGTCTCTGGAACTGTGAGGCAGCAGCTCTACCGACTGCGCCACTGTGCCGTCCCATTTTCACCAGGCAAGGACACAATGAACTGAATGGCTTTCTCCTGTGCATGAATTTCTATCATAACATCAAACTGTGTCTGTCTTGGGTGAATGGGCCTCCTTTTTAAATAGGTTGACCGTGCTGCTCCACAATCTGAAGGCACATTTATATTATGGTCCCCTGGGATCACTTGAATCCAAGCTCCCTAGATTTATAATCACAGACTTATGGTTGACCAATTTAGTTCAGGTTGTATTAAATTACTGCTTCAGTGGCTGCAGCAGAATTGCCTTCACGGTGGGATGTACCTGGGGATCGACAAACAGTGCTTATATCAGTCCATTTGGGTCTCTTGCCTTTTCAACTCCCACAGCAAGCAGACTGTGTCCCAGCAACTTAAAAAATTAGAACCCGCTTTTTAATATTAGTTGACAGCTATTTATGTGTAAAATAGCAGGTGTGCAAAATCATGAGAGGAATAGATTAGGTAAACGCATAGAGTTTCTTTCTCAGAGTATGGGAATTGAGAACCAGAAGACATAGGTTTAAGCTGAGGGGGGGAAGGATTTCATAGGACCCTGAGGGGTTCTTTTTCACATAGTGGGTGTATGGAACGAGCTGCCAGAGGAGGTTATGAGGCAGGTACTATCACAACGTTTAAGAAACATTGGGACAGGTACACGGATAGGACAAATTTAGAGGGATCTGGGGCAAACTCAGGCAGGTGTGACTAATGTAGATAGGACATGTTGGTCAGTATGGGCAAGTTGGGCAGAAGGGCCTTTTTCAACCCGGTATGACTCTATGACTTGATGACTCAATGACAGTTGCAAACTGCTGGAAATCTAATTACTGACCTCCCTGTTATCTGCATTCTCAATTATCTGTGAGAATGCTCCTGGGATTTGACTAACCAGTGGGAGTTGGGAAATCATGTCATCGGAGACACGGGGTCAAGCGTTTGTCAAATTGATGATGAATCTTGTGATGCACGCAATGTTCGAGAGGTAATGTTCAGGAAGAAGGAATGCACTTGCGGCGTTTCCTTCAAAATGACAGGAGAGAATAACTAAAATTACAGAGATATAATCAAAGACTTCAACCACAATTGTCATCGAGTCATAAGGCACTGATTGTGTTGCCCCTTTTTACATGGATCAGAGTCTAACCTATTTTATTCCTTTATTTTCCAATCTAGTCTAGGTCACAAAGTTCTGGAGTAACTCAGCTGGTCCAAAGTTTCAATGCCGTTTATTTTGTCTTTATTTGTCACATATGAGTCTGCACAGTGAAATTCTTTTTGTATATTTACATACGTGTTTTGGTGCCATTTCCAAAGTCCAGTCCACTTGCACGCATGGTCTACAGGAGCGGTTCCCATTCCAGGTAAGCCCCTTCATTAGTCACCTTCCACTGCATCGGCATGCAAACCCACATGCCGCTCCTCGCCTTGTCCCACAGTTAGCAAAGATGTATCCCACTTGGGATCACACCATCTCTAGCCAACAATTGGCCTATCTGGAAACCTCCTTGCCTGAGGTCCTGTTGGCAGCCCCAATTTGTCCTGGGAATTGCTAGCTTCTAGTTTCTCCACCTACTACAATCAGTCTGAGGAAGGGCCTCGACATCACCTTTTATGTTTTTTTCAGCCCCTTTTGTGTCCTTGTGCCCATGCACCCTCCCAAATTCTACCAAAAGGGGCAAGTTACAGCGGCCAATTAATCTTGTAACATCAAGAGTCAAGTGTTTAATTGTCATATGCACCTGGAGTAGAGCAATTAAATTGGTACTTGCTGCAACTTTACCAGCACATTAATGCAACAATGCAAAAATAAACAATGATTAAATGCGGGTGGGGCCTGGAACCCACACAATCACAGGGACCACATGCAAACTCTGCACAGATAGCCATGAAATCCCACCCCCCGGAGGTCCCCTTGAAAGTGCAGCCCCTAGGCCAGGTGATGCAGCCAATATCGACCTCAGTGGGACTTCCGCGGTTAATCAGCAGATTGAATTTGCTCTCTGCGGCTGGTGCTCTGGAACTCCGGCTCGGCCAGGCCCAGCAGATCCATTTCCATAGCCGATTTCCGAGGCCGAGATATCTTTGGTACCTTTCTTGGTACCTTTCTGGTGCCATTGGACTCCTCTCGGAGGGGGTGACCACTGTTGGTTTGGCAAGCTTGGCGGAAAATCGGTGGTGGAACTGCACTAGCCTTGATTTGAGTCAAATGTCTGGAAATTAGGATTACATCAATAGACTTCTGACTCTGGGATGTGGAAGCTACCAACTGAGCCGAACCAAACTGGGGATAGAAGAAAACAGTTTAAGTAAGACTTGGCTGTCAATTGTAGTGCCTCATAGGCGGAATGCAAGAGAAGAAAATATTAATAAATCTTTCTGAGAGAAATATATCTCAGCAATTCTTTTGGCAGTGAACATTGACAATAAGTATATTGAATACCAAGCAAAAATATGGTATTTAGTTGCACATTATCAATATCACACATTTTTGTTGCAAAAATTTAATCATTGCCTTCTGTCGAGCATAAAATAGTTTATTGGAAAATGAAATCCATTGCAGTATGATATTTCAGCCTTTACAATTTTTTTTGTTGCATTTTTGTATCATTTCGTTTCATTTTATTTAGCTGATCTGAGCGGTATCGCAAAGATTATGTCACGAGGAATATGGTGCAATTTTGCAAAGGAATCATGCAGACATTTTTGTTCCTGTTATGACATATCAATAAATTTCCTGCAAAATGAAGTGTATGAATGTCTGGACAAATTATTGTGGGATGGTTGGCCTGGCTAATGACTCCTCGGTGATTACATTGCTATCCTCCCACTGTTTTAATTTCAATTTAGCAGATGTAATAATCTGAAAGTGAAAGGTTAATTGTTTAACAGTCTACCGCTGCTTACTCTCCACCGCCTACACTCTTCACCTCTATCTTGTAAACGGAGAGACTACACCCATCATGTAATTGAGTTAATGTTCCAAATAATTGCATTCAACATTGGGATTCATAGTAAAATGTGAAGAATTTAATGGCACATTTTCTCCATATTTTTAAGTGGAGGAAGTTAGGCACATTAACCTCTGGCCTATGTAAAGTGAGAGGGCAAAGGTTTAAGGTGAGAGGGGAAAAATTTAACAGGAACGTGAGGGGCAACTTTTTCACACAGTCTCTGGAACGAGATGCTATGGAACAAGGAGGTGGTTGAGGCAGGTACTATAACAACATGTTAAGAACATTTGCACAGGCACATGGATAGGAAAGGTTTAGAGGGATACGGGCCAAAATGCAGACATGTGGGTCTAGTTTAGATGGGACATCTTGGTTGTTGTGGGAAAGTTGGGCTGAAGGGCCTGTTTCTGTGTTGTGTGACTCAATGACTATCAGCGAGTTCTGGGAAGAAGACCAAATGAGAGACTTTTATAACTGGTGTTAAGAGTTACTGATTCAGTTTAGTTTAGAGATACAACGTGGAAACAGGCCCTTTGGCCCACTGAGTCCAGGCCGACCAACAATCACCCTGTACTATCCTACACACTAGGGACAATTTATAATTTACAGAAGCCAATTAACCTGCAAACCCACACATCTTTGGAATGTGGGAGGAAACCGGAGTACCCGGAGAAAACCTTTGCGGTCACAGGGAGAACATGCAACCTCCATACAGACAGCACCCGTAGTCAGGATGGAAACCGGGTCTCTGGCGCTGTAAGGCAGCAACTCTACTGCTTCGCCACCGTGCAGCCCTTTCTGTCCTTGATACGTGCCACTTCTTTGAAAGAACTCTCCATTAGTCCCACCCCCTTGCTCTTTCCCTACATTTCTCTCCCTGATTAAGTACCCAATTCTCCTTTGCAATGTACCGTTGAATCCACGTCCCCTATCCCTCCAAGTAATGTGTTCCAGATCAATACAACCGACTACATTAAAATTTCACCCTCAGGGTACCTCTGGCTCTTTTCCAAATTAATCCCGAGCACTTGTGATGGAAGTCAGAGTTATTCATAGACATTCAGGGAGATGCCATCCTTGATAGCTGGTGATCTTAAGGGCAGCTTTGTGTCAGCTGGAAAAGTCTTTCTGAGCAGTAGCTCACTCTCAGCCTTGAGATGTCCCCTACCCACTACACAATGCCGCCTCAAAGGTGCTTAGAAATAAAATCCAACATCTGTTGATGCTGTTAATAAGGTCATAAGGTTATAAGGAATAGGAGTAGAATTAGGCCATTTGGCCCATCAAGTCTACTCAGCCATTCAATCATGGCTGATCTATCTCTCCTAACCCCATTCTGCTGCCTTCTCCCCATAACCTCTAACACCCGTACTAATCAAGAATCGATCTATCTTTGCCTTAAAAATATCCACTGACTGGGCCTCCACAGCCATCTGTGGCAAAGAATTCCACGGATTCACCACCCTCGGACTAAAGAAATTTCACCTCATCTCCTTCCTAAAATAGCATCCCCGATTCTGAGGCAGACCTCTAGTCCTAGACTCTCCCACAAGTGGAAACATCCTCTCCACATCCACTCTATCCAAGCCCCTCACCATTCTGTATGTTTCAATGAGGTCACCCTCTCATGCTTCTAAACTCTCTAAGCCTACTGGCTTCTACAAATCTGCAATAAAGAAAGAAATATACACATATTTAGTTTCAATTTTTAGTCTTATGTTCCTCTGACCACTCACAGTAATGAATTCCAGAGTCTAATCTTCCGCTGGCTAAAGAAATTCTTCCCAATCTCCTTTCTAAAGGTAAATCTTATTTAGTTTAGTTTAGTTTAGTTTAGTTACAGCACGGAAACGGGCCCTTCGGCCCAACATGTCCGTGCCGACCAGCAATCCCTGTACAAGAGCACTATCCCATTACACACCAGGGACAATTTACAATCTTTTACCAAAGCCAATTTACCTACAAACCTGTACGTCTTTGGAGTGTGGGAGGAAACCGGAGCACCCGGGGGAAAACTCATGCGGGTATGGGGAGAATGTACAAACTCCATACAGACACCACCCGTAGTCAGAATCGAACCCCGGTCTCTGGCGCTGTAAGGCAGCAACTCTACCACTGCAGCACTGTGCCGCTCATTTATTCACTTTAGAGATAGGTAAAAGCACACAGCCTTTTACCAGTAGTAGGAGAAATAAAAAAACAGAGGACTTAGGTTTAAGGTGAGATGGGAAATAGGAACCTGAGGGGCAACCTTTTTTTTACACAAAGGGTGGTGGGTGTATGGAACGAGCTGCCGGAGGAGGTAGATGAGGCAGGGACTATCACAACTTTTACAAAATATTTGGACAAGCACATGGATAGGATAGGTTCAGATACGGGTCAAATGCAGGCAGATTGGTCAACGTGGGCAGGTTTCCACGCTGTATGATTTTATGGATCTGTATTGTCCATTTAGCTCTTGGTCAAGCAAGTTCCAGGTTTTGGAGGCAAAGACTAGCTTCACTCTGTCTTTAATTCCAAGCTGATACATTTTAGTGGAAATTAAATAGCTCTAAAGCTGCACCGTGTGTTATGTAGTGTATATGGAAGTGGATACCCATAATTGGTTAATCTGTAGCCTAATTATCCTTTAGCATTTACAACTGGAACGCCATTGTTAACAGATTTATCTCTGCACCACGTGATAATGCAATATTAACAGATTTTCATTTTCTGATAGATATAATTATAAACTAAGAAAAAAGCTTGTTCAATGATGACATCTTGATTAAACTTTAATCCATGCATTAATTTAGCTCTTGTGTTAAAATTAATGTTTCCATCAAATGTACGAGTTTAAATTTCTTGCTGCTTCCAAACTTAACCTCAAAAAATTAAATTCCTCTAATCCCCGGACTCTCATACTTCAAACTTACTCTTTGAATGGGAAGCCATTTGAGACACTTTGACATTTGGAGGTGTGTTATATAATAAAAGCTTAATCCCCAGTTAAATCATGAAACATGCAAGATGGTGTAGCGGCACCTAGTGGTGGCTTGGGGCAACACGAACCCTCGCTATTGGCTGGCGTGGTCCGTGAGTTAGTCAAGCTCCACCCGTGTAGAAGGAGCTTTGTGTTATTTGGCTGACCAAGAACGTGCTTGAGTTAAACGCTTTGTTTACAAAAAATATTTCATTTTTACTCAATATTTACATTTTGAGTTTACAGCTCAATATTTACATTTTGACTCGTCTCGACAAAGTGGTGACCCCGCAGGTCGATCGTCAATTCGGACCTCGATAATGAATGTCGCCGCGAACCTGGACGCCTAGCCTACCCAGCAAAATGCCGTGGGCCTGAAACTGCCCACGAGTGTGGTTCGCCCACATTGAGGCCAAATTCGAACTCCAAAATATCGTCGCTTGAACGCTGTTACGACCGGTTCCTCATGTTCAACATTTCACGGCCCATCTGGAGGGTGCCATCTTCTTTTCCAAGGTCGACCTGGTGCACGGCTACCACCAGGTTCCCGTCCACCCCAACGACGTGCGTAAGACCGCTACCATCACCCTATTCAGCCTTTTTGAATGGCTGCACATGCCGTTTGGGTTAAAGAATGCCGCGCAGGACATGGACATGGTGGGCTGGGGGCTGGACTTCGTCTTCAAATATCTGGATGATATCCTGGTCTCTAGCCGCTCCCTTCCAGCGGCCCCATGATCATCGGCTTGTCATCAACCCTGCCAAGTGCCAGTTTGGCCTGCACTCCATTTCCTTCCTGGGGCATCATGTCACCTTGCAGGGCGCGGCCCCGCTGCCCGCTAAGGTGGAGGCCATTCGCCGATACCCTCGGCCACTCACCGTCAAGGGGCTGCAAGGGTTCGTGGGCATGGTGAACTTTTATCATCACTTCGTGCCGGCAACTGCCAGGGTCTTGCGGCCTTTGTTTCAGTGCCTCGCTGGTAAGCTGCAGGACCTCGTGTGGACTGATGAGGCCGTGGTTGCATTCGATGGTGCGAATGAGGCGTTGGCCAAGGCCACCATGCTTGTGCACCCGCAGGCTGCTGCCCTGACCGCCCTCACTGTGGACGGCTGTCGGAAGGGTGCTCAAACAGTTCATTGACGGCCGCTGGCAGTCGCTGGCATTTTATAGCCGTTATCTTTATTGAGTATAGAAGTTGGGATGTAATGTTAAAATTGTACAAGGCATTGGTGAGGCCAATTCTGGAGTATGGTGTACAATTTTGGTCGCCTAATTATAGGGAAGGATGTCAACAAAATAGAGAGAGTACAGAAGAGATTTATTAGAATGTTGCCTGGGTTTCAGCAACTAAATTACAGAGAAAGGTTGAACAAGTTAGGGCTTTATTCTTTGGAGCGCAGAAGGTTAAGGGGGGACTTGATAGTGGTTTTTAAAATGATGAGAGGGATAGACAGAATTGACGTGGAAAAGCTTTTCCCACTGAGAGTAGGGAAGATTCAAACAAGGGGACATGACATGAGAATTAAGGGACTGAAGTTTAGGGGTAACATGAGGGGGAACTTCTTTACTCAGAGAGTGGTAGCTGTGTGGAATGAGCTTCCAGTGAAGGTGGTGGAGGCAGGTTAGTTTTTATCATTTAAAAATAAATTGGATAGTTATATGGATGGGAAGGGAATGGAGGGTTATGGTCTGAGCGCAGGTATATGGGACTAGGGGAGATTATGTGTTCGGCACGGACTAGAAGGGTCGAGATGGCCTGTTTCCGTGCTGTAATTGTTATATGGTTATATGGTTATATATCTGAGACCCTCAAAAATGAGCTACAGTGCCTTCGACCGGGAGCTCCAAGCCCTTCATTTGGCTGTCCGTCACTTCCGATACTTCTTAGAGGGCAGGCACATCACGGCCTTCACTAACGCAAACCCCTGACATTCGCCTTTACCAAGGCGTCCGACCCTGGTCCGCTCGTCAGCAACGGCACCTGGCTTCTGTGTCCGCGTTCACTACTAACGTTCAACATGTGGCCGATAAACTGAACCTGGTTGCGGATGTGTTGTCTCGTCCTGCGGTCCCGGCCATGGCGGCTGTCGACCTTGGGGTGGATCATGCGGAGCTCGCCACAGCGCAACGCGAGAGTGGTGAAATGGACAGTTACTGGACGGCTGCGGTTGGCCGATGTCCTTTTCGGTCTGGCAGGGGTGTCCGTCCTCTGTAACATGTCAACTGGGAGACCACGCCCTATTGTCCCCGTGGATTGGCGACGGCGGGTTTTCGACGCTATCCATGGCCCGGCACACCTTTCCATCCTGGCGACTTCTGCGCTGGTGGCGGACAAGTTTGTCTGGCAGGGCCTTCGTAAGCAGGTCGCGGCCTGGGCCAGGGCCTGTATTCCCTGCCAGACATCGAAGGTCCAGTGTCATGTGCGGACGCCGGTGCAGGATTTTGTGGTTCCCTCTTGCCGTTTCCAGCATGTCCACGTCCGTTTGGTGGGCCCACTACCGCCGTCTCGTGGCGCCACGCACCTGCTGACCATCGTGAATCGCTTCACGTGGTGGCCAGAAGCAATTCCGCTTACTGACACCTCCGCCGCGCCTTGTGCTCGGGCTCTCGCGGCTCATTGGATTGCCCGTTTTGGCATGCCGGGAGAGATCCTCACTGACCAGGGGGCTCAATTCACTTCAGCTTTGTGGTTGGCGTTGACGCAGCTGTATGGGGCGCAGTTGCACCACACCACTGCCTATCACCCTCAGGCCAACGGGTTAGTGGAACGTTTCCACTGCCATTTGAAGTCGGTGCTGAAGGCACGGCTCACGGGCCGGGACTGGGTTGACCAGTTGCCTTGGGTGGTGTTGGGCATTCGCAAGGCACCAAAGGGGGATAATGGATAAGTCGTCCACCGAACTTGTGTCTTGCTCCCCGCTGCGGGTACCTGGGGATTTCCTTCCCGCGGCTCGTGGGCAGCCGGAGCCCGTTTCGTCTGTTTTGGCGAGCCTCAGGGAGAAAGTGGGTGGCCTAGCTCCTGTACCAACCTCGCGGCATGGGACAGCTCCGGTGTATGTGCCGCCAGAGCTTAAGAACTGTTTATTTGTATTCCTTCGCAGGGACTCGCATCGGACACCGCTGCAGCGGGTTTATGAAGGTCCTTTCAGGGAGTTGCGCCCCGGCATCGTGACTTTTCTGTAGGATGTCGGGGGCAGAGAGGAGATCGTTTCGGTCACTCACCTCGAACCCGCCCACCTGGATGTCGATAACCTGGTGATTGTGGCCCAACCCCGGCATAGAGGTTGTCCACTGGTCGTTCCAAGTGCACCTGTTGTGCCTGTCTCCCCTGCACCGTTAATGTTTCCAGTCTCTGTTCCGCCAGTCCCACTTGTACCGACCCGTCGTGCCCCTCGTTTCCACTCGGTCCGGTCGTCCTCCAATGCTCGCCTATAAATCTCAGAAGGTGGGGTGTCAATATTTAGAAGAGTGTTATAAATGTAAGATATCAATTTACTTGTATCTGCATGTCTATTCAAACAATCGTCTAATATATCTGGATCCATAAGAGGACAGTCTTGTGTATATGTTTTCACATAATCTCGGATTTGAAGGAATCTAAAAAAATTGTTGCCGTTCAAGTGATATTTCTCCCGTAGTTCTTGAAAAAAAAAGTCAGTCCCCTTCTTATAGAGGTCTCCCACAATATTTATTCCCAGGTTCTTCCATTGGACAAACACCCTATCTAAAGTAGACGGTTTAAACGAGGGATTGTTTGCAATAGGAAGAAGGAGAGACATGTTTCTCAATTTAAGACTGAATTTCAGCTGTTTACAGATACGGATAGTACTATGTATTATCGGATTTTGGTCATACGTTGACTTATTCAAATGTATTGGAGATTGGAGGATCGAGCCTATACTAAAAGGCAACCAATCTTCCCTCTCCATTTTTAACCAATTTACATGTTGACATGTATCGTCCAACCAGAAGGATATATTTTTAATATTAGTTGCCCAGTAGTAAAAAAAGAAAATTAGGTAGAGATAATCCTCCATTTTCTTTGCATTTGCACAAATGTCTTTTATGTATTCTATGGGATTTGTAGTCCCAAATAAAGTTAGTGACAATAGAATCAATTTTTTTTTTTAAAGCTTTTAGGGAGATATATTGGTATTGATTGAAATAAATATAAAAGTTGCAGAAGGAAAATCATTTTTATGGCATTTAATCTACCAATAAGTGAGATAGGAAGTGTTTTCCAAAATTGAATGTAGGCATATAGTTTAGTGATTAATGGTGGGAAGTTTATTTTAAACAGAGGAATACTTTCTAGTTACGTAAATTCCAAGATATCTGAACTTTTCAGTAACAATTCTGAAAGGAAATTTTTGGAGTTGAGAAGGGTCTTGTTCTTTCACTTTGTTTACCGTTTAACATAAAGAATTCATTTTTATTTAACTGACTCGTCGCGCCAAAATGTAATGAAGCAATTTGGTTTCGGTGCTAAGATCAGAAATTTCTACTTTTCTCCCTTTCAAGCAGAGTGATGCATCACAAAACGGAATAAATAACTGATAGGGAGTAATATTTAAACTGATGAGCTGAAGTATCTGAACCATTTAATCCTGCACACTACATTAAAAACAGATCAAACTCACTGAAATAACCATTGTGGTGGTAATACAAGATGTCATAAGTTCATAAATTTGCAGAATTGGGCCATTTGACCCATCAAATGTCCATAGACAATTTGAACCATCTAGTTTAGAGATACAGCATGGGACAGGCCCTTCAGTCCATTGAGTTCCTTCGATACAATCAACCTGCAAACCCACACATCTTTGGGGTGTGGGAGGAAATCGGAGCACCCGGTGGAAACCCACGTGGCCACTTGGAGAACGTGCAAACACCACACAGAGTGCACCCGAGGTTAGAATTGATCTCAGATCTCTCGTGCTGTGAGGCAGTTGCTCTGCCAGCTGTGGCACTGTACCGACTGTACAATAAAAAAATAACAAAGAGGAAATCTGTTGCTCCAGAATCTAATGCTGACAACAGTGAAACATGTTTTAAGCTCATTGTGATTTGTTTTTCAAACTGTCAACAGCTCTTTAAAATGTGGATAAAGTGGTTAAGAAGTCAAATGGGATACTTTGCTTTGTTTACTGAAGCAGAGAATAGAACAGCGGGGAGGTTATGCTGAAAATGTATAAAACACTAGTTAGGTTACACTTAGAGTATTGGGTACATTTCATGCTGCAGGGAGGATGTGGTGGTACTAGAGAGAATGCAGGGTAGGATTGTGAAGATGTTGCCAGGCCTCGCGAATGTTTACTGTGAAGAAATATTGGCAAGATTGAGGTTGTTTTTCAACGCTGCAGTGTGATTGGAGGATTCATTGAGGAGAATATAATTTCAGGCGTGAATAAGAATGATTTACTTTGTTTAGATTAGAGATCTTTAGGAGGAGGAAAAGGATTTCAAGTTAAAGATCAAGGGTCATAGGAATTGGATGGAGGTGTAGCTGGAACTCACTGGTGGATGCAATAGCCCTATCTTTGACCTGGATCTATAGTTGGACTGTTGTACCTTGTGAGGATGCAGATCAGATTATGGAAATTGGGATTACCGAGTCTGCGCTGACCAGCACAACCCTACACACGAGGGACAATTTTACAATTTTACCGAAGCCAAACCTCTACGTCTTTGGAATGTGGGAGGAAACTGGAGCACCTGGAGAAAATCTATGCGGGATAAAGGAAGGATATACAAACTCCGTACAGACAGCACCCGTAGTCAGGATCGAACCAGGGTGGGAGATTGCAACCTTCACATGGTCCACCCTGTTTCGACTAATGCAATCAACCCGACGTGCACAAACAAATAGATCAAATGGAACAAGTTGACCTACAACTTTAGGCTGTGCACGCCATACACAAGAAGAAGAAGGATCGAACCAGGTCTTTGGCGCTGTAAGGCAGCAACTCTGCTGCTGCGCCACCGTTGCTGATTAGGTTGTGTTGTTCTTAAGAACTATATCTAACTCTCTTTTGAAAACATCCAATGAATTAGCCTCCACTGCCTTCTGTGGCTGGGACATCCTAAAAGACGGAGCGAAATGGGAGCACGGGCTGGATAGCTAGACAGGCGGACGCTGGACAAAGAGCTGGTAAGAAGAGCCGGGGAACTCATCTCCCACGCCCTCAAGGCTGGCTGCAGTAGGTGCCCCTGGGGCATAAAGGTTGAAGGCGACCGAGCAAGTATGGATGCAAAGGGGCTTTATGGCCAGCTGCAGCTGGGACTGTGAAAATGTTGCCAAAAACTGGTGTCTCTTGCATATTGATAGACACAAAATGCTGGAGTAACTCCACGGGTCAGGCAACATCTCTGGAGAAAAAGTATTGGTGATGTTTCGGGTCGAGACCCTTCTGACACGAAATGTCACCTATTCTTTTTCACCAGAGGTGCTGCCAGGCCCACTGAGTTACTCCAGCATTTTCTGTCCATCTTTGGTATAAACCAGCATCTGCAGTTCCTTCCTACACATATAGATTCAGTAGGCTGTTTCTATGCATTAACCAGGGATCTTCGTAGGAAGGAACTGTAGATGCCGGTTCACACCAAAGAAAGACTTTTGCCTTGCAACGAATGCAGCGCTGGAGACCCGGGTTCGATCCCGACCATGGGTGCTATCTGTACGGAGTTTGTATGTTCTCCCCGTAACCTGCATGGGTTTTCTCCGAGATCTTCGGTTTCCTCCCACACTCCAAACACGTACAGGTTTGAAGGTTAATTGGCTTGGTAAATATTAAAAAAAATTCCCCTAGTGGGTGTAGGATGGTGTTACTGTGCGGGGATCGCTGGCCGGCGCGGATCCGGTGGGCCGAAGGGCCTGTTTCCGCGCTGCATCTCAAAACTAAACTAAAAAGACACAAAATGCTGGATAACTCAGCAGGGTCAGGCAGTATCTCTGGAAAAAGAAATAAGTAACGTTTTAGGTTGAGATGAGATGAAGGGTCTCGACCCAAAACATCACCTATTCCTTTTCTCCAGAGATGTTGCCTGACCCACTGAGTTACTCCACCATTTTGTGTCTATTTTATCTTACTGATCCGTATGCAAAAAATGAATGTTACTGGATCTTGGCACACATTATTATTATTATTATTATTATTATTATTATTATTACACTTATACATTATACACATGACAATAAAGAACTGTTGAACCATTGGATAGTAACATAAACAGTCAATGAAGGCTTGCAAGAGGGCAAGGCATATGTGTATTAGAGAATTATTTGCAGGAGTATGGGGAAAAATTAGGGGAATGAGACTGCCACGATTGTATACAGAGTCCGCATGGACTCAATTCCGTGATTTATCTGCATTGAAGAAGCAAAATAAATGCATGTTGTTGCTTTTTATTAAAAGCTGAGATCCTTGAATAATAAGAAGGAAAGTGCAGTTAAATGTGTACAGAGATTAAAGATGGTGCTAAAATTGTTAAATCACCTCATCAACAATCATACAGTCATCGCAAAAGATTGGAACTGTTGTTAGGTTTCAGCTTCTTGTAACTATAGTGACACAGTATAATTCAAATCAGATTTCCAAAAGTCTGACAAAGAATGCATTTAGCGGCTAGCAAACAAAAAAGCAGTCACACGTAAACCAAACCTGGTTTAAGAGTTTTCATGAGTAGTAGGACATGCTATTCAAATATTTGACTACACTCTTGGTTGAATAGTTAATTACTTCATGCACTGTTGCTCATTCCTGGCAGAGGTTTGTGTTGTTGCTTCTGTGGCAGCTGGGCTGTGGCTGACTGCCTCCCTCTCGCTCCAACTGAGCAACTTGTAGGCCAATTTGATATGAATGCACGTGAACATAAAACTCACAATGCAATCAGATACAGGAAATACAAGAAAAAAAAATCACACTTAAATTGTAATTCTTCTAACGAGTGCAAAACTATTGATTAATGTCATTAAAACCTGAATGTGATCTATATATGATCAATTTTGCAGTTGATATGATCAAAATCAGAGTCATACTTGGTTTGCAATTTTTGATACTGAAAAATAAATCCTTTCATGAGCTTAAATCTGACTTTGAATGTGTAAAGAGACTTTAGACTTTAGAGATACAGAGCCTTCGGCCCACCGGGTCTACGCCGACCCGTGATCACCCTATAGATCAACACTATCCTACACACTAGAAACACACAAACACTATCACTGCCCTACACACTAGGAACAATTTACCATTTTTGCTGAAGCCAATTAATCTACAACCCAGTACATCTTTGGAGTGCAAAAGGAAACTGGAGCACCCACCCACGCGGTCACAGGGAGAACGTACAAACTCCGTACAGACAGCACCCGTAGTCAGGATCAAACCCTGGTCTCTGGGGCTGTAAGGCAGCATCTCTATCACTGTGCCACTATGCCGCCTGAAATGGAAGGAAGCTAGAGCACGAGGAGGAAGCCCACATGGTCATAGGGCGAATGTGAAATCTCCACAAAGACATCACCCATGGTCAGGATTGAACCCAGGCCCAGGCAGCAGCTCTACCAGCTGTGTGCTGCCCATAATCTACCACCCAGATAGATAGGCCCAGACAATATCCAAGCTGTAATACTGAAGATCTGCGCTTCAGTCGAGATGTTTCAGTGCAGTTAATACGCTGTCATCTAACACTGATATAGGTATCTCTTATCATGTGCTCTGGACCTCATCATAGCCTTGGTCCAAAGATGTAAGATCAGAAAATGAGAGTGATTGTCCATGATATACCAAAGCAGCATATGACCAAACACGGCCATGGGGAGCCCTTATAAAACTGTTTTATTTTTATAAGGGATTTTATAAGGGATTTTTCTTGCACAAAAGAAGATAGTTTTAAAAATTCCTTTGTGTGGAACACAAATACTTGTGCTGTGGGTAACACTTCTTGGTTGTGGAAGGTAACTCAGGCTGTGTTCTTTTTGGAGGTTACACCTGGGCTGCAGTTATTCTCTATCCACAGTGCAACTTTGAAAGAAAGTGCTGCAATGACATTTCTAACCTTGAGTGAGCATCAACGTGTGTGCTGACACCTTGTCTAATGAGATTCAAACCAAGCATCACAAGAATCAATAAGCTGCAGATTACATCCATAAAATTCTCAAAAAATAGCTTTAATGTAATAATGAGTGTAGCAACAACACAGAAGAAGTTTGGCACACTTCTAGACAAGGCAGTCGGCTCGAATGACACTCTATGCACGACCCTAGACATTGACTTCCTCCATCACATACACTTCAGTTACTCTGCAAGGTTTTGGCTGAGCAGCACTTCAATCCAAGGCATCTTTGTTTTAGTTTTAGTTTTAGACATACAACATGGAAATAGGCCCTTCGGCCGACCACCGATCACCTGCTCGTTCTGGTTCTATGTTATTACGCTTTCTCATCCACTCCCTGCATGCCAGGGCAAATTTTACAAAGGCCAATTAACCTACAAACCTAGATGTCTTGAGAAATTAACTTAGTTTAGTTTAAAGATATAGTACGGAAACAGGCACTGGTGAGTCCTGACTAGCACCGACTAGTAATCCCCACAAACCAGCACTATCCTGCACACTAGGGATAATTTATATAAGCCAATTAAGCTACAAACCTGTACGTCGTTGGAGCGTTGGAGAAAACCCGAGCTCCCAGACAAAATCCATGCGGTCATGGGGAGAACATACAAACTCCGTACAGACAGCACCTGTAGTCAGGATCAAACCCGGGTCACTGGCGCTGTATGGCAGCAACTCTACCTGTGCCACTGTGCCACCTGAAGAGGGAAGAAGCTAGAGCACACAGAGGAAACCCACACGGTCACAAGGCGAATGTAAAAACTCCACAAAGACATCACCCCTGGTCAGGATTGAACCCAGGTCTCTGGCGCTGTGGGGTAGCAGCTCTCCCAGCTGTGTGCCGCCATAATCCACCACCCAGATAAATAGGCTAATGGGAACACCACAAGATGTGGATCCTATCCAAGTCACATACCATCCTGACTTGGGACGATATGACCTGACTTCATCATGACTCAGTCTAATTCCTGGAGCTCCCTATTCCACAGTACCTTTCCCAGAAGGACTGTAGTCATTCCAAAATGTAGCTGACCATTGATTACTTAACGGCAACCAATGAGAGGAAATACATGCTGTCCTTGCCAGCGATACTGAGAACAAAAGGTCATGGATTCCTCCGTGGTAGATGCAGAAGTGTGAAAACGCACACCTCCAGGTTCAGGGATAGTTTCTCCCCAACTGTTATCAGGCAACTGAACCATCGATCACAAACAAGGCAGCAGTCCTGAGCTACTATCTCCCTCATTAGAAACCCTCAGATTATATTTAATTGAACTTTGCTAGACTTTATCTTGCATTAAATGTTATTCCCTTATCCTGTATGTGTAAACCAAAAAGCTTTTCATTGTAACTCAGTACATGTAACAATTAACTATACTACACTGTGATCGGCTTGTTTGTAATCATAAGTTCATAAGTTATAGGAGCAGAATTAGGCCATTCAGCCCTTCAAGTTTACTCTGCCATTCAATCAAGGCTGGTCTATCCTTCCCTCTCAACCCCATTCCCCTGCCTTCTCGCCACAACCCCTGACACCTGTACCATTCAAGAATCTGTCAATCTGAGCCTCAAAAATATCCATTTTGGCTTGGACTCCACAGCCGTCTGAATTCCAATTGCCAGTGAATTCATGTTTAGTCTTTTCACTGACTGGATAGCACGCAACAAAAAAGCTTTGCACTGTACCTCGGTACACGTGACAATAATAAACCATAATTAAACTAAACTAAAGTCGATGTTGTTGAAGTCTAATATAGTTTGAAGACGGTGGTGATTGTGGCCATTATGTGCTGGCGGTGAAGAGATTGACAGCCGAGAGTGAAGGATAAGAAACATTGTCGTTGGTGTTGACTCACCCGGAAAACTGGAAACTATTCCGGCAAACTCATGATTTGTGCACTCAGGACATGAATCGCTCGCTGCCGAGGTCTCAGCCACTGACCTGAACTTGTAGCCATTGTATTCATGTCACCGTTCCGGTGGGATTCCAGGTCATTTGTGACTCAGTGCAATTGATCACGAGGGATTCATTGACAATGGCACTGAATTTTTCTCTCATGTTGGAGAGGACATAATGGATGGCCTTTGTTTTGAAACTGGCCGTACAAATTGCCTTTTGACATTCTTGGTAAATCATCCTGCAGCGTGTAAAGGTGGGCGATCCCACATTTGGATTGTGGTCTCAGTTACCCACACCGCAGCTACAAAGCACACCATTCCATTTGTTATCCTCCAGCACTCTCAACATGACACCAGCCAAGTGGGACAGACGTGACTGGAATTAAAACTGTCGTACAATCGAAAGTTTCATGAAAAACAACATTGTTTTTCAAAAAATGCATTTCTCAGGGTTTGATACAGCTGACAAGGCCAGCATTTACAGTTTAGTTTTGTTTATCGTCAAGTGTAATGAGGTACAGTGAAAAGCTTTTGTGTGCGTGCTACCCAGTACAAAAAAAACTGTACATGAATACAATCAAGCCAGTCAAAGTTCAAAGTTCACATTTCATTAGTTCATAAAGGCTCTGTCCCACTTACGTGTCTTTGGCACGCAAATTATGCGACCTTGAGGCCGCGTTGAGACGCACAGGCATCGTGTGGCCTCGCCGGGCCGGTCCCACTGAGAAGCGCGGAGGGGTATGTAGTTGTGCGCGAGATCACGCGGCGCTCTGAAATCTTGTAGCAAACGAAATCTTCGCATGCCACCCGCCCGTCGCGGAACTGGCGGCCAAAGTGGGACAGGCCCAAGACCCTGGCGCGATGCAACGTCTCACCTCCAACAGCAGCAGAAGCAGGCAAACGATCGCCGAACTCGGCCTGGGGCTCACGGCCATTGCAGTCCAGATCCGCCCCCACTTCTAGTCCCAGAGTGGGGCCATGAAAATTGAAGATAGGCACAAAATGCCTAGTCATTCAGACTGAAGAAGGTTCTCGACCCGAAACATCACCCATTGCTTCTCTCCAGAGATGCCACCGGTCCCGCTGAGTTACTCCTGCATTTTGTGTCCATCTTCAAATGACGTCACGCGCTCCAGACGGCTGTGCAGGCGCATGAAATAGCGCGCGACCTTCGCGGGACCGTCGCGCCTCAACGCGACCACGAGGACGCGTAATTAGCGCGCCAAGGACACGTAAGTGGGACAGGGGCTTAAGTCTTAGGAGCAGAATTAGGCCATTCGGCCCATTAAGTCTATTCCACCATTCAATCATGGCTGATCTATCTTTCCCTCTCAACCCCATTCTCCTGCCCACTCCCCATAACCCCGGACACCCTTACTGATCAAGAATCTGTTAATCACATCCTTGAAAACATCCATTGACTTGGCTTCCGCAGCTGTCTGTGACGATGAACTCCACAGATTTACCACCCTCTGACCAAAGATACCTCCCCTCATCTCCTTTCTAAAGGTGCGTCCTTTTATTCTGAGGCTATGGCCTCCGGTCCTAGACTCTCCCACTAGTGGAAACATTCTCTCCACATCCACTCTATCCAGATGTTTCACAATTCGGTAAGTTTCATAGAGACCCCCCCCCCCCCTCATTCTTCTAAACTCCAGCGAGTGCAGACCCAGTGCCTTCAAATGCTCATCATATGTTCTTCATGGTTCTTGGTTCTTGGTCCTCCAAAATATTCCAAATGGAATTTAAACTGGAGGTGGCGAGAGGGTGGACTTAAGCAAAAAAGGGTTCTTGGAGAAGAGCTACCTTAACCCAGTTATACTGTTAACCCAATTCATAACTTATAGGAGTTGAATTAGGCCATTCGGCATGTCAAATCTGCTCCGCTATTCAATCATGGTTGTTCTACGTGCAAAGATAAAGGATAATGGGTACAACATTCAGTGCAAAGATATAACATAAAACATTATTACCCTTTCTTTTATGCCGGCTTTCAAAGAACCTTTAAGCCAGTGTGGACTAAGATATAGAGAAGACTGAGTTGTTTGCATGCTATCCAGCAACTAAAAAAAAGACTAAACGTGAATACATTCCAGCCAGCCAAATTGCAGAGGTAAGAATAAGGCGTACAACATATAACATTTATTAGCCATCCCGAATTGCCCCTGCCTTTCGAATGACCTTTAAGAGTCAGGCTTCTTGGTAAGAGTGGAGATACATAAAAAATGCTCTGAGTGTAGATGTTTCCTTCCCCTGAAGAACATGAGTGAACCAGGTGGGTTTTTATGATGGTAGTTATTTGTGATCATCCTAAGATATAATTGCTTATAAAAATGATCAGATATTATCACTTGAGACATTATGACAAACATATAATCTAATCTCCAGATGTTGCTGAACCATTTGTTATGCCAGTCCTTCATTTTATGCACTGTTTGGACAAGTACACCATTTTATTGTCTCCCATCTTTAGTTTAGTTTAGTTTAGAGAACCAGCGCGGGAACGGGCCCTTCGGCCCAACAAGTCCACGCCGACCAGCTATCCTATACACACTAGGGACAATTTTCAATTTTTACACAAGCCAATTAACCTACAAACCTGTACATCTTTGGAGTGTGGGAGGAAACTGGAGCACCCGGAGGAAACCCACAAGGTCACAGGAAGAACGTACAAACTCCGTACAGACAGCACCCGTAGTCAGGATCAAACCCAGGTCCCTGACACTGTAAGGGAGCAACTTTACGGCTGCACCACCGTGCCGCATGATGAATCTTCGTGAATCATAAGATATGTCGACAGCTTGGCATTAGTAGTGATCTTTCAAGCATCACTAGAATCAAGCGTGGTTCCAGATGATTGGAAATTTGCAAATATTGCTCTGCTGTACAAGAAGGGAGCAAGGCAGAAGAGTGGAAACTATAGGCCGATCAGCCTGACTGGGTCCCAAATTAAAAGAATGTGCCTGCGCTGAAGAGGGTCCAGAGGAGATTTACAAGAATGATCCCAGGAATGAGTGGGTTAACATATGATGAGCTGCGAGGAGGATGCTATGAGACTGCAGGGTGACTTAGATAGGTTGGGTGAGTGGGCAGATGCATGGCAGATGCAGTATAATGTGGATTAAATGTGAGGTTATCCACTTTGGTGGCAAGAACAGGAAGGCAGATTATAATCTGAATGGTGTCAGATTAGGAAAAGGGGAGGTGCAACGAGACCTGGGTGTACATCAGTCACTGAAAGTAAGCATGTAAGTACAGCAGGCAGTGAAGAAAGCTAATGGCATATTTGCCTTCAATGCAAGAGGATTTGAGTTGAGAAGCAAGGCCCTACTGCAGTTGTAAAGGGTTTTGATGAGACCACACCTGGAATATTGTGTGCAAATTTGGTCTCCTAATTTGAGGAAGGATATTATTGCTATTGAGGGAGTACAGCGTAGGTTCACCAGGTTAAATCCCGGGATGGGGAACATATGAAAGAATGGGTCGTGGGCATTCACTGTTTGGTCTCAGTAAGGGTCTTGGTGGACCACACCTGGAGTATTGCGTACAGTGCTCCAAATCTGAGGGACATTATTGCCAGTGCAGCGTGTCTTAGGTTCACCAGGTTTAATCCTAGGATGGGAGATTGGAGGGGACTTATGAAACTTAGAATGTGTCGACTGGGGCTTGTATTCACTGACATTTAGAAGGATGAGAGGCGATCTTATAGAAACATAAAATTCTTAAGGGATTGGACAGGGTAGATGCAGGAAAAATGGTCACCTGATGTTGGGTGGGTCCAGAACCAGGTATCACAGTTTAAGAGTATGTGGTAGGCCATTTATGACTGAGATGAGGAAAAATGTTTTCACCCAGTGAGTTGTGAATCTGTGGATTTCTCTGCCACAGAAGACAGTGGAGTTTTTCAAGAGGGAGTTAGATTTAGCTAAAGGAATCAAGGGATATGGGGAAAAAAATCAGGAGCGAGGTACTGATTTTAGATGATCAGCCATGATCGTATTGAATGGCAGTGCTGGCTCAAAGGGCCAAATGGCCTACTACTGCACCTATTTGTGTATGTTTCTATGTTTCTATGTTTGACAACACTGAGCCTGATATGGAGAGACCTCATTGAAACTTATCGAATAGTGAAAGGCCTGGATAGAGTGGATATGGATAGGATGTTTCCACTAATGAAAGCTTCTAGGAGCAGAGGTCATAGACTCAGAAATAAAGTAAGTTCCCTTAGGAAGGAGATGAGGAGGAATTTATTTAGTAAGAGGATGGTGAACCAGTGGAAATCATTGCCACAGAAGGTTATGGAGGCTAAGTCAATGGACGTTTTTAAAACAGAGATAGATAGATTCTTGATTAGTATGAGTATCAGGGGTTCGGGTGAGAAGGCAGGAGAATGGGGTTGAGAGGGAGAGATAGATCAGCCATGATTGAATGGCGGAGTAGACTTGATGGGCTGAATGGCCTAATTCTGCTCGTATCACCTATGAACTGTTTAATCCTAATAGTTTCTACCTAGTAAATGAAATGCTGACATGACACTCGAAAACAAGATCAGCCACAATTTTAATTTTTCAGAGGGATACAGTATGTGGTTTCCTGTTGAAAGATTAATGGGTACCTTTCCATCAGTTTCAAATATTTTGCTGCCTTTAGGCTTTCTCTCTTTTCTTCAGTCCATGAGAGTTAAGTGCCCTGTGTTGCTATCAATTTCTGCCTCACACTGAACATAGCCCGTCATATTTTTTTCCCTCAAGATAGAGTGCTTAGGATCCAGTTAATGATCTGTCCACAAACTCAGAGGGAACGGAGAAATAGCATTCAGGAGCTGAAACAATGTTTGATTCTTTTCCTTCAGATCACCGGCCTGCCAGCAAGAATGAAAGGAAGCAGGTTTAAGCCGTCATTTCTCAGTGTGAGTGCTTCATGATCATTTTGTTTGTGGTTTAATCAATGAGCAAATTCATTCAAAATGTTAAGTACCGTGAACCTACTTTGCAAGGGCGGCACAGTGGCGCAGCGGTAGAGTTGCTGACTTACAGTGCCAGAGACATGGTATTCAATCCTACGGGTGCTGTCAGTACAGAGTTTATACGTTCTCCATGTGACCATGTGGGCTTTCTCCGGGTGCTCCGGTTTCCTCCTACACTCCAAAGACGTACATGTTTGTAGGTTAATTGGCTTCTATAAATTGTAAATTGTCCCAGGTGTGTAGGATGGTGCGAGTGTGCAGGGTGATTGCTGGTCGGCACTGACTCGCTGGGCCAAAGGACCTGTTTCCATGCTGTATCTCTAAAGTAAAGATTTCGAGGCACAGTTTGGATGATTGGATATACCATACAGATACAATCAGTTCAAACATAAGTATAATAAATAGAGCAAAGGGGAAGGTATTGACTGCAGAATATAGTTCTCAGTATTGTAATGCATCGGTTCCTTAGACAAAGTGAATGTCAATGGGGTAGAGATGTGTCAGACTGTACCCTAGCTTATGGAAGGACCATTCAGAAGCCTGACAATGGAGGAAAGAAGCTGTCCCTGAGTCTGGTGCTGTGCTCTTTCAAGTTTCTGTGCCTTCTGCCAGACAGGGACAGGAAGAAGAAATGCCCAGAGTGAGACAAGTCTTTGATTATGTTGGCTGCTTTTCCGAGGCAGCATGTAGTGGTGATGGGTTAATGGTGAAAAGTATGGTTTGTGTGATGGAGTGGGTCACATCTACAACTCCCTGCAATTTCTTGCGATCTTCGGCACGGCTGTTCCCAAACCAAGATATGATGAAACCCAACAGTATGCCTTCAATGGTACATTTCCATGGTACAATGGTGCTTTTATTGTAATACTAGACTAATTGGGACCCGTTGAATCCCAGCTTCATCACGGGAGTGCTGGTCCCCCAACGCAATATTCCACCTCTCCACCAATTCCAATATTGATGGTGAGTGGGCTTTCTGGGGCGCTAGCACGGTGTTGTGGGCCAAAGGGACTGGTTTCCAGAGGGCTAGTATGGACATTGAGGGCCGAATGGATTCTTGGGCTGGTAGCTCAGTCACTGAGATCACTCACACACATGCTCACACACTCACTCACTCACTCTCACTCATACATACTCACACTACTCTCACACTCACTCTCTCTCTCTCTCTCTCTCACACGCTCTCTCTCACACGCTTTCTCACACATACACTCACACACACTCACACACATTCACACACACATTCACACACACACACACACAGATACACTCACACACACAGATACACTCACAAACACACACACACACACCTACACACACACACATACACTCACACACACACACACACACACACACACACACACACACACACAACACACACACACACACATACACTCACACACACATATACACACACACTCACACACAAACACATACACACACACATACACACACACTCACTGACTCACACACCATATGTATGGCAGTAAACTTTCTTGAATACTGACACGGCTGAGCGCGGCCTCTCCACTTTGGGGCTTCCACAGTCAGCGGCACTTCCGCAATCAGCGCGACCTCTGCACTTACCGGAAATTACGCAATCAGCGTGACCTCTGCACTCACCGGAAATTACGTAATCAGCGCGACCTGTCCACTAAGCAGAAGTCACGAAATGAGCGGGACTTTTGAACTAAACACGGTCGGACCTAATAAAGCATTTATTCCTTCCAAACACAGTTGGACCTAATAAAGTATTGCAGTTTGAAGCACCGGCAGGGCTGCAGGCCATGATGGCGTTGTCATTAAGGGCTAACAAATCATTTATTGCAAGTACATTGCAGACTCACAGTTCAGTTGATTCACAGCTTAGAATGAGAGTCGTGGCCTCTCCCTCGTGATCTTGCAGAGTGACTGAGTCACGTCCAGGCATCCGGGGTTTTATAGTCCTGCCCCCCTCACCCCCACCCCCAGGAAGGGGTGTTACCTTCATCGCGGTGATTGACAGGTAAGAGGATCTCAAAGTTAAACACACAGAACTTTTTTCTTTTTTATCGATGGGAAAATCCTCGGGACCTGCTCAGTAGAGGACTGTGAGTAAGATGGCCAAAAATCATAGCGATATACGATAGTGATTTTTTTTCTAAAATCAATATACAGCGCAGACAGGAGGTGGTCAAGATGAGACTTTTAATTATATAGATGTTGCTGTTATATAGATGTGCAAAGTGTTAACACAGTGAAACAAAGTGCTAACAAAGTACTAATATATTATCTTACAAACAGTCCAGAGAGTAATGCCATATCCTCGATCCCTGGTTAGCATGTGTACAGAAATAGTCTACTGAGCCCGCATGCAAGTAGTGCCATGTTTTTACGGCCTTTTCAAAGTCCATGCTCTAGATCTTATGAGTGGTGCCTGTTCCAGACAAGTCCTTGTAGAAGTTTATAAGAGCCACTGGAGACATGCCGAATTTTCAAAATAAAAAGAATGTAGTAACAAAGAACTGCAGATGCTGATCTACACAAAAGGACATAAGGTGTTGGAGGAAGCCAGTGGGTCAGGCAGCATCTCTGGAGAACATGGATAGGTGATGTTTGGGGTTGAGACGATTCCGATTTGCTCAAATATGGAACCTTCCCTCAGATGGAACCTTCCATCTTCACTCTCAAAGATAACAACACGGTTCTAGGAGTAGTCAGCCTTTCAAAATCTGTGGACGAACCATCAGCATGGAAACAGGCTCTTCGACCCACCAAGTCAATGCCATGCTGCAATCACCCATACACTAGTTCTACGTCATACACACTAGGGTCAAATTCCGGAAGCCAGTTAACCTACAAACAATAGACAATAGACAATAGACAATATGTGCAGGAGTAGGCCATTAGGCCCTTCAAGCCAGCACTGCCATTCAATGTGATCATGGCTGATCATCCCCAATCAGTACCCCGTTCCTGCCTTCTCCCCATATCTCCTGACTCCGCTGTTTTTAAGAGCCCTATCTAGCTCTCTCTTGAAAGCATCCAGAGAACCTTCCTCCACCACCCTCTGAGGCAGAGAATTCCACAGACTCACCATTCTCTGTGAGATAAAGTGTTTCCTCGTCTCCGTTCTAAATGGCTTACTCCTTATTCTTAAACTGTGGCCCCTGGTTCTGGACTCCCCCAACATAGAGAACATGTTTCCTGCCTCTACCATGTCCAAACCCTTAACAATCTTATATGTTTCAATGAGATCCTCTCTAATCCTTCTAAACTCCAGAGTGTACAAGCCCAGCTGCTCCATTCTCTCAGCATATGACAGTCGCGCCATCCCGGGAATTAACCTTGTAAACTCCCTCAATAACATGAAAGTCCTCCCTCAAATTAAGGGACCAAAACTGCACACAATACTCCAGGTGTGGTCTCACTAGGGCTCTGTACAACTGCAGAAGGACCTCTTTGCTCCTATATTCAATTCCTCTTGTTATAAAGGTCAACATGCCATTCGCTTTCTTAACTGCCTGCTGTACCTGCATGCTTAGTTTCCTGCACGTCTCTGATGGGTGGGAGGAAACTGGAGCACCTGGAAAAAACCCATGCGGTCACAGATCGAATGTACAAACTCTACACAGACAGCACCCATAGTCAGGATCGAACCGGGTCTCTGACGTCGTGCGTCAGCAGCTCTACCGCTTTGCCACGATGCTTCCCAATATTCTATTCTTAATGGCTGACTTCAAATTGCACATAAATTGAAGAGAAGAACAGACCAGTAAAGATTCCTCACATCAAGTCTGCTCGACAAGAGAGAGGGCAATAATGAATTTATTCACTTCATCTGTACTGAAAGCAGTGGATGCAGAATATTATGTATTAGAATTATGAAATCTGACTAAAATAAAATCAGCACATCAAGTTATGCAAATTTCAATTTTGTTTCTGAAAAGCAACACAATATAAATCAAAATCCTAAATCTTGGTGCCTCTCCTTTCCTTAAACTATTCTCCGTAGAATAATTCTTTGTTCGGTTCAGTCAAATATTGTCAGATAACAATCAGTGAAGAGCCACAGAGTCATTCTTTATGTCAAAGATACCCCATGAATGCGTGTTGTCATCTTTCCTCCAATTTATCGAGTTTTCTATCATTTGTTAATAATGGCTTCTCCTTTTGTTGCTTGCAGTCAAAGATATCTATCTCTCTTGCCCATCAATGATGTGTCCTGTGATAAACTGCACCTAAATACATTTGAAAATACATGTTCTGTAGACCCTGTGTGATTTTTTTGTTTTGTAAAGTTAGTTCCTGTTACTTTACATTCACAAGCACCTCACCTTAAATCTGTGATTAAAGATCATTTGTCTTTGATGTTCAGGGTAATTTTCATCATTCTGAGCCAAAGTCATTCATAGCAAAATATGATCTATGCAGAAACAGAATTAGGCTTTAGGCTTTGAGAGATACAGTGTGGGAACAGGCACTTCTGCCCACCGAGTCCACGCTGACCAGCGATCAACCCATACACTAGCACTATGCTACACACTAGGGATAATTTACAATTTGCAGAGGGCAATAAAACTACAAATCTGTACGTCTTTGGAGTGTGGGAGTCAAGAGAGTCAAGAGTCAAGAGTCAATTTAATTGTCATTTGGACCCCTGGAGGTCCAAACGAAATGCCGTTTCTGCAGCCATACATTACACACAAATAGACCCCAGACACAACATAATTACATTTAATAATGGACCCCTGGAGGTCCAATTTGCCGAAGCAGCCATCAGGGAGTCTCTGTGGACTGTTTTGCATCCATACATAACTGTGATGGAACAAAACAGACCCCAGACACACCAATAAACTATGTTTAACAAAGTCAACATCACCTAACTGTGATGGAAGGCCAAAAAAAACTTGGTCTCTCCACTGCACTCCCCCCCCCCCTAAGATGATGTCCTGCGTGATGGAGATGGCGGGTAAAGTCCATTGCCATCATTGAAGGGTCCTGCCGGGTGGTGCGACTTGTCGCACACGGGGTCCTGGGGTTGGAGCCCCCGGTGTGCGCTCGTAAAGTCCCGCGGCCGTTCCAGCCACGCGGGGCAATGGTGTTAGGCCCCGCTCCAGGAGCTCTTCAACCCCGCAACACGGGCGGGAGAATTCGCCGTTGCAGGAGCCCCGAAAAGCAGTCTCCCTCCAGGGAGCCGCGCGGGGTCGTCCGAGCCGTCCGCAGACCCGCAGTAGCAGCCTCCGACTCAGCAGCAGCAGCGGCATCGGCAGCAGCAGCAGCAGCAGCAGCAGCAGCAGCAGCAGCGCTCCTCCACCGCTCCACCCGCTCCGGTCTCGGCCAGCTCCGCGACGGCAACGGTAAGTCGGCACCAGAGTCCCCGGCTTCTTCCCGTTGGAGGCCGCTCCTCGTTGCGGCCTCAACGACACCTGAGACCCGACGAGAAAAGGTCGGGTCTCCAGTGCAGGGAGAGATTCAAAAGTTTCCCCCCCCCTCCCACCCTACCCCCATCCCCCACACACACACACCCCACATAAACTAACAAAAACTACACAGAAACACAGACAAAAAATAACAAAAACGCGGACAGGCTGCAGAGGCCGCTGCTGGCCAGAGCCGCGCCGCCTACCGGAAGGAAACGGGAGGAAACCGGAGCACCTGGAGAAAATCCACACGGTCACAGGGAGAATATACAAACTGCGTGCAGAAAGCACCCATAGTCTGTGGACTGTTTCATTTTATTTCCAGATTTTAGGTGTTGAGATTATTCAGAATAATAAACATACAAAAAACAAAAACTGTGCAGAACCTCCTCAGACATTCTCAGCACTAATGCCACATTTATTAGTGTCACGCCATTTATTAGTGTTTCAACCAATCTATAAGCAAAACAAAACTCTCTTGCCATTCATGTGACTCCTTGGGGTGATATCCCTTCCCTTATTTGAGATAAATTGCCCACCGGATTCTGCCCCTCAATATACAGGCAGCATCTCGGCTTGGCATCCTTCTTTAGGCTGGTCAAATCCCAATATAAAACAATGTCTGTCCATTTCCTTTCACAGATGCTGCCTGACTCCCCCGAGTTTAGACTTTTATAAGGTCATAAGGTCATAAGTCATAGGAGTAGAATTAGGCTATCCAGCCCATTAAGTCTACTCCACCATTCAATCATGGCTGATCTATCTCTCCCTCCTAACCCCATTCTTCTGCCTTCTCTCTGACACCCGTACTAATCAAGAATTTATCTATCTCTGCCTTAAAAATATCCAGTGACCTGGCCTCCACAGCCTTCTGTGGCAAAGAGTTCCAAAGATTCACCACCCTCTGACTAGACATTTTTCTCCTCATCTCCTTCCTAAAGGAACGTCCTTTAATTATGAGGCTATGACCTCTAGTCGTAGACTTTCTCACTAGTGGAAACATCCTCTCCACATCCACTCTATCCAAGCCTTCCACTATTCTGCATGTTTCAATGAGTTTAGTTTAGCTTAGAAATGCAGCATGGAAACAGGCCCTTCGGCCCACCAAATCCAGACCAACGAGCAACCCAACCATAGATTAGTTCTATCCTACACAGTAGAGACAATTTTACAGAAGCCAATTAACCTACAAACCTATACGTCTTTGGAGTGTGGGAGAAAACCGGAGCACCTGGGAAAACCAATGATGACACAGGAAGAACGTACAAACTCCAGACAGCATCCGTACTCTGCATCTTAAATTCATAAGTTCATAAATAAGAGGAGCAGGATTAGGCCATTCAGCCCATCAAGTCTACTCTGCCATTCAATCATGGTTGACCTATCTTTCCCCCTCAACACCATTCTCCTGCCTTTTTCCCATAACACCTGACACCTGGGCTAATCATGAATTTCCACCTTAAAAATATCCATTGACGGCCTCCATAGCCATCAATGGCAATGAATTCCACAGATTCAGCACCTTTCTAAAGGCACACCCTTATATTCTTTGGCTATAGCCTCTGGTCCTAGACTCTCCCACTATGAAAATATCCTCTCCACATTCACTCTATCCAGGCCTTTCAGTATTCGGTAAGTTTCAATGAGGTCCCCCCTCACCCTTCTACAAGCCCAGTTCTGTCAAACGCTCATCGTATGTTAATCCAATAATTGCTGGGATAATTCTCGTAAACATCCTCCGACCCTCTCCAACGCCAACACACCCTTCCTCCAATTGGAGGCCCAAAACGGCTCACAATACTCCAAATGCAGTCTGATCAGTGCCTTATAAAGCCTCGGCATAACATTCCTGTTTTTACATTCTAGTTATCTAGAAATAAATGCTAACAGAGCATTTGCCTTCCTTACTACAGATTTGACTCACAAATTAACTTTTTGGGAATCATACACCAGCACCCCCAAGTCCCTTTCCACCTCCGATTTCTGAATAAAACTCAGGTCCCTGGTACTGTAAGGCAATTAACTGTGATGCCCCTACAGTAGCTTGTTTTTCACATGAGAAAATAACTTGCATGGAAGGAGGGAAAGAAGGAGAATGAGAGAAAATAAATTGGTCCCTTCGAGTCAGCATGGATCCGATGGGCTGAGTGGCTTCCGTCTATGACGTTATGAATTTAAGACGTGACAATCAGTCACTTGAATTTATGAGGTAAAGGTGCAGAGGTAGATATTGCATACTGTAACACTGCAGTACAATTGTTTGAATTCCCTGATCTTACTCCCAAAAGTTAGTGAACCACTTTTCTTCCCTCTGCCAGAAGCAGTGAGTCTCATCGGAGGAGAGTTAGTTATCAAAGTGTCAGAAGCATTCAGATGTCAAGCATAAATTATACAAAGCATTAATTAACAGGAGATTTAAGCTCACAAACACACTGACAGGTCTCCTTGGATTGACTTCAGACCATCATGAAAGACAAATGTAAATGGATCCTAGGCTATTTGGCTGCCACTAGCTTTTCAAGGCATGTCTTCATTACACTGATTTAAGCTTTGCTTACGTATCTTGCACTAACACATTGACTTTCTCACGTGGCGGCACTGTAGCACAGCGGTAGAGTTGCTGCCTTAATGCCCCTGTCCCACTTAGGAAGCCTGAACGGAAACATCTGGAGACTTTGTGCCCCACCCAAGGTTTCCGTGCGGTTCCCGGAGGTTCCCCGAGGTTTTTGTCAGTCTCCCTAATGGTCGAAAGTGGTTTCCATTCCTTCTATGTTCCGGCAATTATTTCAAAAATTCGGTAAATTTTTAGTCGAAGCCGGTTGCGATGCTAGTTGCAGGTGGTTGCCGGAGGTTGCAGGTGGTTGCCGGAGGTTGCAGGTGGTTGCCGGAGGTACCTGCAACCTCCGGCAACCACCTGCAACCTCCGACAACCACCTTCAACTAGCATCACAACCGGCTTTGATTAAAAAATTACTGATTTTTAAAACGGCAACCTATTTTTAGTTTCGGCAGGTTTTGAATTTTTTGAAATAATCGCCGGAACATGGAAGAAGCGGAAACCACTTTCGACCATTAGGGAGACTGACAAAAACCTCTGGGAACCGCACGGAAACCTTGGGTGGGGCGAAAATCTCCAGAGGTTTCCGTTCAGGTTTCCTAAGTGTGACAGGGGCATTACAGTGCCAGAGACCTAGGCTCAATCCTGACTACAGGTGTAGTCTGCAAGGAGTTTGAACATTCTCCCCGTGACGTACGTGAGTTTTTTCTGGGATCTCTGGTTTCCTCCCACACTCCAAAGACATACAGGTTTGGCTTTGGTAAAATTGTAAATTGTCCCTAGTGTGTGTGGGATGGTGTTGGTGTGCAGGGATCGCTGGTCAGTGCGGACTCGTTGGGCCGAAGGGCCTGTTTCCATGCTGTATCTCTAAATTAATAAACTAAACAAGATACAGAAGAATTTGACCTTTCCCATCTCGCAGGGACCAGCAATTATTGATATGCAGCCATACTGGTCCAATATCTGGGTATAAATATCCTACTGGAATATCATTGACATATAAATAGAAATATAGTTCAATAATTCCCACATGCATTTAGCATGTTTTTTTCATTACAATCTGATCATTCAAGCAACATGTCCAGTTTCTTAATACCTATTTGTCAGCAAAATAGATCATGAAATTACGGATGTGTAGGAAGGAACTGCAGACGCTGGTTTATACTGAAGATAGACACAAAGTGCTGGAGTAACTCAGCGGGTGAGGCAGCTTGTCTGGAGAAAAGGAATAGGTGACGTCTCGGGTCAAGACCCTTTTTCAGACAGTCAGGGGAGAGGGAAACCAGAGGTATGAAAAGGTACAAAGAAATGTATGAAAGAACGAATCAAAGCCAGCAACAATGATCAAGAATGAACAATGGCCCATTGTTTGCAGTGGAGCAGGTGATAACGAGGGGATACAAACAGTGAACAAGGACAACACTGAAACTAGGAGGTTATGGCTAGGGTTGGGGAGGGACGGATAGAGAGAGAGGGATGGCAAGGGTACTTGAAGTTAGAGAAATCAATATGCGACCTTGTGTTATTCAATGGGAATTCCCAAAGAGAAATTATACAGGAACAGCATAATCTAAATTATATCATAATTTAAACACATGAATTAACAGATAATGGCAGAAACCTAATGGAAAGGTAGTAGGTCCCAACCCTAAATTACGTCTCTCCATTTCCCTCCGCAGATGCTGCCTGAACCATTGAGTTCCTCCTGCAGTTTCCTTTATTATCGCTGCAGAAAGATAGCTTGTAAGGTTGGAAGAGAAACTGACAGTGCCAGGATGAAAATATATAAAGCAGCTTAGTTTAGTTTAGTTTAAAGAAGGAACTGCAGATGCTGGAAGAGCGAAGGTACACAAAAATGCTGGAGAAACTCAGCGGGTGCAGCAGCATCTATGGAGCGAAGGAAATAGGTGACGTTTCGGCCCGAAACGTCACCTATTTCTTTCGCTCCATAGATGCTGCTGCACCCGCTGAGTTTCTCCAGCATTTTTGTGTACCTTTAGTTTAGTTTAGTTTAGTTTAGTTTAGTTTGGTTTAGTTTGGAGATACAGCGTGGACATGGGCTCTTCAGCCCACCGATCCCCGTACACTAGTACTATCCTACACACTAGGGACAGTTTTACAATTTTTAATTAACCTGCAAACCTGTGCATCTTTAGAATGTGAGAGGAAACCGGAGCACCCATGTGATCACAGGGAGAATGTACAAACTCTGTACAGACAACGCCCGTAGGCAGGTTCGAACCCAGGTCTCTGGCAATGTAAGGCAGCAACTCTACCGCTGCACCACCATGCCGCCCAGAATTGGAGTTTCAGAGAGTTATTCCTCATTTTGGCTGAATGGGCCAGAATATGTTGTATTCATGATGCCATTAACTTCCTCTCAATTGGTGCAACTCTCTTCATCATTTATCTGTTTTATTTGGAATCAGTGTCATTTTTGATGTGTCTTTTAAATGCTGTTATAAAATCTGCCTGAATTGTGTCTCCTGGCAGCTTGTTCCACATACCCACCTCCCTCTGAGTGAAAAAGTTACCCCTCAGATTCGTATTAAATCTTGCCCCTCACACCTTAAATATATGTACTCTTGTTTTTGATTCCCGTGCCCTGGGTAAAATACTGCGCGTTCACCCTATCTATTCCATCGCTGGCAGAAAGAGGTGAAGCAAAGGGATAGAGCAAGAGTTAATATCTCAGATTGATTACTTTTGACAAAACTGAGTAAGGTTAGAGATGAACGGGTTTAATTTACAGGGAACAAACAAACTGCTGGAAGAACTTGGCAGGCCAGGCAGCATCCATGCAGCCAAATGAACAGATAACGTTTCGGGTCGGGACACTTCTGACTCACCTTTCAATTCACCCCCCCCACCTCACCTAGATCCATTCATCTCTTGCTAGCCTTTCTTTGCCCCATCTATTCACCTAAGTTCTTTATCCCCTCTACTCCATCAGTCTGTAGAAGAGTCCTGACCCAAAACATCATCTATCCATTTCTCTCCTGAACCAAAATCCGACCAGTTTTTTTTACTGCATCTTAAACCTATTCATTTCTAACCTTTTTCGACTTTGACCAAAAGTCATCAACCTGAGATATTAGCTTTGCTTTACTCTCCGAAGGTGTTGTCTGACCTGCTGAGCAGTTCCGACATTTTATTTAGTCGGTCATTTACTGCTGTCTGAACGCTGCGAATGCTACATTATTAAAGACATCAATTTTAGATGAGATGTTGAACAACAGTTTAACTCCAGATCAGTCATGTGGGTGTGAAAGATTCCTTGGTGTTATTGACAGAAACGTTATTTTTCTGAACAGGTCTTCCTTTAAGCCAGCTTCTGTAAATACTGTGGGTTACAGAAGGTGAAAATTATGCCACACCAGTTATATAGCATCTGCAAAAGTAGGACTAGAGCTAATATTTCATGTCAGGTTGGGGGCGGCACAGTGGCGCAGCAGTAGAGTTTCTGCCTTACAGTGCCAGAGACCCAGGTTCGACCCTGATTAAGGGTGTTGGCTGTACGGAATTTTTACTTTCTCCCCATGACTGCATGGGGTTTCTCCGGGTGCTCCGGATTCCTCCCACATTCCAAAGGCATGCAGGTTTGTAGGTTAATTGGCTTCTGTAAATTGTCCCTAGTGCGTAAGATAGAACAAGTGTGCAGGAGGTCGTTAGTCAGCATGGAATCAGTGGGCTGAAGGGCATGTTTCCACGCTGGATCTCTAAACCAAACTAAACCCTTCATCAGGATCTGATGAAGAGTCTTTAATCTAAAATCTTAACTATGGTTCACTTTCCACAGCTGCAGCCTGAACAGTTAAGTGTTACCACCATTTACTGGTTTTGTTTCAGGTTTCTAGCATCTGCAGTTTGTTTTAAGGGCCTGTCCCACTTACGCGACTTTTTAGCAACTGTCTTCGACCTTCAAGCTGGATCGACCGTCAGCGATGAAACCACGAACTGGATCGACCGTCAGCACACACACAAACACATCGCAATAAACTCCATACATGTCGATGCTACGTTACCCCGTTATAGAGGTGACTGTAACGTGCATTGGAGCATGAAACATATTACATAAGTGTAAGCTGGTTATATTTTGTTGAATATTCCTGTTTCAAACTGTTTCTTAAGTAGAGTCAGAACATAGTTGTTTCAATTCACTTCGTCACGAGATTAAAAGTATAATTCTGAAGACAGGATTTTGATTAGATCTTGGAAAGTAGAAGTTTGGACTTTAAACTTTAGACTTTCGAGGTACAGTGTGGAAACAGGCCCCTTGGCCCACTGAGTCCGTGTTGCCCAGCAATCACTCCATACACTAACTCTACCCTACACACTAGGGACAAATGACAATTTACAGAAGCCAATTAACCTACAACCCTGCATGTCTTTGGAGTGTGGAAGGAAATCGGAGCTCCTGGAGCAATTCCACACAGTCACAGGAAGAACGTACAAACTCCATACAGACAGCACCCATAGTCAGGATCGAACCCAGGTCTCTGGTGCTGTAAGGCAGCAACCATAGCATTGAGCCACTGCGCCACCCCTGTAAGTTGTAAGGTGAATGTTTCAGGAAGAATTTATATGAACTGTAGTTTATGGATGATTTAAGGAACATGGGGAAAAAAGCTCTTTATTCACAATGGTACATTCTAAGGTGTGACATTTCTGCCTTTGTATACTCCAAGGAGTCATTTCTGAGGTTCCTATTCTGGGCAGAAGAAACTGCTGCAGGATGGCCAAATGGGAGAGGTTTATATAGTCATGGAACTGGAAAGGGTTCAACACTGTACAACACAGAAACGTGCCCCTCTGCCCAACTCACCCATGCTAAGTCAGTCCACTTACCTGCAAAGATAGTCCACTTGCTTTTCCCATCATTTATAAGGAAAAGCATTAACTGCTCACTGTGCATTTGCTGGCAAGATTTGGTCTACATCCCTCTACGCCCTTCTCATCCATGTACCTCACTGAGTATCTTTTAAATGTAGGGATTGTACTAGACTTTACCACTTCCTCTGGCAGCTCGTTTCATACAGACACCACCCTCGCTGCAAAAAAGTTGCCCCTCCGGATCCTTTGAGATTTTTCCTCCTTTACCTCAAATCTAAGCTAACTAATTTTAGACTCCTGTACCCTAGGGGAAAGAAAAATGTGGCTACTCACCTTATCTGTGCCCTTCATGATTTTATAAATCTCTATAAGGTCACCCCTCAGCCTCCTACGCTCCAGGGAAAAGAGACCAAGCCTCCCCTTATAATTCAAGATATATCTTTCAAATCCGGTAAGATTCTTGTTGGTCTTTGATTAACCCTTTCCAGTTTAATTAACTCCTTCCTTTAGCGGGGCCTGCTTCATCCTCCCACAGGCCAAGAGGACATTGCTATGGAAAATGTCACAGGGAAATTTTATATCTCCGGAGAAACTACAGGTCCACCACCGATTTTCCGGCGATTGTTGGTCCGTCACCTCCTTTAATCCGGACAGAATGACAAGAGCATTGCTTGTGGTTCATGCACTTTTGAGACATCCTGAAATAATTCATTGTTTATTTAGTTGATAATTGTTAATTCTTTATTTAAGTTTCTAGCAGTCCATTGGTGCTTTAGCGACACAGGAGCGGTATAGTTAGTGGGTTAGAGGTGCATTGTTGAATTATTATTACATGACCTCTATTGGTCTGGCAAAATGGATAATCCGGCAAGACTCTGGAACCAAAGGTGCCGGAAAACTGATGGTGGACCTGTGGTAGACAACTGTGGAAGTCGAACATTGTTTGTTAGTGGTGTTCAAAGTCACTGCTGGTAATTCTTTCTATGCTGACATGTAACATGATAGCAACTTTGGTCCCTCTTTGTTTGTGAATCTTAAAACAGATGGCATCCTTCTGTTGTAATGATCGAGCTTGTCGTTCTTGTGCTAGCTCTGCCTTGGCATTTGATTCCTGAGCAGATTGCCCAGGGAAAGTGCAGGGGAATGTAAGCAAGTTTTTGAGCTTTGCTTCTGGACTCGTGCAGTCTAGTGGCAGAAGCTACCGATGCATTTGCCGAATGGTGCTTGTCAAAGCACCAGACTTCTACATTTGAATTCCCATGTAGTGTTGAGCTTGCCAGCATTTATAAGGGGAAGTATCAACAGCACACCATGCATTTGATAGGAAGATTTGGTCTTTGATGTACAATCACGACAATATCAGGCTCCTGGTGTGCAGGTAGACACAAGATACTGGAGTAACTCAGCGGGACAGGCAGCCTCTCTGGAGAGAAAGAATGGGTGACATTTCGGGGCGAGACCCTTCTTCAGGCTAGTGTGCAGGATTTGTTTTTGGCATTAGTTAGATTGTTTTTTCTGTACCTTGGTTCTACAAAGGCCCCTCTATCGATGAAGAGTGAACCATGCAAGTGCATTTATTTCTCCAGATCAACATTGTCACCTTGAAGAAAGTGTGGACCGAAACAATTTATTTGGAGATTGTTTACATGTAGAACAGACACATTAAAATGGAAAGTCTAATCAGAAAATATAACAACTGTACATGACTATAAAACTTTCAGCTTTATCTGCAATACTCTGCAGTAATTATGGATTCAGCAACATGCTCCTTCACAGCAATGAAATAATTTAGATTTGGTTGATGTGGCGCGCTGGTGTATAAAGTTTCTAAAATTAAAAATAAATGATCCACAGCTGCTAATTTAATCTCAGTTCACCAATAAAACTATCATCATCGTCCTTTGGATATCTTCCTCTCATATTCTGGAGACTTTCCAGATGTTGCTTCTGTCTGTCTAAACCCTTTAAAGACATTTCAGGCAAGCATTTTCCATTTGTTACTTGAACCTTTGTGCTGGCTTCAGAATTTTATTAGCCGCCTAGGTTAGCTGTATTAAATTATTTTATAACACAAATTGATAATGCGTAAGGTTTCACCACAAATTGTCTCCAAAACATCAGAGTTTCTCTTTCCCCTGACTCTTGGTCTGAAGACAGTTAGTTAACCCGAAACATCACCAATTCCTTTTCTCCAGAGATGCAGTGGACTGTGTGGGGAGAAGGCAGAAGAATGGGGTTAGGAGGGAGAGATAGATCAGCCACGATTGAATGGCGGAGAAGACTCGATGGGCCGAATGGCCTAATTCTACTCCTATCCCTTATAACGGCCTAATTCTACTCCTATCCCTCGGCTTGTGCTCGCTAGAATTTAGAAGATTGAGGGGGGATCTTATAGAAACTTACAAAATTCTTAAGGGGTTGGACAGGATAGATGCAGGAAGATTATTCCCGATGTTGGAGAAGTCCAGAACTAGGGGTCACAGTTTAAGGATAAGAGGGAAGTCTTTTAGGACCGAGATGAGCAAATCATTTTTTACACAGAGAGTGGTGAATCTGTGGAATTCTCTGCCGCAGAAGGTAGTTGTGGCCAGTTCATTGGCTATATTTAAGAGGGAGTTAGATGTGGCCCTTGTGGCTAAAGGGATCAGGGGGTATGGAGAGAGGGCAGGGATGGGATACTGAGTTGGATGATCAGCCATGATCATATCGAATGGTGGTGCAGGCTCGAAGGGCCGAATGGCCTACTCCTGCACCTATTTTCTATGTTTCTATTTTTCTATGATTGAATGGCGGAGAAAACTAGATGGGCTGAATGGCCCAAATCCTATCCCTTATAACCTTATGACCTTATGCCGCCTGACCCGCTGAGTTACTCCAACAGTTTGTGTCCATCATCAGTGTTGAAAAGCAGGCCCAAACTAAGACAAATCTGCCCCTACAGATTCTACTTGGAATAGTATTTGGCATGTTTTCTTTCATGCATGACCATACTTATTATTAAAAGAACAGGTTGAAGTGAATTTGAAAGGAGGAAATAATACAGTACTATTTAAGTGACTAAATATTTTTTGCTAGACCACACTTCTAATTGTTATAAACATATATCAATGTATTTTATATTATTTGAAATGCTAAATAGGCGCATGTAGTAGCTAGTTTTCACACAAGATCCCGGCATCAGAAAACATCCTACTCCTAAATTTCTGTTGCCGGCCATCTTTTGAGAGCGCAGCAAAAAGCAAAATGCTGGCTCGTGCCTTGCGTGCTGCAGCTAGCTAGAACAAGAAATGTTTCTTCAGAGCTGTTATCAGGCAACTGAACCATCCGCTCATCAGTCCTGACCTCCCATCTATCGCATTGGAGACCTTTCAACTATCTTTATTCGGATTATATCGGACTTCAATGTATTATCTTTGCACTAAATGGTGTACCGGTTATCCTGTATCTGTGCTCTGTGGACAGCTTGATTGTGTTCATGTATAATCTTTAGGGTGAATCAATAGCAAGCAAACAAAAGCTATTCACTGTACCACAGTACATGTGACTACAATAAACTAAACTAAACTAATAAACTAAACTAGACTAGACTAAACAAACTAAACGAAAGAAGTTAGTCTTAACAGAAGCAATAACTAGTTAGCAGTGTTTTTCTGACTTGTTACTTGGTCATTATTGTATTGCTGTTTGTAGAGTCCTGCCGTGCACAAATTGGCAGCTGTGGAGACCTGTGGCTACACTTTCTCAGCTGAGATGATACCTGCCTGAAAGAAGCAATATCAATGCAAGCCTCTCTCTTTAAATCAGCGTAGGTGATGGTGAGGGAAGGAGGAACTTTAGGTCAGAATATTCAGAGACCGCTCCTCCTTCTCTTTAAATCTTGTAGATAATTTTGTAAACGTTCACCTATAGAAGCAAGTAAGACCCCAATTTAAAATCTCATCAGAAAAAGGAAAAGGTGAAAGAGACAGCGTTAGCTTACCATGCATAGAGGTTAATTCCGATGAGCTGTTGATGGAAATGGAAATGGGTCCCCAGGGCAGATTGGTGAAGAACATAGAGTTCTCTCAGTGAGTTCTCCACTCCCACCAGTGATCGTACCCAAATAGACTGATCATAAATGGCACAACTCTTTGCTGGAACTTAGCAGTGTGATAAATCCTTATCTCATTCAACTTCAGAACCAATCACACGACTTTCAAAGAATTGTGAAGCCAGTAAACGTCCTTTCCATAATCCAAGTTCAATTTTATTTTTCAAAACCATGTCTCAGAATAAGGTTTTGAGAGTTGTAGAGCTAAACAGCATGGAAACAAACCTTTCAGCCCCAAACTTGTCTTTATTTTAGTTTACTTTACTCCAGAGATACAGCCAGGAAACGGGCCCTTCGGCCCACCGAGTCCATGTCGACCAGCGATCACCACGTACATTATTAGCACTATCCTTCATACTAGGGATAATTTACCCAAGCCAATTAACCTACAAACCTGTACGTCTTTGGAATGTGAGAGGAAACCAGAGCACCCGGAGAAATCCCATTCAGTCACAGGGAGGACGTACAAACTCCGTACAAACAGCACCCATAGTCAGAATTGAACCAGGGTCTCTGGAGCTGTAAGGTGTCAACTTCACTGCTGTATTGTGAGCTAGTCCCATTTGCCTGGATTTAGTCGAGAAATCCTGTCCATTTATCTGCCCAAATGTTTTTTGAAAGTCGTAATTGTATCAACAGCTATAGCTTAATCAAAACACAAAGTGCAGGATTAACTCAGCGGTTTGGGATGCTTCTGCGGAGCAAATGGACAGGTGATGTTTTGTAAATAGCTCTTTCTAAGTTTCCCCCCCAGTCTTGTTTCAGTCAAAACTCACTGAGTCAAGCACTTGCGTAACTAAACTTTATTTCAGCAAAACATAATTACAGTACCCACTACTATACCTAATCACCGCGTGGGTTCGATCCTCGTATCTGCTTGGCCAAGCCCTCTTAGCCTCGTGCAAGCAGAGACACTCCAGAAGGTCACGCAGTCCCATGCGTTCTCCCAGAAGATCGACACAGGACCTCGTGGGAGTGGCCTTTTATAGGTCCCCGAAACTTGAGGGGCTGAACCACATAGGGGTGGTCTATTTACTGTCCAATAACAGATATCGATTAACCCAGTACATGATAGGCATTTCCCCAACCCAATAATACAGTGACTAATACCATGTATTCAAACGGAGCTTCTGAAAGGAAGCAAACATCGCAACATGTGCCTTGATATTCAAGAAACCCAGACAAGGCTCAATACTTAATCCAATCAACATCTAGCAAAGTAAAGCTTTGCAACATTATTTACAATGTGTATGTCCGTTTGAATTCATCCAATCCATTCTGTGCAATTTGCACCTAATTGGCATGATATTCAGATGTTCCATTCTCTTCCTGCAGCTCTTAGGCTCTAGACAAACTGGCACCATTCTGCAGCTTCTCCCATTTCTGCAAAAGGCACATTTAAATTGACCAATTGGCCTAGCAACCCAGATGCCTTTACTCAATTTTAGTGTCCTGGCCTCTCCAATTTGGCCAGAATTAACAGTTTCAGATAGGGACCCTTCTTCATAACAACTCTACCGCTGTGCCCTTGCCACCTCCAATGCAAAGTGTTGGACTGGGCAGTAGCCTTCTTCAATTCTGGGCATTCAAGTTGCCAGACCTTAGTGTAACCAGTCAGTATACTCAATACCATATACTTCAGAAACCTGATGGAGTATTCATCATCATACCAAATCCCCTCGATTTTCGAAGGAAGTAGTGGTGCTTATGAGCTTCCTCTGTGATTGCATCAATGTTGTGGGCCCAGGACAGATCTTCAGAAACACGTATATCCAGGAACTCCCAAAGTTTCCAAAATTACAGAATTTTGGTGGCACGGTGGTACAGCAGTACAGTTACCACCTTACAGCACCTGAGACGCGAGTTTGAACCTGACTACGGGTGCTGTCAGTACGGAGTTTGTACTTTCTCCTCGTGACCTGCGTCAGTTTCCTCCTGGTGCTCTGCTGTCCTCCCAAACTCCGAAGACGTACAGGACTGAAGGTTAATTGGCTTGGTAAAATTGTAGATCGGCCCAAGTGTGTGTAGGATAGTGTTAGCGTGTGGGGATTGCTGGTCGTCGCAGACTCGGTGGGCCGAAGGGCCTGTTTCCGCCCTGTATTTCTAACTGAACTAACCTCAACTGAAAATGCTCATTTTTGGAAGCTCATATTTCATCCAAAGGTTAAAAGTGTGTCCACAAGGTTTCTAAGGTTATAAATAAATTAGAACAATACGTTCTGTAGGTGTGGAGCTTGAGAATCCAGGGGAAATTGTTGCTGATGTTCTCACTTTCCTATTCACAATCCATCAAACCCGGTACAATTGTAAAAGTTAAATAATAGATGATGTTTATCCTTAAAGTTTCTTTCTCTCCTTTTTACTGAAGGCTACTTCACTTTATCTCAAAGTTAGTTTCCCTTCTACCTCCTGGAAATAAAGTGCGGAATTCCTGGGAATCTTTGCAATTGATTTGAACTTAGTTTAGTTTAGTTTACTTTAGTTTTGAGATATAGCGTGGAAACAGGCCCTTCGGCCCACCGTGTCCGCGTCGATCAACGATCCCCGTACAGTAGCACTATCCTGCACACTAGAGGCAATTTACAATTTTTACTGAAGCCGATTAACCTACAAATCTGTGTGTCTTTGGAGTGTGGGTGGAAACCAGAATACCCAGAGAAAACCCACGGGGTCACGGGGAGAATGACAAACTCCATACAGAGAGCACCGGCAATCAAGATCAAACCTGGGTCTCTGGCACTGTAAGGCAGCAGCTCTACTGTTGCACCACTATGCCGCCCAAATAGATGAGATTAATGTACTTTGGGGCACACATTTATCTTCAGTCATAGAACATGGTGCAGTGTAACACAGGAATAGGCCGTTCCACCCAACAGGTTCTGCGTTGAACACAATGCCAAGTTAAATTTATCTCCTTTGCCTGCATTTGATCCATATTCCTCCATTTCCTTAATATCCATGTGCCCACCTAAAAGACTGACACGCAACGATTGTGGCTGCCTCCTCCACCACCCGTGGCAGTACATTCCAGGCACTCACCACTCTCTGTGTAAAAAACTTGCCCCGCTCACCTCCTTTAAACTTTGTCCCTCTCACCTTGAAGCTATGGTCTTAAGTCTTTGACATTTCCACCCTGGGAAATAAGGCTCAGGCTGTCTACCCTTTCTATGCCTCCCATAATTTTATATCCTTCTATCAGGTCTCCTTGAAGCCTCCAACTCTCCTGAGAAAACAACCAAAGTTTGTACAACTTCTCCTTCTCTCTAATACATTCTAATCCAGGCAGTTTTTTTAAAGTGAACCTCTTCTACACCCTCTTCAGAGCCTCCACATCCTTCGTATAATGGGGCGACTAGACCTGCATACAATATCCATAATGTAGCCTAACTAAAATAATAAAGCTGCAAAACTCTTCCTGATTCCAATACTCAATGCCCCTAACTATGGCAGCAAGCATACGATATGCTTTCTTTACCACTCTGGTGCCACTTTCAGGAAGCTGTGCTCCTGAACCCCGAGATCCTTCTGTACATCAAGGGTCTTGCAATTAATTAACTTTCCTCTTATAGTCGACCTCCCAAAGTGCAACAATCGTGTGATTTCAAAGTATTTTTTTACCTCTCACTTTCCAACTGATAATAAACTGATGGCATAGTGCCGCCCTCCGTAGCAAATATATATTTAAAGAATCACACTCCATTTTATGTGTGTATGCGTGTGGGTGTGTGCATGGGTGCATGTGCATGTGCGTAGACGCGTGTATGCAGGTGTGTGTGTTGATTTAAAATCATGGGTTGGCTGAATCGCAATTTAGATTTCCAAGGTTTCTGCACTTTACTCATATTTCAGTAGAATTTATATTTTCAACATCAAATAGCTTTCGCATCTTTCTCAGGTAATTAACTCACAAAATTCTAAAATTCTAATTTGGCTCCAAGAAAATTGCATTTGATTGTCAAGCTAGCCCATTTCCTTAATGGCAATGATTAGCACGTAATTAGTTAATTAAACTGTTGCATAAAATCGTATCTGCTTAATGACTACTCACCAAAATTATGTGAGGCCCAATTCAAATATTAACCCTTTCCTTGGTTGTTTTGTTAATGCACCGTCATCTACATTTAGGCTTAGGTTTATTATTGTCGAGGTACAGTAAAAAGCTTTGTTTTGCACACTGTCCGATCAGATTGGATAATCCAATCAAGTTAAACTCCAGCACAATAGGTAGAGTGAGGATACAGGTACATAGTGCAGAATGCAGTTCTCAGCATTGAATGCAGTTCTCAGAGTGCAGAATGCAGTTCCCCAGCCAAATGACTGTGGGGCTGAGAGCAACGTGGCAGGCCATGCCGCTGATATCGAAGTGGGACATGGAGGGGAAGCAGCTGAGAAGAAACAGGGACCTGGTGGAGCGGGGGGCACTGAGAGCTAAGAGGAACAAAGTGGAAAGGGGGGGACCGCTGAGAACTAACAGGGACCTGGCGGGGAGCCGCTGAGAATGAGGAGGACCTGGAGATCCCCGACTAGAGATCACAGAGGGACCCGGCATGCCGTACGGCCGAGATCAAAGTAGGAGAGAACTAAGAGGGACCTGGTGGGCTGCCGGGGCCATGTGCGACGGCAGGCCTGGCTCACCGCCATGAGAAGATAGGACTGTAAACGTTGTCGGTGCAAGAATAATAATACTAATAATAATAATAATAATAATAATAATAATAATAATAATAATATATTTTATTGTCATTGCACATCATTGCAACATGGTGACTCTTTGTGTATTGCCTAGGTGAAGTCTGCTGTATGATTTTACCGGATAGTATGCAAAAACAAAGAATTTCACTGTACTATAAGGTACTTGTGACAATAAAGTATAATTGAATGCCCACAATGAGATATGTTGTAAAATCAGGATTGTATCCTATATTATGGAAGGAACTGATCAAAAGCCTGATAACCATGGGAAGCAGCAAGAGGAGTTTTGGTCTCCAATCTAAGCTAATTATCAAAACCACCAAATGTCTTCTCCCATCCCACCATCCACCCACCCACCCCCCCCCCCCCCCCCCCCCCCCCCATTCTTTTTTTCAACCCCCTCATCTCCCCTTCCCCCAACTGGACAAGAACCTATTCCTCACCTCCCCTCCCACCAACATTCCTTCCTCTAGCTTCACAATTCTACAATCCTTTTGTCTCACACCTCCTGCCTTCATCTCTGGCCTATGTACATCCATCTGCTAATCAATAAACAATCCTCTCCTGTATCCACCTATTACTTGTCAAGTTTTGTATTTCTCCACCGCTCTTCTGGGTTTTCTTTCTCTTCACCCTCCCCCCTCCCCCCCACCACAATCTGTCTGATGAAAGGTCCAGACTGAAAAGAATGGTGTGTCAAACAGCCAATAGTCAAAGTCAGGGGGGTGGGTCAGCTGGATGCAGGAGATATTTCCAGGGGCACTTCCGCACCTTTGGTGGCACGGTGGCATAGTGGAAGAGCTACTGCCCTACAGCGCCAGAGACCTGGTTTTGATCCTGACTCCGGGTGCTGTCTGTACAGAGTTTGTACGTTCTCCCCGTGACCAGCGTGGGTTTTCACTGAGATTGTCAATTTCCTCCCACACTCCAAAGACCTACAGGTTTGTAGGTTAATTGGCTTGGTGTAAATGTAAATTTCCCTAGTGTGTGCAGGATAATGTTAGTTTGCGGGGATCACTGGTAGGTGTGGACTCGGTGGCCCAGGGGCCTGTTTCCGTGCTGTATCTCCAAACTAAAATCTAAACAAAACTAAACTTCCATTCTGACTTTGCAATGGATTATAACACAGTGAGGAGGGGAAGGATGGAGGGAAGAGAAGAGAAGGGATGGAAGAGGGAGTGGAATTAAGCGTTTTTATTCCACCTGAAGTAACTACAGATAGACAACAATGTGCTTGAGAAACTCAGCGGGTCAGGCAGCATCTCTGGAGAAAAAGCATGGGGGACGTTTCGGGTTGGGACCCTTCTTCAGACTGAAAGTTGGGGTTCGGGAAGGGTGGGTGAAGAGCTGGATTGAGAAAAGACCAGGACCATTCAGGGCCAGCCACAAATGGCCTCAGGCAGGCCGGTGCCTATTAGGTCCATTGTTAGCTAGGGGATGTGTGATCTCAAGAGAAACAATGTGAAGAACTGTGGAACTGGTAAAACAACTAGGGGAAGGGGGCAAGGAGGGAGAGGGGAGGGGAGTACGAGATTAAGTTACTTAAAACTAGTGAATTCAATGTTCATACTGCCAGTGGCAAGCTGCCCAAGCGAAATATGAGGTGCGGTTCCTCCAACTTGCATGTGGCCTCTCACTTTAGCAATGGAGGAGGCGAAGGTCAGAAACGTCAGTGTGGGAATAGGAAGGGGGAGTTAAAATGGTTGGCAACTAGCAGATCCCGTAGGCCTAGGCGTATCCTGTTCCTGGAGATATAAGGAACTACAGATGCTGGTTTACAAAAAAAAAGACACAAAATGCTGCAGTAACTCAGCGGGTCAGGCAGCATCTCTGGAGAACATAATTAGTTGACGTTTTGGGTCGGGACCATTCACACTGCAGACTATCCTTTTCCTGAACTGAAGCATGCATTACCTTTTGGATGTGATCAAGTGTCATTTGCATATTTTCAGGAAGCAGAAATAATAGCCCTATTTCTTTAAGTATCGGAGAGGATCGGTGGTGGGTCCATAATTTACTTATTATAGCCTAGGTTTTGTAGCCTGATGATTATGTTACTAGATTAGAAGCAAAAAAACCTTACAGCATTGATCCAGTGGTAGGGAATGAAATCCCACAGTGGCAACTGGAGAAGCGAATTAAATTTAAAACTTGGTATCGGTAATAATGGTTGTTAAATATTGGATTGTCGTCACATCCAAGTTGATTTAGTAATGGTTTGTCAGAAAGAAAATCTCCCCTCCTTACCAATGTGGCCGATAAATGACTTCAGATTCATAGCAATGGGTCTTAACTGAAATGCCCTTACAAGGAACTTAGCCTTTAAGCATAAGATACACAGCCAACTTCTCTGGAGCATCGGAGGCCGAGGGAAGACAAGTTGGAAGTATAAAAAGTTATGAGAGGGATAGACAGTGAGAACCTTTTTGTGGTGTTTAAGAGGCTTTTAGATAGGCACGTGGAGATGCAGACTATGGAAGGATGTGGTTCATGTGCAGGTAAAGGAGATTAGATTTATGCTGGCATGGGCATTGTGGGCCGAAGGGCCTGTTCCTTGGATGTAAGGAACAATGTGAGATTGGGCATCAGAACCCCTGGAGCTTGGAAAGTCACTAATATAGAGAGGGATTACTCTTCCTGCTGTTGGAGATGGTAATCGTTGGTAAAAGAGAGAAAAACTTTATTTTATGTTTTATGACATGGGGATATTCCAAAGGGCTTTACCATCAATGGCATTCCATAAAAGTGTGGTTTCTGTTATTGTATTGGGACAAATGTGGCAATAACCTCCCACAAACCAAGACAATATAATGCACACTAAACTTTTATTTTCTCGTTTATGATATTATAAACAGAGTACTAGGTTTACATATTCTGTTGTGCTGCTGCAAGTAAGAATTTAATTGTCCTCTCTGGGACATGTGGCAATAAAATACTCTTGATTCTTAAAAGACAGAAGTGGTAGGGGTGATATTATTTGAAATTGGAGTATTCAATGTTCATACAATTGGGTTGGAAGCTTCCCAAGCGGAATATGAGTTGTTGCTCCTCAGGTAAAGATGGTGTTGTTGATGTTGGCTGAACATTCAGTCTTTGCCAGGACAGCAGGAGTAACTATAGCCTTGGAATATCTACTTAGAGTCATAGTCATACAACGTGGAAACAAGCCCTTCAGTCCACACTGACCAACATGTCCCGTCTACATCAGTCCCATCTGTCTGCATTTGGCCCATATCCCTCTAAACCTGTCCTATTCATGTACCTGGCTGATTGTTTCTTAAACGTTGCAATAGCCCCTGCCTCAACTACCTCCTCTGGCAATTCATTCCATACACCTACCACCCTTTATGTGAACATTTACCCCTCAGAATGCTATTAAATCTTTCCCCCTTCACCTTAACTCAATGTCCTCTGGTTCTCAATTCACCCTATTCTGGGCAAGAGACACTGTGTATATACTTCTGATATAAAAGTTGCACATTCTCACTGTCCTAACTAGCACCATGTCAAAAGGAGCAAATATTTCCATCTTCATCTAACTTCAGAATAAAACCTCACCCAGACTGAAGGCATAATACTTGAAATTTGAGATCCAAACATGATGCTCCAGGGAATCTAAAATTGCCTGTTCGAGACCAAAGAATTGGAGAAACAGTATCTTATCATCACTATTATTGATAATGCTAGCATGGACTTAATAAGGATCAATTGTGCTCAAGCACAGAATAACTATTTTAATCAACAATACCCTGCAGATGCCAATATAAATTCCAACCTAAATTGACTTTTGCTATGTTGATGCATCATTGTCATACAATGTGGTGCACTCAGGGAGAAATGGAGAAAACTGATACCCTCAAATGTAGCATGGGGTTGAGATGAGAATCTGCCTCACCATCACCCCTCCTCCGCCATTCCAGCTTCACTTCAGTTTAGTTTAGTTTACAGATACAGCGCGGAAACATGCTCCTTCAGCCCACGGAGTCTGCGCCGACCAGCGATCCCCGTACACTAGCACTAGTCTACACATTAGGGACAATTTGCATCTTTACCGGAGCCAATTAACCTGTAGACTTGCAGGTCTTTGGAATGTGGAAGGAAACCCATGGAAAACTCACGCGTTCACGAGGAGAACGTACAAACTCCGCACAGACAGCACCCGCAGTCAGGATCAAACCCGGGTCTCTGGCACTGTAAGGCAGCAACTCTACCGCTATGCCACGGTGCCACCGACTTGCGCTATATACATTAGAAGAACATCACTCGTATTGTAAAAAATGCTACAAATAATTCTAAATTTAGCTGTAAAAATTCTGCAATAATGCACAACTTGATAATTTCACCAATTAATTTGTGGTCAAGTAGGAGCTCAAAATATTTCACTCTCTGCTTCGTGTCAATGGGTTGAGATTCAAGTCCCGGTCTTGAATCACAACCTGAGAATCAAGTCACAGTCTGAAGCCAAAGCACAAAATCTTGACTGATACTCCCAGTACAATTCTGCACTGCCAGAGGTGGCATCGTACAGTTGAGAAATTAAACCAAGGCCTCATCTGCAAGCAATGGTAGCTTCAATACTACAAAAAGGTTCTGGTAAATCTCCCCACTGCCTTGGCTAATAGATATGCCTCATCATTACTTCGGTACATGTTATTGGGTTGTCTGTATCACTGCTGTCTGTGGCCCGGCACAGTGTTGCAGCTGTAGAGTTGCTGCGTCACAGCGCCAGAGACCCAGATTCGATCCAGACTAAGGATGCCATCTGTACGGAGTTTGTACGTTCTCCCTGTGACCACATGGATTTTCTCTGGGCAGGTTAATTGGCTTCTGTAAAATTGTAAATTGTACCCAGAGTGTAGGATAGTGCTATGTACGTGGTGATCACTTGTCGGCGTGGACTCAGTGGGCTGAAGGGTCTGTTTCTAAGCTGTACCTCAAAAGTTTAAAGACTTGGCTTTGATCGGACGGGGTTAAATTATCTTTATAATGAAGCTATAATGTAGAAACTGGTGGTTTAGATGCTGGTGTAGGCAAAAGGACACAAATTGCTGGAGTAACTCAGCAGGTCAGGCAGCATCTCTAGAGTAACTCGGATAGGTAAGAATATGTAAAGACTTTACATTCTGTACTTAATCTTGGGTTGTACTTACCTATGGCACCAATTATAATGGACTCAATTGAAATTCTTTTTACTGTTCCTTGCGACATATGATAATTAAAAACACGTTGAACCTTTGAACCATCTGTGATGTAGTTAAGCATCATGGATGGTTTTCAATTGACTGTGGATTACAGATTTAGACCACAAATTGGGTTTATTACGCCATGTTAGCAAAAAAACTGTCAGCCAACCACCCAAAATAATGATGCCAATCTGCACAAATGTTACTTGTGAAGGTTAAACTCATCTTCTCCCCTTGTTGCACTAATGCAGTTGAAGGGCTGGTGTCTCACCCTTTGATGCCTGAGGCTTTCCTCTTCTGAGAAGCCATCAGCCAGCTCATCAAGGGGTGGCCTTGTGTGGGATGTAGAATGCATTTTAATGGCCTTTTTTCATGTATAGCAGGAATATTTTCTAAGCTAGAGGTGGGTGGTGGGTGTATGGAATGAGCTGCCAGATGAAGTAATAACAAGGAACTGCAGATGCTGGTAATACATAAAAGGACACAAAGTGCTGGAGTAATTCAGCAGGTCAGGACGCATCTCTGGAGAACATAGAAAAGTGACCTTTCAGGTCGGGATCCTTCTTCACTCAATGTTTCTGAGCTTTAGACATACATACATACATGGCCAGTAAGTCTGCGCCGACCAGCGATCACCTGGTCACCTGGTGTGTAGCACTATCCTACACACTAGGGACAAGTTGCAATATTTACAGAAGTCAATTAACCTACAAACATGTACGTCTTTGGAATGTGAAACCAGAGCACCTGGATAAAACCCACGTGGCCACAGGAAGAACGTGCAGACTCCATACAGGCAGCACCTGTAGGTAAGGCAGCAATTGTACCACTGCGCCACTGTGTGACCCTGCATTCTCCTTCAATACTGTGTATATGGCATGAACAAATGTGATATTTAACAGATAAAACTCAAGCAGATGTAAAAGACAAAAAAAATCCCATGACTGACTGAATCGTATAATGCTTCATTTAGCCCCTTATTGAGCTCCTATTTGCTGACATCATCACAGAGTGTCTCAGTACGACAGTGATTAATTACGAGTACCGTGTAAAAATACGAAGGAGAAAGTGATGAAAATTCCCATGACCTGCGGGATTGCGCACCTAATTAATCAAATGGCAGCTGCCATTGATCTGAACTCTGCAATCTGCAGAGACGGATCATTAAAGGATCTTGTGTCTCCTTCCACTCTGTGGAATTCTTCCCCTGCTCCTCAGCCTTCAAGATGGCACCAAGGGCTGTGCGTGTGATGCACCGATGTGACTAAAGGCCAAATGGCTTGTCCCTTGAAGCCTGAAGCATTCCCCGTCTGAGAAGCCTTCAGCCAGCTAGTTTAGTTTAGAGAGACAGCGCGGAAACAGACCCTTCGGCCCTCCGAGTCCGCACCAACCAGCCATCCCTGTAAACTAGCAGTATCCTACACACTAGGGGCAATTTACAATCTTTACCGAAGCCAATGAACCCTACAAATCTGTACGTTTTAGTTTTCTAGTTTTAGAGATACAGCATGGAAACAGGCCCTTTGGCCCACCGGGTCCATACTGACCAGCGATCCCCGCACATTAATCTGGGTCATGTGTAGTCAAGAGGCTCAATGGTTCCTTTATTATCACATGTACCAAGTACACTGAGATTCTTTTCTTGCACACAGACAAATGAGATTAGTGCCATACATAAGTACAATACCTGTAACCACATTATACACAGAAACAACTAACTGGGTCTAAATGCAAAAGTCACCAGGTTTTGGTGCCATTTTCAAAGTCACAGCTGTAGTTGGCCATAAAAGCCAGTTACAGCCTTCACCTCCATCCGGTCATTTTCCACAAACAGTCATAGAGAGTCAGAGTCATACAATATGGAAACGCCAACTTGCCCACACCGACCAACAAGTCCCATCTACCCAGCTGTGTTTGACCCATATCTCTCTAAACCTGTCCTTCCCATATACCTGTCCAAATATTTCTTAAACGTTGTGATAGCACCTGTCTCAACTACCTCCTCTGACAGCTCGTTCCATGCACCCACCACCCTTTGTGTGAAATAATTACCCCTCAGGTTCCTATTAAACCTTTCCTTCCACACCTTAAACCTATGTCCTCTAGTTCATGATCCCCCTACTCTGGGCAAGAGACTGTGCATCAACCCGATTTGTTCATCTTTTTATACACCTCTATAAGATCACCGCTCATTATCCTGCGCTTCAAGGAATAGAGTCCTAGCCTGCTCAACCTCTCGCTACAGCGCAGGGCCTCGAATCTTGGCAGCATCCTCGTATACCCGGCATCTTTCTTGCCCCAGCCATCTTCAACCTTCATGCCCCAGGGAGGGGGGTGATCACCTCCTGCAGCCGACCTTGACAGCACCATAAGTAAAACCCCGCCCGGATCCTCCCACCGGCCCTGGTCCAGCCGCCATCGACATCGCTGACTCCCTCCACCGTTCTCTCTGATTCCCTGTCTTCAGGACGAGCATGGGCCGGGCTCGGAGACGTCCCTCTCCCGGTTTTGCAACGGGCGAGCCAAGGTCGTCTGTCGGGGTGCGGCCACAGCTCGCGTGGGACATAGATAACGTTTTACAGCGTTTCTCTTATATTTTACTTGTTGCATTATTCTTTTTCCGAAGGATGATTACAGAATGCCACCATTATCTTTACCGTTTAGCGAGAGGACGTTTGACTGAACAACCTGTGGCTTTAATAAAGCATCTCAAGGTCCTTCACGGAAATAAAGTGATACATCTTGGCAGAAGGGCAATGTAGATTAAATAGTACTGTGTAGCGGCGTTCGGAAGCCGCGGTCACGTGACTCAGGAGGGCTGCTGGTTCCGCGTGGTTTTTCCCTTTGCGCGCGTCAGCTCAGTGCTGACCACCGTTGTGGGCAGACGTGTCTGAAAAGCCTGTTTGCTGGTTATTGAACATACGAATAAAGATCTGTTGGAAACTCCAGTAGTCGTTTCTCAGCCACTAAAACTGTTCCAAAGGCTGTGCAAGAAGAGAGGGGCTTGGGTGTCGATGTGCTTACATCACTCAAAGTGGCAGAAAGCCACTGCGTTGATAGAATTATTAGGAAAATATATGGATTTATAAATAAATGCATAGAGTATAAAAGTGAAGATATTTAGAGCCTGTTTAAAAGACCAGTTAAATCAGAATCACACAGCATGGTACAAAGTCCAGCTGTCAATTTATCACTACCCATCAAACGTCCATGTATATTAAAGGTAGACATAAAATGCTGGAGTAACTCAGCGGGACTGGCAGTATCTCTGGAGAGATAGAATGGGTGACTTTTCGGGTCGAGACCATTCTTCAGACTCCATGTACATTAATCCCATTTTATTTTCACCTCATTCCCATCGATTATGCTGTAGAATGTACCACTCACAAACATACAAGAGGCAATTTGCAGTGGTGTTTCCAGCATTTTCTGTTCTCATTTCATATTTCCAACAATGTAATTCTTTGTTTTTCATGCATTGTACTGAAGCCAAATACTTAAACTGTAATCTGGCCATTTATCCCACTGAGGACATTGTTTACACTTTAGACTCTAGTGATACATCGTGGAAACAGGCCACCGAGTCCGTGATGACCAGCGATTACCCCATACACTAGCACCATCCTACACATTAGGATCAATTTACATTTTTTACAGAAGCCAATTAGCTTACAAACCTGCATGTCTTTGGAGTGTGGGAGCACACTTGGGGAAAACCCATACGGTCACAGGGAGAATGTACAAACTCTGTACAGACAGCACCCATAGTCAGGATTGAACCCGGGTCTCTGGCGCTATGAGACAGGAACTCGACTGCTGTGCCACGGTACTGCCCTAAAGTCAGCAATGGGATTGGGAAGGTTTTTAGTAACACTGTTTAACAGATTGCTTGACCACTTGAGTGAGAGAGAAGATACAAGAAACTGCAGATGCTGGTTTCCCAAACAAGACACAAAGTGCTGGAGTAAGAAGGTCAGGCAGCATCTTTGGAGAACATCGATAGGTGATGTTTCAGACTGACTTTAGATTAATACAATTGGGTTAAGATTGATATTTTTAACACACATTATCTCAGTTAAAACTTCCAAGAAGTTGACCAGGCCAGTGTAAAACAGACAATATCAACATAGACAATATCCAGCATCTTCGGCAATATCCGGCTAACTTAACAATAAGGGGTAGTCCAATTAGAATGGAGATGAGAAAAAACTTTTTCGCCTAGATTGTTGTGAATGTGGAATTCTCTGCGGTGGAGGCCAATTCTCTGGATGCTTTCAAGAGAGTTAGATAGAGATCTTGTAGATAGCGGAGTCAAGGGATATGGGGAGAAGGCAGGAATGGGGTACTGATTGTGGATGATCAGCCATGATCACAGTGAATGGCAGTGCTGGCTCAAAGAGCCGAATGGCCTACTCCTGCACCTATGGTCTATTGTCAACACTAAAGTATTTTTTTTATCTTAAGACATTCCTCAGGATCTAGAATAACTTTTATGTAGCAACTAAGAACTACAAATGCTGGTTTATACCAAAGATTTAAACTCAGCGGGTCAGGCAGCATCTCTGGAGAAAAAGGATGGGTGACATTTTGGGTCAGTCCCAACCCAAAATATTGTCAGCAATAGTCTAAAGAAGGGTCCCGACCCAAAAGATCACCCATCTTTTTTCCCCAGAGATGCTGCCTAACCTGTTGTATTAATTCATCACTTTGTTTCTATCTCTAGAATGACTTTCTCTTGCTACAGGTCATGTGGGTTTTGGAGACAGTGATGAGGCACATGTGCAAACTCTAAACTCTTCCGCAGATTGAGGTAGTGTGCTCCTGGCACCTGCCCTCAAGATTTTCAAATGTCATCCTGAATACTCCTTATCATCTATAAATGCTCATGGATCCTACAGTAATCTGCACTAAGATGCCGACACAAGGGACTGCAGATGCTGAAATCTTGAGCAAAACACAAAGTGCTGGTGGGTCAGGCAGCATCTGTGGGGGGAATGAATAGACAATACTTCGGGTTGGGACGTTACTTCAAACTAATTCTAGCAACATTTCGAGGTTGGAACCAATCTTTAGACTGAAGAAGGGTCCCGACCCAAAACATCACTGTCCATTCCCTCCACAGATGCTGTCCAACCCATTGAGTTCCTCCAACACTTTGTCTTATGCTACTCAGTGTGTTTTCCTTTTTTTTAAACAAATAAATAATTTATCTATCGCATCTTTTAGGAAGGACAAATCCCAGATGATAGGTAACATCAGAGTACAGGCCTATTTCCTCCTATTTATGTAAAAAAAATGAACTGATGTTTAGTTGAGTTTAAGATAGGCACAACAAGCTGGAGTAACTCAGCAGGTCAGGCAGCATCTCTGGAGAATGGGAATAGGTGACGTTTCGGGTCGGGACCCTTCTTCAAAATGAGAATCAGGGGAAAGTGAAACGAGAGATATAGAACATAAATAGAACAAATGAATGAAAGATATGCAAAAAGCAACGATGATCAAGGAAAAGTGGAGCCCAAAAGGGTCCATTGTCAGCTGTGGGATAGGTAATAACGTGTTATACAGACAGTGAAACTCAACAGGACAACGGTGAAACTAGTATGGCAATTAGGGTGGGGGAGGGTAGAGAGAGAGGGGATACAAGCATTACATGAAGTTAGTGTAATCAATATTCATACCAATGGGTTGTAAGCTGTCCGAGCGAAATATGAGGTGCTGTTCTTCCAATTTGCATGTGGCCTCACCCTGACTACGGAGGACGCCCAGAACAGAAAGGTCAGTATGGAAATGTGAAGGGGAGTTAAAGTGTTTGGCAACCGAGAGATTACGTAGGCCTAAGCAGCTTTAGTATTGTCAGGTGTACTGAGGCACAGTGAAAAGCTTTTTGTTGCGTGCTAACCAGTCAGCGGAAAGGCTGTACATGATTGCAATCAAGCCATCCACAGTGTACAGATACAGGATGATTGAAATAACGTTTAGTGCACGATAAAGTCTAATAAAGATAGTCCGATGGTCTTTGCTGTTGTAAATTTTGAAAATTATAAGGAAGATGAGTAGTTTATAATGCGTTTAAACCTAGACCTTGCAAACTATGATGATGGGGGAAAAAGGGCCAATATAGTGAACTTAAGGATGTTAGTGAGGCAATGAAAACATAATTTGTGTCTGTGCCTTTTTGAGCTTGGCCCCAAGTGAAGCCAGACACAGGTTACGGGTATAAAACAAAATAATAAACCCTGAGGATGGACCCGTGTGGGTGCGGGAGATCGGACGAGGGCACCCACACGGAGACCCAGGGAGACCCAGACCAAAGGGAGACCCAACATGGGGGAAGTGGGGGGGGGGGGGGGCACTGGGAACAAAGATGCACCATTGGGGACTATAATGAATACTTTTCCGGCACCCTGAACGTGGGCAAAACAAATTATTTCACTGTGACATGTCACGGGATTATAAAGTATCAATCAGCCAATCAATCAAATTCCCTCCCACGGTCAGGACTGATCTCTTGCTGCTTATTTCTAGTGGTCTGTCGACAAGCCAATTTTCCCTGCTGATTCAGCAATGGATATGTGCATATTCAATATGGCAAAGTTGCCATATTAACGAGTTAAAGGGGATGTACATTGAGATCCCTTGTGCTAAAGTGGTTGACGTGTTGAATTCCTGTTGGAATGATTGAGTGTTGATCTATATTTTCTGGCATTCCAGTGGGGATGTGTCTGTTTCCTGAAAGTCCAAAGGGATTTTGTTGACTGACCTATGATACCTGAATTGATTTTCAGATCTTACTTTGTAAACACAAATATCTTAAAAGCTTTTAGCCATGTTCCCATTTTCCCTAAGTGTGTAAAAAAAGCTCATCAGTGTTCTTTCCACTGATTAACATTCCGCCTTAGTTTCCTCAATGCAATTATTTTTTCTCCTCTGGACCCCAACTCACACTAGAGTCTGCTAGGTAGCTGGAGATTCTGTCTCTAATACATTATAGTGACTGTCAGCAGATAATAATCAGCTCAGCCATTACAGCATAAAAAATCAATTAAAAAAAAACTTTTCGCTCAATAAATTAAAAATAGAGATAGAGTAGCAAATTGCCGTGATTTGACACCTGATAACTTTCCAATATTTGCAACTAGCCCCGAGTAAAGTTATTATAAAAAAGATGTACATTTTTAATAACTAATACATCCCACACACTTCCAGCAGGAAAACAGCACGAAGGATCTATCTGGTGCATGATATTATCACTTCCTTTGTAATTTATTTTGTGCTAAAGCAACTCTGCCACTGCCCGTGTTGTATGTTTTAATAAGAGTTTAATTGCATTGATAGGAAAATGCACCTGCACATGCATTATTAATTAGATGGCAGCAGTCCACATTTCAAAATAGGTGAAGCAAAGCAGCAGCACTTGGATTAAAATTTATATTGATAGATTGTTCTTTGAGCACTTTCCTGCATTTTCCACCAGATACCAGCTACTTAATTACTGTCTTTCTATGTAATTAAACATGTTGAAAATTAGCATAAAACCCAAAATAGATGTATCAGTGCTTTGCAATTTCCCAATTGCACCAAATAGACTTTTGAACACAAGCCACGATCAATAGTCAGAGTGCTTTGTGATTTATTGGCTCAAAAGCAAAAGGGTATGATCGCGGGTCAGCTAAAGGATGGATAGTCATTTGCTCTCTGCCGCTCTCTCTCTCTCTCTCTCTCTCTCTCTCTCTCTCTCTCTCTCTCTCTCTCCAGTTTGCTGTCCAACGTTTGCACCTCAAGGTTGAAATACTGGCATAAAAGATGTTGGAGGTCAGGCAATAACACAACTTCCTGCCACGGGCTGCTCTGCGGAGGCCTTATCGAGGTGCTGCATAGCCGCGCAACCACCTAGAAGACCTGAATGCCCAAAGGCTCAGCGGACCATGGTATCGGGAGGGAGCCGCTGGAGACTTTGAACGCAAAGACCAAGTGAATGAATATTTCATTTTTAGTAGCCCTGAAATGCTTCTGACATTCAGAGACACTTCGACATAGATCAGCCATGATTGAATGGCAGAGTAGACTCAATGGGTTGAATGGCCTAATTCTGCTCCTGTGACTTTTCACCGAATCCTGATCTCGGGTACTGTCTGTATGGAGTTTGCACGTTCTTCCTGTGATCACGTGGATGCTTCAGTTTCCTCCCACACCCAAATACATTGGGGGCTGTAGATTAATTGGCCCTCTGTAAATTGCTCCTAATGTGTAGAGAGTGGATGCAAAAATGGGATAACAGAGAGCTAGTGTGAACAGGCGATCGATGGTCGGCATGGACTCGGTGGTGCGAAAAGCCTGTTTCTATGCTGTATCTTTCAATCAATTAATTTTCAATCCAAAGAACTGTCATAATTTAACAAATGACTTTGTTGGGTTTAAAGTCATTCAGAACTTTGTGAAAGGTGTTATGGAAAAAGTAGTCTTTTTAATGTGATTATATGCAGGTTTACCACAAGAGCAAAAATAAAATAGTTGATTTTGGACTGATGACTTCGATGCTCATGAAATAAAAGCAAATTCATTAAGTTTGATCCTTTTGTCATTTGACAATGTTTGCAGGATCTAACATTGCTATGGAAATCAGTGCTCCTGAGGGCAAATTTATGCCTTTAAGTCTCTTTCATAGATGAAAAGCAAAAATAATTGACTTTCCCTTTTTGCTGTAACTAAAGGGATTTTTTTGTTCCTTCTTGTCCCTGAAAATAATTTACTTGTGAGGGCACAATATTCTCCAGAAAATGTTTTCCCGATCCACATTGCAATTATGACCTCAGAGCCCAATCTAACGTGAATACTTATGGCCACTTGAGTTCGAATTAAGCTGCTCAGAAAAATTATAGGATTAACACGCACTCAATTTGCTTCGCATACTAACTCATACAGAGGTGGCAATGCTCCACTGATATTTTTGGGGAGAAGCCATATCAGATAATAACAGATGTAGACTGGAAGGAAATGATTCATTTTCCCACTCACCATGTGTATTTTATACTTGACTAATACATTTTCAGTGCATGTAAACCAATCATCATTCAAAAAAAACAGATGCAGTCATGAACTGTTCCGTAAACTTAACACCTTTGGTGAGAAAGTTGGCCCTCCATCTATTTTTTATTAAGTTCCTTGTCTGCAGTTAAAGGTTGTGTTTCAACACAGCATTTGCATGATATAAATCTGACTCATCAGTAACCTGGGAGCTCAACTCAAACCATCGGTTTGGAACGTACTACATAGTCTGAAGAAGGGTTTCGGCCCAAAATGTTGCCTATTTCCTTCGCTCCATAGATGCTGCTGCACCCGCTGAGTTTCTCCAGCACTTTTGTCTACCTTCGATTTTCCAGCATCTGCAGTTCCTTCTTAAACAAATATCTTCTTCGGTAGTTCCTTAAGATCAGAGATGACTTAATTTCGCTTTGTTTCGGTGTGTTCTGAGGTGGCTAATAAGACTTCCAGAGTCTCTCATAGATGGGACAGGAGGTGCCGGATGGAGCAGGCAGGCGACTGTCTATGTGAGGTGGTGAGCTCTTCCCACCACATCTGCACTGACTAAGAAGCCTATCTAATCTAATCCCATCTGCCTGAATAGTTCAGCCATTCAGCCATCAAGTCTACTTCGCTATCAAATCCTGGCTGATCCATCTTTCTCTCTCAACCCCATTCTCCTGCCTTCTCTCCATAACCCCTGACACCCATATTAATCACAAATCTGTCAATCTGTGCCTTAAAAATACCCAATGACTTGGACCCCACAGCCATCTGGGGCAATGAATTCCACAGATTCACCACCTTCTGGCTAAAGAAATCCCACCTCATCATAAAAGATACATCCTTTTGTGCCGTCGCAATGGCTTCTGATCCTAGACTCTCCCACTAGTGGAAACGTCCTCTCTACATTCACTCTATCCAGACCTTTCACTTTTTGGTAAGTTTCTGTGAGGTCCTCTTTCATCCTTCTAAACTCCAGTGAGTACAGGCCCTGTTCCATCAAAGTAGGACCCGTGTTCCTCTTTCCCCTCCTTATACATGCGTCTGCCAAAATGCTTCTTAAATATTGTTGCCATATCCGCTTCTGATTCTTTCCCTGGTCACATGTTCCAGGCACCTACAACTCTCTGTGTAAAAAAAAAACTTGCTTCATAAATCTTCTTTAAACTTTAGCCCACTAACTTAGAACCTATGCCTTCAGATATTTGATAGACTCTGACCTTTACTTCATATGTTCCTTGCATCACATGATATACTTCTATCAGGTCGCCCCTCAGCCTTCTACACTCCATTACTGCACTCCATCATCAAATTATTTTGCTAGTGATTTTTTTCTTGCTGTAAGTGAAAGTTTCCCAACTGTGTAGGTTTTTTGATGGTGTGTCTGCACCACTACTTCAAGTAAATAAGTTCATATTGGGCATGCCCGCGCATATATTACTGTGCATTTTTACTGTGCCTAAAAGTTGTTTAGTTCGGTTTAGAGATACAACATGGAAACAAGCCCTTTGGCCCACTGAGTCCATGTCAACCATCGATCACCCGTTCACAATAGACCTCTGTTGTCCCACTTTCTCATCCACTCCCTACACACTAGGAGCAATTTACAGAGGACCAATGAACCTACAAACACACACATCTTTGGGATGTGGAAGGAAACCAGAGAACTTGGAGGAAATCTGCACACAGACAGCACCCGAAGTCAGGATCGAACCTGGGTCTTTGGAGCTGTGAGGCAGCAACATTACCAGCTCTGCCACTGTGCCATTATTGGAGAACGCCTGAGGATTTGTGGGAACTGAACTGTTTTCCCATCCTATCATGATCACGGGCAGCTCTTCATGTTATGGAAACTGAACTTTAATTCAGCAAAGTTTTTCATCCGCGCTAGGCTAGACACGAAGGTCAACCACTTGGACAGCTGCATGCTCTGTCTCTTTAGTGATAAGGCTATGTTGCTAGGGGTGAGGGCAGAATTCTGGATGACAATACCCAACCGCATGAACACATTTTCGCCAAGAGAGTTGCGAATCTGCGGAATTCTCTGTCACAGAAGGCAGTGGAGGACAATTCACTGGATGTTTTCAAGAGAGAGTTAGATTTAGCTCTTGGGGCTAACGGCATCAAGAGATATGGGGAAAAGGCATGAACGGGTTACTGATTTTGGATGATCAGCCATGGTCATATTGAGTGGCGGTGCTGGCTTAAAGGGCCGAATAGCCTGCTCCTGCACCTATTTTCAATGTTTCTATGTTGCTACGTTTCAAATGAACGTGACCCACTCCACATATGTTCCTGCCAAAAGTGGTATAAAAAGGCTGCAAGCTTTCAGTCTGTGGAGCAGTTTCCTGCTTGACTCTTTTCCTCATCTCAAGAGTTATTGCCAATTAATAGCGAATGAAGACAAATTAACCGGCACCTGTCAATCACGTAGCAGGTTAAATATTCCGACACATACTCTCCTCTCTGCCTGCTTTGCACATATCCGGACTACATACAGAGCAAGGTTTTGCAATACCATGTTCGGACACAAACACAAATGTAGACGGGTACCAGACACTGTACACGTCCTCCAACAAACATTGCATTTGATCATAGGTAGACACAATGTGTTGGTGTAACAGCGGGTCAGGCAGCATCTCTAGAGTCAAATGATGGGTGACATTTCGGATTGAGTAACTCCAGCAATCTGTGTCCATCTTTGGTATGAACCAGCATCTGCAGTTCCTTGTTTCGACATAGAGTCATGGAGTCATACAGCATGGAAACAGGCCTTTGGCCCAACCTGCCCGCAACAACCAACATGTCCCATCTACACTACTCCAACTGCCAGCGTTTGACCCACATCCCTCTAAACCTGTCCTATCCATGTACCTGTCTAATTGTTTCTTAAACATTGCAATAGTCCCTGTCTCAACTGCATCCTCTGGAAACTCTTTCCATACACCCACCAGCCTTTGTGTGAAAAGTTGCCCCTCAGACTCCTAGTAAATCTTTCCCCTTTTACCTTAATATAACCTATGTTCTCGGGTTCTTGATTCTCATACTCTGGGTAAGAGACTCTGTGCAGCTACCCGACCCATTCCTCTCATGTATTTTATCTTTCTGCACAAGCTCACCAGTTTGGAAAAAAGTTGTCCTGAATTATAGAAAAAGTTTTCCTGTCATATCCAGGTTGTTTAAAGGTGATTGAAACTTTCCCAGATTCATTTCAAATTGAAAGCTAACAAGCAGCAGACACTCAAGACTTTTATCCCCTGAGGATCAGTTTAATTGAAACCTTGGCACTGGAAATAGAAAGTCAGTGGTGTATCTCCTGATGTCATCTGAGATGTTTGCAGTGCCCTAACTCTTTTCAGTGATAGTTAAAAAAAAGGGCTATTTGCATTTCATCTCATTTTATTAAATGTTTCTTCTAACGTGTAAAGGCAGGCATTGAAAATAAGTTTTATTCCAAGTTGTCCTTTGGTTGTAAGGAACATCTCGATGATACAGTGCGTATGGCTGACTTACAACCTGCTTAAAAGAATGATTTGCAGTTATTATGGCAGCTTTCCTGATCTCCCTTGTCCCAAAGCCCCATATTGCCTGTAAAGTGTCTTCAGAGACTAGTTAATGTTGCAATCGAACAGAGAAGGCAATTTACTCCCATAAACAGCAGTACATTCATGAATTGAGGGATCAGTAAAGGACACTTAATAAGTGTCCTTTTTAAGAACTCTGCTGTTCTCCTTTGAAATCTAAATCTTTTAAGGGATCTAACATAGTGTCAGTTTAACATTGACCGAAGGAAGATAAATACAACAGCACAACATTCTCTCACAAGCGCAATAGAACACAAGGGTGGCATATTGGCACAGCAGTAGAGTTACTGCCTTACAGTGTTTGCTGTTCTTGAGACCTGGGTTCAATCCCGACCACGGGTGCTGTTTGTACGGAGTTTGTACGTTCTCCCCAAAGATCTTATAGCAGAGCGCTATAGGATCTTTGGTTCTCCCTGTGACCTGCATGGGTTTTCTCTGAGACCTTCGGTTTCCTCCCATACACCAAAGACGTATAGGTTTTTTAGGTTAATTGGCTTGGCATGTGTAAATTGTCCCTAGTATGTGTAGGATAGTGTTAATGTGCAGTGATCGCTGGTCGGTGCAGACTCGGTGGGCCGAAGGGCCTGTTTCCACGCTGTATCTCTAAAACTAAAACATCAGTGATTGTACTCAAGCACTAGAACTCGGGCTTGAACCTAAAACTTGTGGTTGGCACAGCGGTAGAGTTGTTGCCTTACAGCACCAGACACGCGGGTTTGATCCATGTCGAGACGTTGGCACGTTCTCTCTGTGACCATGTGGGTTTTCTCCGGGTACTCTGGTTTCCTCCCACATTCCAAAGATATGCAAGTTTATAGGTTAATTGGCGTCTGTAAATTCTCCCAAGTGTGTAGGATAGAAATAGTGTATGGATGGTTGTTGGTTGGCGTAGACTCAGTAAACAGATGAGCCTGTTTCCACGCTGCATCACTAATCCCAACTAAACTAAACCTAGTCTTTCCAACCGGATTGAGAGTGTTACCTACTGAGCCAGGCTTTTATGTTTGCAGACAGAGTATGGATCCAAATCTGGTTCAATTTCAGGCAAACACCTGGTTCTCTAAGATAGACACAAAGTGTTGGAGTAACTCAGCATCTCTGGAGAAAGAGGATGAGTGACATTTTGTGTCAGGAGCCTTTTTCAGACTGAAAGTGGAGTTAAGGGAATTGGAAATAATAAAAGGCCAAAACAAAGCAGGGCCGGCAACAGAGTACCAAGGAAGGGTGGTGCTGACAATGGCCCGTTGTTTGCTGGGGAAGAGGTGATAATGAAAGATACAGGGATGCGCTCAGTGGAACTGGTAGGATGACTAGCGTGGGGGGGGAAGAGAGGGGCTGCAAGGGTTACTTGAAATTAGAGAAATCAATGTTCGTACCACTGGGTTGTTAGCTACCCAAGCAAAATATGAGATGCTGTTCCTCCAATTTAAGTGTGGTCCCACTCTGACAGTGGAGGAGGCCCAGGACAGAAAGATCAGCATGGGAATGGGAAGGGGAATTAAATGTTTGGAAACCGGGAGATCGCATAGGCCAAGATGGACTACCTCTTTAAAATGAATGTAGAGCACCAACTAGCCACCCTGACCCATTGCAACCCAACTATATATGTACAGGAGCCTGAAAACTGTAGCGTCCAGGTTCAGGAAAAGCTTCCTCCCTATAGCCATTCAACTACTACACACTACAACCTCAAATAAGCTCTGAACTACATAGACTATTATTGTTATTATTGCACTATTATTTGTTTTGTTATGTGTACGTCTGTGTGCGTACACACACATGTATATGTATAAATGTGTGTTTATGTATATATGTCTGTATATATATGTATATATATATGAGGCCAGCTCTCTGAATACTTTCAAGAGAGAGCCAGATAGGGTTCTTAAAGATAGCGGAGTCAGGAGATATGGGGAGAAGGCAGGAATGGGGTACTGCTTAGGGATGATCAGCCATGATCACATTGAATGGCAGTGCTGGCTCGAAGGGCCGAATGACCTACTCCTGCACCTATTGTTTATTCCTAAGTACCTGGAATAGAGAGATTGGAGAGCTTAGGTCTATTTTCTGTGGAGCCAAAGAAGGTTAAGAAGTCACATGATTGAGGCATATAAAATATAATAGGCACTTAGACGTGGGAGGGTTAGAATGATTCCCTGGCAATGAAGCTTGTAGAGACACTTGCCGGCAGTTAGCTCAGGCAGTGAAGAGAGCTGTCTGAGTAATGGCAGAGGCTCAACAGTCATAGAATTGCAATCTTCACTGCTGGCAGATCATTGCTGAGTGTGACATGTGCTCATTAAATGCCTGCTAAGCCAATTCACAAGTGTGAAACCAATATTAGGTATGTACAGACTGGCCAAGTTGTCTGTGTTACTATCAAGGTAGTGAACCAACCCTATGTTTTATGCTTGTCTCTTGTGATATGAACAGTTATTAAACATAGTGAGGGACAATGGTCATAGAGTCATACATAGAGTATGGCACTAAAATAGGCCATTGGGCCCAACACGCCCATGCCGACCAATGGGTATCCATCCATATTAACTCCATCTCCCAGTACTTGGTCTGTAGCCTTCTATGCCTCTATATTGCACTAAATACTAACCCCTGTATCCTTTATCTGCACACTGCGGATGGCTTGATTGTTTTCTCTGACTGGATATCACGCAACAAAATATTTTCACTGTACCTCGGTACACGTGACAATAATAAACTTAAGACTAAGGGGTAGGCCATTTAGAGCGGAGATGAGGAAACGTGTTTTTCACACAGAGAGTCGTGAGTGTGGAATTCTCTGCCTCAGAGGGTGGTGGAGGCCAGTCCTCTGGATACTTTCAAGAGAGAGCTAGATAGGCTCATGAAGATAGTGGCATCAGGGGATATGGGGACAAGGCAGGTACGGGGTACTGATTGTGGATGATCAGTCATGATCACATTGAATGGCGATGCTGGCTTGAAGGGCCGATTGGCCTACTCCTGCACCTATTGTCTATTGTCTTTTGTCTATTGTCTAAAGCACACTATCTTGGTGAACCACTGTCACATCATTTACCTCCTCTAATTAAGGTCTGAAGTTTAACTAGAAGTAACTAGAAAAAAAAATCAAAATTATAAGACTGGGAAAGAAAGCACAGGTTTAAAGTAAACTATTTAACAGATTATAATACAAGGTGTGAGAATACAGTTTCAAAATGATCAAAATTTGACCAACTGATGAATTGAACCACAGCTTGGCGGATTGCAAAAATGCTTTCGTCAGTAATTTGGATCCGACATTCATCATTTGAAATTCCAACAAAAAATCTTTGGAAACAAAAGTGAAGACTGAAAACAGATACAAGGGGAAATACTGCGCACCTGCACATGAGAAACGTTTCTTCCAAACACAAGAACCCATACCCCTTCCCTGGTGAAAGCTTCACCATGCACTGAAACCACCCATTAGTTCAAGTAGAGAGGGTTGGTCTACTGGTTCAGTGGCTGCAGACTGAAGTCCCACTGCTACGTATCGTTCAACTCCATCATCCTCATTTGAGTGAGTTTTGTCAGTGCTCTGTCAGGGCTCTGGGTGGAAAATGTTGCAGCGGCAATGCATTCCTTCACAGACGAGAGGAACACAAATGCTCCTCCACTGGCCTGGTTTAGAATGTCCTTCCCGCCTGCCAGTCATTGAGAGAGAAACCCATGACCCAGATGATGTTCCTGGCTGAGGAACTGATGTGGTAGCAAGTGGACTGGACTGGAACAGAAAATGTTAAAGGAAGAGTGCAATTTAAAATAAATCGTCAACCTGCTGGGATTTAAAAGACGTTAGTTGTCTTACAAAGGTAAATTATAAATGTGGTACTGATAACATTATAATTGAACAATAAGCCTTCCAAAATATGACTTAAGAGTTAAGAACTATTAAAAAAGGGGCGATACAGTTGCGCAGCTGATAGAGTTGCTGCCTCACAGTGATATAGACCCAGGTTTGATCCCGACCTCGGATGCTGCCTGTGTGGAGTTTGAACGTTCTCCCTGTGACCACATGGTGCGGTTTCATCTGGATGCTCCAATTTCCTCCCATGTCCCGAAGGCATGCGGGTTTGTGGGATAATTGGCCTCTGTAAAATTGCCGCTGGTGTGTAGGGAGTTGATGAAGTGGGATAACATACAACTAATGTGAATGGGTCGGAGCGGACTCGGGAGGCTGAAGGGCCTGTTTCCATGCTGTATCTCTCAACAGTAAACAAAACTATGTACGATTGTTGTTAAATATATTAGATTTCAGATTATTCAGGTTATTGAAAGAATAGCTATGTGTTGAATATGTGTACATGCATTGATAAGTACAAGTATGTGTGATGAGATAAACTAGTGGCCCAAAGAGAACTGTTCTGGGACATAAGAGTTCAAATCACAAAAGATTTTGAATACAGAACAGGAAGAGGCCCTTTGGATCACAATATTTAGAGAGTCATAGAGTTCATACTGTGTGCAAACAGGCCCTTCAGCCCAACTTGCCCAAGCCAGCCAAAATGCCCCATCTGTATTAATCTGACCTTCCTGTCTTTGCCCCATATCTCTCTAAACCTATCCTATCCATGTACCTGCCCAAATGTCTTTTAAATGTTATGATAGTACCTGCCTCAACCTCCTTCTCCAGCAGCTCACCACCCTTTGTGTAAAAAAGTTACCACTCAGATTCCTCGAAAATCTTTCCCCTCTGACCTTAAACCTGTGTCTTCTTGTTCTCGATTCCCCTACTCTGGGTAAAAGACTGTACATTTACACAATCTATTCCTCTCATGATTTAGTACACCTCAAGGACACCCCTCATTCTACTGAGGTCGGAGGAATAAAGTCCAAGCCTGCTCAACTTCTCCCTGTAGCTCAGGCCCTCAAGTCCTGGCAACATTCTCGTAAAATGTTCTCTGTACCCTTGCCAGCTTGACAACATCTTTCCTAATAACATTGTGACCAAAACTTAACATGATACTCCAAATGTGGTCTTATATAACTGTAACATGACCTCCCAACTCCTATACTCAATACTCTGACTAATGAAGGCTAATGTGCCAAAAGGCTTTATGAGTACCCTATCTACCTGTGACACCACTTTCAAGGAATTTCAAGGAAGTTTGTGCCGAACATGATGCCAAGTAAAACAGATATAATTTGCCTGAACATGATCCATATCCATCTATTCCCTATCTAAACGCCTCTTTAACACCACTGCCGTATCTGCCTCCACCACCACCCTTGGCAATCTTCTCCAGGCCCCCACCTCTCTCTTCATAAAAAAATGATTTGTTGAGTTCAATAACTTATATCAGTCTGAACCAAAAATCAGACATTGCGATCAAATAACTATTAATCGGTTTCCACTGATGATCATTAGGGTGGGGTTCTACTGTTTGTAGACAGTCTATGTTTGATGTGTCCCTAACACCAAAGTAGTTGACCCTGGTAAGGCACAAGTAATTCATCATGGAAATAAATGGCAGTTTAGTTTAGTTTAGTGTAGAAACAGGCCCTTCGGCCCACCGAGTCTGCGCCAGTCAGCGATCACCCATACACTAGTTCTATCCTACACACGAGGGACAATTTACAGAAGTCAATTCACCTACAAATCTGCACATCTTTGGAATATGGGAGGAAACGAGAGAAAACCTACACGGTCACAGGAGGAAGGTACAAACTCTGTACAGACAGCACCCGTAGTCAGGATCGAGCCCGGGTCTCTGGTGCTGCAAGGCAGTGACTCTACTGCTGCGGAGCAGTGGCAGTGATGCCCATAATCCATGAATGAATTAAAATATTGAAATACGGACACATATGTAGTTATGTATATTTCCAAGTCCAGAATCTACACCGAGTGAATAAAGGTCACTTCTAATCAAATGAGCCCCGTTTCCTCAGGGAAGACCTAACTCTAAGAACCTTTTATTAAAATTGGTCACGAAAAGTGTGAGATGAAAACGAGTTACCTGCATTCCCATTATCCTGTCAAGTGCTGCCATTATTATAAACAAGGTATGCACAGTTAAAAGGCAGTAACGACAGCTTGTTACAGCCTGCCACAGCTCGTGGACTTCTCGCCTTTGTTAATAGAAAACAACGTTGAGATGTCACTTTAAATCTCCCGTCGTTGCGGAGCAAAAGAGAAATTGTGCTCGCCTCGAGCTGCCAAATTTATCCAACTCCATAGAGTCTACAGCACAAAAACATTGAGCTGAACTGGTCTCTCCTGCAGTTGATGTTCTACAAATGTTTTCAAACCATCCGGCTCCACTTCCTTCGATCCTGCAGTCATTCAATTGTATTCTCCCCACCTACCCATTCCAGGTGGCACAGTAGCGCAGCGGCAGAGTTGCTGCCTTATGCCCCTGTCCCACTTATGAAACCTGAACAGAAACCTCTGGAGACTTTGCGCCCCACCCAAGGTTCCCGTGCGGTTCCCGGAGGTTTTTGTCAGTCTCCCTACCTGCTTCCACTACTTGCAACCTCCGGCAACCACCTGCAACCTCCGGGAACCGCACGGAAACCTTGGGTGGGGCGCAAAGTCTCCAAAGGTTTCCGTCCAGGTTTCCTAAGTGGGACAGGGGCATTACACCTCCATAGCCCCAAGTTCAATCCTGACAACGGGTGCTCTCTGTATGGAGTTTGTGCATTCTCTCCGGGTGCTCCTGTTTCCTCCCACACTGCAAAGACATACTGATTTGTAGATTAATTGGTTCAGTAAAATTGTAAATTGTCCCTAGTGTGTAGGACAGTGCTAGTGTATGGGGATCGTTGGTCGGCGTGGATCAGTGGAGTGCAGTGTTTCTGCACTGTATCTCTGTATCTGTTTCCATTCAGATTCTACCACTATGTTCACCTACACACAAGGATCAATCTACAAAGTTCAATTAATCTACCAACCCAGATGTCTTTGACATACGGAGGGAAACCAGAGCGCCCAGAGATAACCCACAAGGTCAGAGAGATAATGTGTAAATGCCACACAGATAGCAGCTGAGGTATGGAGTCAGAGAGTCTTACAGTATGGAAACAGGCCCTTCGGCCCAACTTGCCCACACCGACCAACATGTCCCATCTACACTAGTCCCACTTGTCTGCATTTGGACCATGTCCATCTAAACCTTTTGGGCCTGGAACAGGGCCGTACATCGCCCGGCACGGCCTAAAATGGCCGTGGGACTTACCATCGCCCGCCTGGGGCTTCAACATCGGGAGAAAAATGGTGCAGGGGAGAGAAAAGACTTTGCCTTCCATCACAGTGAGGAGGAGATTCACTGTGATGGATGTTTGTGTAAATTGAATTGTTTGTGTGTCTTGTAGGAATTGTCTTTGTTTGTATGGCTGTGGAAACGGAGTTTCACTGTGGTTCAAATGACATGTAATAAATAATGTATTGTATTGTATTATAAAATATTGTACCTGTCTAAAATTTTCTTAAACGTTGCGATAGTTCCTGCCTTAACTACCTCCTCTGGCAGTTTGTTCCATACACCCACCGCCCTTTGTGTGAAAAAGCTACCCCTCAGGTTTCTATATGGGGAACTGTAGATCTTTTCCCCTCACCTTAAACCTACAGTATGTCCTCTGGTTCTCGATTCCCCTCCTCTGGGTAAGAGACTCTGTGCATCTATAGAGTTTAGAGTTTAGAGGTTAGTTTATTATTATCATGTGTACTGAGGTACAATGAAAAGCTTTTTATTGCGTGCTATCCAGTCAAAGAACAGATTGTACATGATTACAATCCAGCCGTCCACAGTTCACAGATAAGGTATAAAAGGTACAACATTTAGTGATAAAGTCTGGTTAAAGATAGTTCAAGGTCTCCAATGAGGTAGATGGGAATCCAAAGTAAAACCAGGTTGTTGGAACTGTAGACCAGCAAAGTTAGACGATCCTGTCACCCTTATCATAGAGTAATGGAACCTGGAAATAGGCCCTTCGGCCCAACTCATCCATGCTGACCAAAATGTTCCATCGAAGCAAGTCACAGTTGACCACATTTGGCCCATGTCCCTAAAAATCTTCCTATTCACGTATCTCCCCAAAAGTTCTTTAGGTATTTTATTGTACCTGAACTACTTTCTCTGGAAGCTCCTTTCAAATACCCAACAAGTATGGAAAAAGTTGCCTCTCTGGTTTCTATTAAATCCCTCCATTTTCACTTTAGAAGTACGCCCTCGAGTTCTTGACTCTCATATGCTGGGTGAAAGACTCTGTGAGTTCACCTGGTCCCCTCATGATTTTATACACCTCTGTAGCCAGAGACATTGGGAGTTTGTCACTAGCTAGAGAGAGACAGAGAAATGCTGGGACCAGGAGGACAAAGTTGCACTGTGAAAATGGCCACGTGATGGATATCTGGTTGGAGCCGAACTGAAGGTAACTTCATGGCTGTATAGTGTGGCCTGGAGAAGATAAGGTGTCTGGGAACAGTAATTGTGCAAAGGAACTGTATGACGAGAATGAAAATATGAACAGGCAACATCATTAAGAACTCTCTAGCCTGATAATGAACGAAGATGCATTTTGGATGAGTGACAACTTGAAATGATTGACTTCCGAATTTTGAGAGCCTTGGGTTACAACAAAGGCTTATTTTAGGAGTTTAAAGGAAAAATTAGTATAAAAGAAGGGCGGTCAGAGACTTCAGGGCGACATCATGGGAACAACCATGGCAAGAAGAAGGGACCTGAGTTTGAAGCTCAGAGAACACTGCCCCTTATCAATGGAGTGAATCTGGCCAATTCATTCATATGGGGAATATCAGAATCAGAATCAAATTTATTTGTCATTTGGACCCCTGGAGGTCCAAACGAAATGCCGTTTCTGCAGCCATACATAACACACACAACACACACAAAGAGACCCCAGACACAACATAATTACACTTAACATAAACATCCATCACATAACTGTGATGGAGCCAAATAAACGTATCTCTCCACTGCACTCTCCCCCCCCGCTGTCAGAGTCAAAGTCATGGCCCCCGGCTGGCAATGGCGATTGTCCCGCGGCCATTATAGCCACGCCGGGTGGTGCGAGGTCGCACACCGGGTCTTGATGTTGGAGCCCCCGGTGTGCGCTCGCAAAGTCCGCAGCCATTCCAGCCGCGCGGGGCAGTGGTGGCAGGCCCCGCTCCAGGAGCTCTTCGACCCCGCAACTCGGGCGGGAGGAGTCGCCGCCGCAGAAGCCCCGAAAAGCGGTCTCCCCCCAGGGAGCCGTGGGCTCGGCGCCGCCGTCCACAGACCCGCAGAGAGCCGCCGACTCTCCGGCAGCAGCAGCAGCAGCACCAGCAGCAGCAGCAACAGCAGCAACAGCAACAGCAGCAGCAACAGCAGCAACAGCAACAGCAGCAGCAGCAACAGCAGCAGCAGCAGCAACAGCAACAGCACCAGCAGCAGCAGCGCTCCTCCACCGCTCCGGACCCGGCAGCCCCACGACGTTGACGGTGAGTCGGCACCTGAGTCCCCGGCTTCTTCCCGTTGGAGGCCGCTCCTCGTTGCGGCCTCAACGACGACTGAGACCCGACGAGAAAAGGTCGGGTCTCAGTGCAGGGAGAGATTCAAAAAGTTTCCCCCCTCCCTCCCACCCCCCCACCCCACCCCCCACACACACACCCCAACATAAAATAACAAAAACTACACCGAAACACAGACAAAAAATAATAAAAACGCGGACAGGCTGCAGAGGCCGCTGCTGGCCAGAGCCGCGCCGCCTACCGGAAATAGGTACCCTATCAGACTGCAAGTCATAGGTTTTGTGATTTAGTTTTAGAAGTGGTAAGTTTAAATAGTAAAGTAAATGAAAAGTTATTCGAAGTCAATAGTTTGCATGCATGTTTAAGTTACTCAAGTGTTAATAAAGATTGGTTTAGAGTATTTTGTTCGACACGTCGATTGCTACCCTATAGAGGTAATAGGGTCAACACCTCTATAAGATCGTCCTTCAGCCTTCTAATCAAATCCTACTTCCTGTTTGGGATAACTGTCCTGTTTCCCAATCCCTTCTCTTTAGGTATGACCATTTGTTCTTTGGTATTATAGTTCTGCATCAATATATTTCATGGTTTGTGAAACGGCATCCATTCTCATCTCACCCTTTGCCCTCTCTCCTCATGTAAATTCTTATTATCCAAGTATTTTTGCTCCTTTTTAGCAAAGCATATAATTAATTACCAGCAAGTTAATTCTCCAGTTACAGTGTCAAAGCCACAACCTGCATTTATTAACCCTCCACTATTATCCTCAAGGAGATAATTTTAGAATCAGTCACATTGCTGTGGACTTGGAGATAATAACAAAAAATAAGTGGAACAAAAACTTGGTTTTCTTCCTGGAAGACATCAGTGGCAAGATAATTTTCACAACAATTTGTTACAGCGATTTCTGCTACCAACATTTTTCTTTTGTTGAATTTCAAGTCATTTACTTGACTGAATATAATTTCTTCATTAGCTATGATGGGATTTGAACTCAAGTCACTGGGTTATTCATTTAAGCCTCTGGATTACTATCAGTCCTTTCACCACTGGCTACTTTCGATATTAAGGCGCAATTAAGTCAGTATTTTGTCATCTGTAAGGAAAAATTTGCTGTCTTGAGTTGGAATAACAAGATTTATCTCAGAGGTTTCAACACCAGGAATTTCGGATGCGCAGCAACTTATTTTCCATCTATTGAAGTCATCTGGAAGAATGATTGGAAGGATTAGAGTGGCAGGATAGTATCACTCATACAGCTCTGCCTCACAATTAAGGCAACAGATGTGCCATACAGAGGGTGCTATTCAGTCAGTGAAAAGAATATACATGATTACAATCAAGCCGTCCACAGTGCACAGATATAGGATGAAGGGTTTAACGTTTAATGCAAGATAAAGTGCAGTAAAGTCCAATTAAATATAGTCGAAAGGACTCCGATGAGATAGATGGCAGGTCAGGACCAATCTCTAGTTGGGTGAAAGGATGGTTCAGTTGCCTGATGACAGCTGGGAAGAAACTGACCCGGAATCTGGAGGTGTGTGTTTTCACACTTCTGTACTTCCTGCCTGATGGGAGAGGGGAGCAGAGGGAGTGACGAGGGTGAAACTCTTCCTTGATTATGGCGGTGGCCTTGCCAGGGTAGCATGTAGTGTAGATGGAGTTAATGGAAGGGAGGTTGGTTTGTGTCATGATCTGGGCTACATCCACAACTCTCCTCAAATTCTTACGCTCTTCAAGTGCAATATTTTCCATTGCTTTAGAGATTAGACTTTCGAGATACAGCAGGGAAAGAGGCCCTTCAGTTCACGACCATCTATCGCCCCTTGCGATATCCTAAAAACTATCCTACACACTAAGAACTATTTGACACCTCACCAAGGCCAATTAGCCTACAAACATGTACATCTTTAAAATGTGGGAGAAAACCAACGTGGTCACAGGTACAGCGTACAAACACTGTACAGACAGCACCCACAGTGAGAATCTCTGGCACTGTGAGGCGGCAACAACTCTACCACTGTGCCACCGTGCCGTCCCATTGCTGTGGAGAAAGAGTTGGGGAAATGGGACAAAAAGGATTGTTCTACCACGGGGCTGCATACACTTGATAAGAAGAATAGCCTGCCCTGTGGTACCAATTCTATGGCTGTCAGTTGCTTTTCCAGCGGCTGCTCTGTGTGCTTGTCTCACATCCATTCATTTTAGTCAGAAACTGTGTGCCGAGCTCCTTTAAACAGGAGTTACCCAACAACACATAGTGCTCATGATAGACAGATCAGTATTCTGGACGCTGAGTTCCTCTGTAACGCTTTCACAATGTACAATGCATGTCCATCGTAACAATTTACTGAAACATTTCTGTCAATTTGCAGAGCTGCAAAGTATTTCCTTTGTTGCTTTTCTTTTCTGGATAAATAGGGGGGGGAGGGAAGAGCCTTTACATAGTCATTTTTATGCCATGCCAGTACAAAAGATCACCTTGTTATTATGCGCTGCCATGCATCAATAACAAAGATGATATGAATTATGATACCTCTGTGGCTGAAGCCGGATTTGTCAACAGCAGTGTAAGGTTGTATTCGCTTGTGAGATTTTGGATGATTCATCTGAACAAGATACTTGTTCCAGCCAATTCCTTCCATTAATTTTAATGTTGGCTTGTATTAAGGTCAGTGAAAATGCCCTCCGTAACAGTAGCTGGGAGAATAGGGAGTGACTCTTGCCTCTTCCACTTGGAAGTTCCTCATTGCATCGTTTGTTTTCTCGATGGTGAGATGAGTGATCTTGCCTCATGTTTTTCAACTGGGTTGGTTATTGAAACGTCTGACAGGTGTCTCCCAAAAACTTTAACGAAAGTACTTCAGCCGAAGATTTCGCAAGGAATTGACAGCTTTCTGCTTCCCGTTCACCTCCAACTTCCACGTTAAATCAGATGTACTGAGCTGAGCAGCTAGATGTACGTCAGACACAATCCCTTAGCTGTCCACCATGGCCGACTGGGCCTGAATGAGTGACACCCTTCACTTGAATGGCATCACTGATCCATAGCTCAAAAGTAAAGACAGGTTAGTGGTTTACCTACTGTAGTTTAATAAACGTTACCCAGCCATCGGGAAGAAAATACACAGTAAGAGCCTGAAAACTGTAACGTCCGGAAGACAGACACAAAAAACTTTGAGTAACTCAGCGGGTCAGACAACATCTCTATAACCTATTAGTCACCTATTTCTTTTCTCCATAGATGCAGTCTGACCCACTGAGTTACTACAGCTTTTTGTGTCCATCTTCGCTTTAAATCAGCGTCTGCAGTTCCTTCCTACACAACTGTAATGTCCAAAGTTCAGGAACAGCTTCTTCCTTACAATCATCATGCTATTAATATATATATATATATATGTATGTTTATTAGCTGTCTATGTCCTTACTGTTTTAAATTGTATTTTTGTTTAGACCTGGATATTTGTGGAAAGCACTTTGGGTTGCATTCAATTGTATAAAAAGTGCCATACAAATAAAGTTATTAAAAGTTATTATATGCATGTATATGCATGTATATATTAGTTATTATATGCATGTATATGCATGTATATATTACATACACATGTATATTTGCATATGCATGTATATATTACATACACATGTATATTTATGAAATATATTTTCATCTAAATAAGGATACATATTTATACATACGTATATACATACACACACACACGCACGCACACACACACAGACACGTGAACTGTTCATTTATTATATTGTTTATGGAGTACTTGGTTTACATATTCTATTGTACTGCTGCACGAAGAATTTCAATGTTCTTTTTGGGACGTACAACAATAAAACACTCTTGACTCATTATCTCATCGACTTTAATTCATTTCTGGTACGCTAAATTATTTTTAATTAAGCTTATTTTATTAATGCTTAAATTACATTTTCAGATACAATTACAATGTTTCAAAGGCTTTTGGACAGGTACTTGGATAGGAAAGATGTAGAGGGATAGAGGACTAATACAGGCAAATGCGGTTAGCATAAATGGGCATCACAGTTGGCATGGACGAGTTGGGAGAAAGGGCCCGCTTCTGTGCTGTACGTTTCTATGATTCCACTCTTTAATGATTTGACCAGGTTTTTTAAGTGTCCCGGACTTTCAGAGATGGGCGGGGTTGCACAGAGGCACGGTGGGAAAGTTACAGCGCCAGAGACCCAGGATGGAGCTGTCGTACGGAGTTTGTATGTTCTCCCTGTGACCACGTAGGTTTTCTCTGGGTGCTCTGGTTTCCTCCCACATTCCAAAAACTTGCAGGTTTGGAGGTGAATCAGCTTCTGGAAATTGCCCCTAGTGTGTAGGATGGGATGGCATTGAACTAGTGTACTGGTGATCGATGGTCAGCGTGTTAACACGCTGTATCTCTAAACTAAACTAAAGATATGTGGTACATTCATCAAGGGCCTGTTCTTGTGCTGTACTGTTCTATATTCTTAAAAAAACCCTTATGTACTGTTCTATGTTCTAAAAACACGTTTTTGTTTGTTTTACCAAAAGGGTGTTTTGTTCATCCTTTCCAAAGAAAGGATGCAATAACCTTGGAGCTTTGAGGAGGACAAATGTTTGTTCTGTTTGAGAACTGCTGGTATTCACCATAAGTGGGTGGTAGATCGCAATGATCAAACCCTCTCAGCACAAGTGTCATTGCAATGCATGGGTGGAAGAATTGCAGACGAGCAATGAATACACTTCACTCTAAAGTAGAAACCAAAAACATTCTACTGCTTTTAAATCACCTCAATATTTATCGGTAACTACAGTGCATCAATTTATCTAATTAATTGAGGATAAGAGCCATAGGATTTGTTTTTTTTCTCATGTTGGATTTTCTGTCGTTCTAGACATAGAAATGTACATATAATCTGCTCCATATTTTTGCACCGAGCACTGAATTATTCAAAAAGCTAAATTAAGCAACCAAAGTATCATAACACATTGAGTGTTGGAATAAATTGAATTGGAAAATAATTTGAGTTATGTGACTTTGAGTTGAGAGCAATTGGTGACAGGGACTTGGAAATGAAAGGTTACAGTCCTTGTAGAAAGTAAATCTGATCCCAAAAATACTGAAAAAGGCACAAAGCTTTGTAGTTTATGCGTAGGAAGGAACCACAGATGCTAGTTTACACCGAAGATAGACACAAAATGCTGGAGTAACTCAAAGGGTCAGGCAGCATCTCTGGAGAAAAGGAATAGGTGGCATTTCAGGTCGAGACCCTTCTTCAGACTGAGTTTTTAGTTTAGTTTAGAGATTCAGCATGGAAACAGGCCCTTTGGCCCACTGAGTCCATTTGATCAACAATCACCCCATACACTAGTTATATCCTTCACATTAGTTCTACCCTTCACACAATTTACAGAGACCAATTAACCTACAAACCTGCAAAAGGTGGGAGGAAACCAGAGCACCCAGAGGAAACCCACATCATCACAGGGAGAACGTGCAAACTCCATATTCAGGATTGAACCTGGGTCCCTGGCGCTGTAACGCAGAAACTCTACCGCTGCACCACTGTGCTGCCCTCAAGTGCTGGAGTAACTCAGCACGTCAGGCAGTATGGATGGAGAACACGGGTAGGAGACATTTTGGGTTGGGAAATCTCTGCAGACTGATTGTAGTACAGCGAGATAGCTGGAAGAGAGATGGGGGTGGGGGGGGTGGGGGGATAAAGCCTGGCAAGTGATAGGTGGATAAAGAGATGGCTCCCAATGGACACAACCCAGGCTTTGCATTTACACCCCTCATATATCCGTCAGGCGGATGCGGTGGGCTGGAGGGTTTGTTTCACCTTGTATCTCAACACGTAGCTGAACTATATCCTCTGTAAACTCATTCCACATGCCCACTGCCATCTGGGTGAACATTTTGTTTAAATTATAAATAATTAAAACAAATGCACTTGAAAACACATTTAACCAGATGAAATTAACTAAAGACATTGATATTAATTGAAATTAAACTTTAAAAAAAAACTTAAATTCCTTTTTTTTAAGTTGTATGGAAATTCGATTCAAATAATAGTGCCGGGCAGGTCATGTCAGTGTTGTGGGACCAGATATAAAGTGTATTCAGTCCCTCAGTGACTATAATGTGGAAAATAACTGCAGGAAGGAACATTAGGTCAGACTAGGGGGCACAGCAGTAAACTTACTCACTGCCTTACAGCGCTTGAGACCCAGGTTCGATTCTGACTACGGGTGGTGTCTGTATGCAGTTTGTATGTTCTCCCATGACCGGCATGGCTTTCTCCGAGATCTTCGGTTTCCTCCCACACTCCAAAGATGTATAGGTTTTTTTTTTCTCATGTTGGATTTTCTGTCGTTCTAGGCATAGGCGACACCAATTGGCTTGGTATTAAAAAAAAAAAATTTCAGTTAAATTGTCCCTAGTGTGTGTAGGGTAGTGTCGCTGGACAGTGCGGATATGGTGGACCAATGGGCCTGTTTTCATGCTGTATCTCTGAACTAAAATTGTAGTTTATAGTTTTGGATGTTCTGAGAATGCCTGCTGGTGTTGATATTGGTTTATTAAATTACCGAGGTACAGTGAAATGGTTCGGGAGCTAGAATTGGAGATAACTGGTAGAATCATAGTCACAGAAAAATACAGCATGGAAATTCCTGTGGTATTTGTTAAAAAGAGATAGGGAATAGGTGACATCTCTGGTTGAGACCCTTCTCCAGGCTGAGAGAGAAAGGTGACCTTTCTGGACGAAACTCTTTGTCAGACTATCTTATCGTATTTTGTTATCAAGTTGGATAAAAATATTCATTTAATTTCCAAATTCTGCACAGCAAGATCCAATAATCAGGAGGCATTCATGATCACGTCACTTGCTTTTGTTTTGTGATGCTGAGGGTGGGAATCAATAAATGTGAATTGAAACTTGAATTCCAGAGATGATTCTCTGTTCTTCCCATCCAATAGTAATTGCTCTAATCATTATATATAAACTATTTCACATGTTGCAAGGTTTTTTCTCATCTGCCTTTGTTACTGATCTTTTTTTTTTGTTTCATTCAATTCCTTTAAAGGGGGCAGCACAGTGGGGCAACGGTAGAGTTGCTGCTTTACAACACAAGAGGCCCAGGTTCGATCCCGAGTATGAGTGCTGTCTGTATGGAGTTGTACTGTCTGTATGGACTTGTGACCGCATGGGTTTTCTCCAGGTTCACCAGTTTCCTCCCGCATCCCAAAGACGTGCAGGTTTGTAGGTTTAATTGGCTTCCGTAAATTGTCCCTAGCGCGATAGATAGAATTAGTGTATGGGTGATCCTTGATTGGCATGGATTTGATGGGTTGAAGGGCCCGCTTCCATGATTTATCTCCAAACTAAACTATAATCTTGATTTCAGTATGCCAAGTACATTGGTCAACAGTCCAATCAATCTTTTCATTTAGTTTAGTTTTTCAGGGCTTTGAAACTCACAGATGATTAATTTTTATCCTCTGCCTTCGGTCTCTTTGGAGAATACTCAAGTATCTCATAAACCCATTCATCCCTTGGTCGACATTGAGAAGGTCATTTCAGATGGAGTACACAGCACTAGTTCAAGAAGAGTAGTGGGCAGTATGGGTGAGTTTCTCCATGGATGTCCAGGACATTTATCTCCAGCACTGATGTTTGGGGACTGGTTTTAATTAAATGATTGAATGAAAGATACGGAAGGAAACAGGCCCTTCGGCCCACTGAGTCCATGCCGACCATTGATCACCTGTTAACATTAGTTCTAGGTTAGCCCACTTTCACATCCACTTTATACACATTAGGGGCAATTTACAGAGGCCAATTAACCTACAAACACACACATCTTTGGGATGTGGGTGGAAACCACAGCACCAGAGGAGTGGCCCAGTGGCGCAGCGGTAGAGTTGCTGCCTTACAGCGCCAGAGACCAGGTTCGATCCTGACTATGAGTGCTGTCTGTACAGAGTTTGTACATTCTCCCTGTGACCGCGTGGGTTTTCTCCGAGTGCTCCGGTTTCCTCCCACACTCCAAAGACGTACAGGTTTGTAAATTAATTGTAAACTTTTCCCTAGTGTGCTGGATTGTTTTTGTGTACAGGGATCGATAGTCGGCACTGACGTGGTAGGCCGAAGGGCTTTTGTATCTCTAGACTTTCAAAAGCATAGTGATCTATCATCATTGAGGTTTTCTGTTAATTGCAGATCTTCAAAGGGGCTCTAAAACTTGCAAGGGCATTAACAGGAATTTTTTTTCCGGCATTGCCAAAACTTTGCCAAATGGCGTCCTCCTATACCACAAAATTGGAATGAATATGTTTCGGAATGTAAATAATTGATCAATTTACAATTTACAATGCAGCCAAGATACCCAGCTAATATTCGTGTATTGTGTTCAAGAATAATTTTCATTCATTTGAAATTATCTCTCAGACTTTGTGTAATAGGCATTGTAATTAAACATTGTTATTTCATTATGATAACCCAGTTTCAGTCTCATTAATCAAACTACAATGCATTGGCTCTTAAATATATGAAGAAATAAATGTATTTAATAATTACTTTTTTAGTAGTTGATCAATTTTGCTGGCCCATGACTGGCTTGCATTTGGCTTGAACAGATACATCTCAGCAGAGAGTCGTAAAAGAAAATGCTTTGCAATGCAAGTGCAATATTGCCCTTTGCTTTGGAATGACCAATTGTGCCAGTTCCAAAACTCTACTCCAAGCTATCAGGCCAAGTCTAATAGATTATGGAGGAAGGAACTGCAAATGTTGGTTTAGACAGAAAATAGACGCAAACTGCTGGAGTAACTCAGCGGGTCAGGCAGCATCTCTGGGGAAAAGGAATAAGTGACGTTTTGGGCCAAGAATCTTCTTTAGACTGAGCGTCAGGGGAGAGGGAAAGAAGAGATATGAAAAGGGTCTATACAGAGTTTGTACGTTCTCCCTGTGGCCGTGGGTTTTCTCCGGGGTGCTCCGGTTTTCTCCCACATTCTAAAGACGTGCAAAATTGTAGGCTAATTGGCTGCTGTAAAAATTATTTATCCCTAATGTGTAGGATAGAACGAATCTCTACGAGATAGAAATGATCTCCTTCCTGAAGCTACGTTCTTTTATTCTGATACAATGGCATCTAGTCCGAGACTCTCCCACTAGTGAAAACATCCTCTTCACATTCACTCTATCCAGTCCTTTCACTATTCGGTATGTTTCAATGAGGACCCCCTCATCCTTCTAAACTCCCGGTTAGATATCTGGTTCTCCATATTCCAAAAAATACTTCCTACAGCCCAATTAGGCTGATTTCTGGACGGACAAACTTGTCAGTTCCTAAGGATTCTTACATTAACCTTTTGTTTGTTCACAGGATATTGATGGCATAGGCAAACCAGATGCTTATTATGTGAACATTCAAACAAGACTCTAGGAGAAGGTATTGGTCTCTCAGTGCCACATGACAATAATGAGCCAAAGGGATGTGATGGTGAGGCTTTATGGTACTGGTCAGACTGCATTTTTGTAAGTATTGTGAGCAGTTTTGGACCTCATATCCGACAAAGTATATGCTGGCATTTGAGACGGTCCAGAGGAGGCTTATGAGAATGTTCCCAGGAATGATAGGGTTAACATACGATGAGCGTTTGATGGCACTGGGTCTGTACTCACTGGAGTTTAGAAGGATGAGGGGGGACCTCATTGAAACTTACCAAATAGTGAAAGGCCTGGATAGAGTGAATTTGGAGACGATGTTTCCACTAGTGGGAGAGTCTAGGACCAGAGGGGATAGCCTCAGAATAAACGGACATACCTTTAGAAAGAAATTGAGGAGGGATTTTTTTGGTCAGAGGTTGGTGAGCCTGTGGAATTCTTTGCCACAGATGGCTGTGGAGGACAAGTCAATGGATATTTTTAAGGCAGAGATTGACAGATTTTCGATCAGTCAGGGGTTATAGGGCGAAAGTAGGAGAATGGGGTTGAGTGGGAAAGATAGATCAGCCACGATTGAATGACAGAGTAGACTTGATGGGCCGCCTGGCCTAAATCTGCTCCTAGAACCTATGAACTTCTGAACTATGAGTAAACCTAAACCTAAAGATATTGAAAAAATCTTTTTCTAATCCCTTTGAAGAAACGAGTTCTGAAGAACTAAAACTCACAAAGAGAATTGACAAATTTCTGTCTTAGATGAGTGACCCTTCACCCTGGCACTACCAACAGGGTTAAGGTGTCTCCCCCCCTTCCACCAAACCCCTACACTACTCTGCATGAATGGAGGCAGTGGACACAGAGCTTAACAACCACCCTATTGCCATTATTTCTGCCATGCTGATATACTTGCACCTTCGCCCAGGGTTGCTAGGTAATACAGTGAAGGCGGAAAATGAATTTTAATGTAAATTGGATTCCACAGTTACAGATGGTGTTATTGATGTGTGATTACTTTTGCTGACTGATCTCCATCTGCCCTGCAGTTTTTTTCTAACACCGTCAAAGCCTTCCCTAAATACTCCGACAAGACATAAGTGGGTTCCCACATTTTGATTGCTCTTACCCCGTTGCTTCATGGAAGGAACAAGAGACAAAGGCAATGCTGGTGAGGTCCCGCCAGGCAGCTTGGGCATTTCCCCGCTGATACCTGCACAACCACAGCGGCACATTGGCGCGGCGGTAGTGTTGCTGCCCTGTAGTGTCAGAGACCCGGGTTCGATCCTGATCACGCGGGCTGTCTGTATGGAGTTTCTACGTTCTCCCTGTGACCGCGTGGGTTTTCCCCGGGTGCTCCAGTTTCCTCCCACATTCCACACGCGTTTGTAGGTAAACTCGGTAAATTGTCCCAGGCATGCTGGATGCAAGTGGGATAACATAAAACAAGCATAGGGTGATCAATATTCAGTGAGGATTCAATGGGCCAAAGGGCCTGTTTCCACGTTGCATCTCTAAACTAAAACTAAACTAAAGCAGAGAATCCCAAACAGAGATCGGTGACTCGTGGGATAATCTCGTGAAATTATTTAACAAACTTTAACTTCTCTGGCCAATCCTTCACCACTTTGTGAGCAGAAGAAATCTTCTAGGATAGACACGGATTGCTGGAGTAACTCAGCGGGTCTGGCAGCATTGGCGGAGAAAATGGATAGGTAACGTTTTGGTTCGGGACGCGTCTTCAGACTGATTGTAGTGGGGGCAGAAGGGGGGACTAGAAGCAGGAAGAAAAACCTGGAGCAGATGCCCTCAGGCAGGGAGGTTCCCTGATAGGCTATAGACAGTGTGATTCCAAGAGGGATAAATTGCTGCGAACTGTGGAACTTGGACGTTTAGTGGAAGAAGGGGCGGGGGAGAGGGAGGGGAGGGGGAACTAGGTGCATGTAGAAGATATCTAAAATTAGAGAATTAGATATCTAAAATTAGGACCTTCATACCGCTGGGGTGCAAGCTACCCAAGCAAAATATGAGGTGCTGTTCCTCCAATTTGCATGTGGCCTCATTCTGGCAATGGAGGAGGCCCAGGACAGAGAGGTCAGTGTGGGGATGGGAAGGGGAAGGGGAGTTAAAGTGGTTAGCAACTGGGAGATCCCGTAGGCCTTAGCGGATCTCATGGCTTGACATTGATACTTAGTTTAGTTTAGAGATACAACATGGAAATAGGCCCTTCTGCCCATTGAGTCCATGCCGACCAGCGACACACACACTAACAGAATCCAAGCAATTTGGACAATTTACAATAACCTACACACACCTGTACATCTTTGGAGAGTGGGAGGAATCCGCTGCACCCAGAGTAACCTCACCTCAGGTTACGGGGAGAACGTACAAACTCAGTACAGACAGCACCCACGGCAGGATTGAACCTGCGTTTCTGGCGTTGCAAGGCAGCAACTCTACCACTGCGCCACCCTACACCAGCAGGACATCTTCTGAGGAGCTGCTTCAAAAATCCCACTCACTTAATGTGATACTAAACCTCGGCCGGAGTTGTGCACTGGGATGAAGTTACTGTGTTGTGGCTTTTGCAGATATTTGCCACAGCCGTGAGATGTTATGAAGCAGAATAATCATGCACACATTAGCCACATCCTGTGGCAGCTTGAAGGAGAAATCAATTCCAATTTGTCCCTGTCAACACGTTGGCAGATGGTGGACAGCAAGGTAATTAGGTAAATTGCAGGGCCGGAAATCATTCCTGTGATTGTTGTGATTCTGTACGAAGGCTGCGTGCAGAGTTACAGTGAGGTATAGACGTGTGACCAATACACACTATGTGGTAGCTACCTTTCCAGGTGTAGCATTGCACTGGTCTCCATTCATAACTGGGCCCATTGTATGATGAGTGTTACCTGCCTCTCTACATTTATAGTCAACCCTGACAGAATTACCCTTAGTTGAATGGCAGTCTAACCCAGGGATTTAAGAACCGAAAGAGACCAAACATTTATTATTCTGCAGTGACTTTTACTACACATTGCAAAGTTACAGTAACTAAATGATAGCCCTTTGTGTTAAGAGATCACCCTCACCACTGTTTCAGGGATCCATCTGCTGACAATCTAATGAGAGGCAGCATTGGGCGGCTCAGTGGTGCTGCCTCACAGTGCCAGACAGGGGCGGAAAACCCGGGGGGGCCAGAGGGCCCCCCCCATGTTTTGAGAGGTGGGCAACATCCCCGCCAGGTTATCCTGCCTGGGATTGCGGGAAATATGGCCAGCGCGGAGAAGCAGTGCTGGTATTCCATCAGTCCAGACAGGGCTGTTAGTTAAACCGGCTAGACAAGCACAGTTGAGCTGCATTTAGCGCTGGATTGAGCCTCCAAAGCCTCGCGCGCATGTGTGAGTGTGCGCATGCACGCGCGGCCGCCAGAAAATTGTGCCCCCCCCGTCCCCTCCATGTTTTGATAGTGAGTTCCGCTCTTGGTGCCAGAGACCTGGGTTCCATCCTGATCACGGCTGCTGTCTTGATCAGTTTGGAGTTTGTACGTTCTCCCTGTGATGCGGGTGCTCCGGTTTCCTCCCACATTCCAAAGACGTGCAGATTTGGAGGTTAATCGGCTTCTGTAAAATTTCTCCCCAGAGTTTAGGATATTGTAGGATAATATCCCCAGGTGATATTGGTCAGTGCAGACTCAGTGGGTCAAAGGGTCTGTTTCCACACTGTATCTCTAAACTAAACTAAAAATGACAGAGACCAACCTTTATATTCTGTGGTGACTTTTACCGTATGTGTTGAGAGGTTACAGTAACTAAATTATACCCCTTTGTGTTAAGATATCACCCTCACCACTGTTTCAATGTAATGAGGCACAACATCTAGTGATGGCCTGGTCACATTTCCCAGTCATCGCAGTGAATGTTTCTGCAGGATTTACCTTATCAACATAGGCAAATAAATAGGAGAATGATTACCTGATTGTACAGCTTGTACAACTAACTCCTTACAGCGCGAGAGGCCCGGGTTCGATTCTGACCTCGGGTGCTGTCTGTGCAGAGTGACCAAATTAGTTTTCTCCAGGTGCTCTGGGTTTCCTCCCACATCACAAAGACATGTAGGTGTGCAAGTTAATTAGCTTTTGTAAAATTAGTGTGAACGGGAGATCGTTGGTCGGTATAGACTTGATGGGCCGAAGGGCCTTTCCCCATGCCATATCTCCAAAGTGAAGAGTCACTGGAGCCTATGTAAGTGGGCCCCAGCTACACCTCCTAATTGTCTTGATTTTGACCCACTATTTTCAGTGGGAGACAACTTTATCCTTGCCACCAATTGCTATATTTTCGCTGACTTCGCATTCCTGAAATATCAACCTATTATAATAGCTTTTTGAAAGCCCTCTTCCACTTTATTCTTTTTATCCATCCAAATGGGAATTTCTTACAAAAGGTTTTATTAATTTTATCAAGTGGTACCTTCTTTTAACAAATCTGTGCTGACTGTTCTTGATTGCCTCATGCATTTATAAATGTGCTCTAATTTGATCCTAAATTATAATTCTAAGACTTTTTCCCAGAGTTGACGTTAGTTAACTGGCTTATGCTTACTCAATTTATGTTTCTCTCCTTACCTGTCCATCTCATTGTTAGTCTTGCATGTAACAGCCATTGGAAGTGTCAGATCTCAAGAGACTTCACTCAGCTCTATCTAGCATTTAAATAATTCCCATTGTTTGCTAAATGGATATTCCTTGCCACTGAAGTTACCTAATCAGCAGTAAATGGCTGCAGCTTGGAATCATTCCATACGTAAATGCATTCTACAATACTTCATCCCCAGAGCAAAGTTGCATTCAGTGGGCATACGCAACTTTAGTCTTTTGCCTTTAGTTTAATTTATTGTCACGTGTACCGAGGTACAGTGAAATGTTTTTTGTTGCTTGCTGACCAGTCAGCGGAAAGACTGTACAATTCTTCATTGTTCTTTGGAGTCATGTTGTAATGCTGTTTGTTATCTAGTTAGCGCATTACCTGATAAAATATGACCAACTTGTTGTTGGTGAGACCATACTCAGAATATTGTGTGCAGTTCTGGTTGTCCCACTATAGGATTGATTATATAAAGCTGGAAGGTGTGCGGAAAAGATTCAAAAGTATGGTACTGACACGAGAGAACTTGAGTTCTAGGGAGAGTCTGGGTGGGCTGTGACTATTATCCCTGGAGGGCAGGAGGTTGGGGAGTGACCTGTTAGAGGTACATTAAAATCTAGAGGAGCATAGATAAATTGGCTGGTCATAATCTACTTCCCAGAGTAGCGGTATCTAACACTAGATGGCATACATTTAATGTGTAGGAAGGAACTGCAGATGCTGGTTTAAATTGAAGATAGACACAAAGAGCTGGAGTAACTCAGCGGGACAGGCAGCATCTCTGGAGGGAAGGAATGGGTGACTTTTCGGGTCGAGACGCTTCTCTAATTGATTTTTCTAACTTCAGGTAGCTCAGGCATTCCCGCTCTCTCTCTACCTCCCCCACCTAAGTCGCTCTAGCTTCTCATTTTTACCCAACAAACAGCTAACAATGGCCTGTATGCTTTATCATTGTTACTTTTTTGCATATCTTTAATTCATTGTCCTTTATCTCTCCACATCACCGTCTATATCTCTCGTTTCCCTTATCCCTAACCAGTCTGAAGAAGTTGTCTTGACTTGAAATGTCATCCATTCCTTCTCTCCAGAGATGCTGTCTATCCCGCTGAGTTACTCCAGCTTTTTGTGTCTATTTTAGGCATAGATTTAAGATAAGAGGGGAAAATGTTCAACTGTCCCGAGGCAGCCTTTCACACAGAGGATGGTGAATCTATGAACCAAGAAGCTGCCAGATAAAGTTGCAGAGACAGGTGCAATTATGACATTTAACAAACACTGAGATTTAACAAACACACATCTAATGGATACGAAAGGTTCGAGCGATATTGGCCAAATTTATGCAGAAGGGACTCACTCAGCCTGTAATCTTGGTCAGCATGAATTAAACAAAAGAACACAGAGTGCTGAAGAAAATCAGAGGGTCATGGAGCAGTGAACATGAATAGAGAACATTTTGCATTGGGATCCTTCTTCAGACTGTGGGCCCTGACCCAAGACATCACCTATCCATGTTCTCCAGAGTTGCAGCCTGATCTGCTGAATTACTTTCTGTCCTTTTATGCATCTCTAGTTTCTTGTTACAGCATGGATAAGTTGGGCCGAATTTGTTTCCGAGCCAAATGTCTTTATGATTCTATGTGTGTTTCCTACATTTATTAGTCCTCCCAAAGAGAATAGCCTCACATTTAGCATATTTAAATTTGTGCCCAAAATGTTGAGAGGCACAGTGACTTAGCAGTAGAGTTGCTGCCTTACAATGCCAGTGAGCCAGCTTCGATGCTGTCTGTACAGAGTTTGTACGTTCTCCCTGTGACCGTATTGGTTTTCTCTGGGTGCTCCAGTTTCCTCCCATATCCCAAAGATGTGCAGGTTTGTAAAATAATTGGCCCTCTGTAAATCGCCCCTGGTGTGTAGGATAGAACTAGTGTACGGGTGATCGTTGGCCAGCATGGACTGGGGGGGCTGAAGGGCCTATTTCCATGCTGTATTGCTAAACTAAACTAAATTCCATCTTCCATCTCACTGTCCATCTTCCCAACTGCTGAATATTATCCTATCATCTTCCTCACTATTAATCACTGTCTTTGCTAAGTGACATAAACTCGGCAGTGCATATTAAAGGTTAAATGTAATCATTGTTTAATCTCTGGGTGATACAGAAAATTCTAAATATTTCAATAGGAATATCACCATCAATAAAAATGATCAAAGGCAAAAAGGAAAGGAAGCTACTCTGGTAGCAAAGTGCAAGAGAGTGAGTTTTATTCTGTATGTGTTTTAGGTGGGAGATTTATGAGAATTTCATTTCTTCAAAGTACTTACTTTAGACGAAAACTGAATAATTTCTAACAGTTCTGTAAAATGTCAACTTTTTTACCAGCTTAGGGAATAATATTTCCTTCCTGTCCAGGTATGGAATACTAAATTTAACTAACATCAGTTATAATATTTTTCACAATTTAGTTAACACAGTTTGCATACACTGGCTCTGGTAATAGTGCAGAACACAGTTCTATTGTGATAGATTGCAAGCACACCAACACCTCTACTTTCTTAGAAGGCTTAGGAAATTCGACATTTCCCCAACAACTCTCCCTAACTTCTACAGATGAGCTGGAGAAAGCATTTTATCGGGATGCATAGCAGCATGGTTTGGGAACGGCTCCATTCAAGACCGCAAGAAATTGCAGAGAATTGTGGACGCAACCCAGACCATCACACAAACCAACCTCCCTTCCATTCACTCCATTTACACCTCATACACACCAATTCAGGGACAGTTTTCTCCCCAGTCGTTATCCAACAACCATTCTAGCAACAACTAGATAGCAGTCTTGAGCTACTATCTACTACCTTATTGAAGTGCCTTGCCAAGGCCACCTGCATGATCAAAGACCAGTCTCACCCTGGTCACTCCCACTTCTTCCCTACCCCATCATGCAAAAGTGATAGAAGTATGAAAATGCACACCTCCAGATTCAGGGACAGTTTCTTCCCAGCTGTTATCAGGCAACTGAACCATTCTAGCAACAACTAGATAGCAGTCTTGAGCTACTATCTACCTTATTGAAGTTCAAGTTCAAGTGTTCAAGTGAGTTTATTGTCATGTGTCCCTGATAGGACAATGAAATTCTTGCTTTGCTTCAGCACATAGAACATAGTAGGCATTTATTACAAAAACAGATCAGTGTGTCCATATATCATAATATAAATATATACACACATGAAAATAAATAAACTGATAAAGTGCAAGTAACAGATAATGGGTTATTAATAATCAGGGTTTTGTCCGAGCCAGGTTTAATATCCTGATGGCCATGGGGAAGTAGCTATTCCTGAACCTGGTTGTTGCAGTCTTCAGGCTCCTGTATCTTCTAGCTGAAGGTAGCAGGGATATGAGTGTGTGGCCAGGATGGTGTGGGTCGTTGATGATACTGCCAGCCTTTTTGAGGCAACGACTGCAATAAATCCCCTCGATGGAAGGAAGGTCAGAGCCGATGATGGACTGGGCAGTGTTAACTACTTTTTGTAGTCTTTTAGAGAAGATCCTCAGCCTATTGTTGATCGGACTTTACTGGACTTTATTTTGCACTAAACGTTATTCCCTTTATCATGTGTCTGTACACTGTGGACGGCTCGATTGTAATCATGCTTTTCACCGTACCTCGGTAAATGTGACAATAAACTAAACAAAACAAAAGGTCGGAGCCTTTTCAGTTGCAGGACTGAGGGACTGACAGAAGCATAATCGACATCCAGGGTGAGAGTGGCTCTAGCAGAGAGGACTCAGGAAATCAACGCCCTGTTTTAGTAATGCTGCATGTTTTTACCGTTCCAAGTACAGGCCTCTCAGAGAAGGTAGTGATATCCAGCTTTAAATTAATGTAAAACACAAAATAACTTAATGGGTCAGGCAGCATCTGTGGAGGGAATGGATAGGCCTTTGTCAATGGAATTGATGCACTAAAATGCTGAGAACTATATTCTTCACTCTGCATCTTGTACTTTGCTCTATCTATTGTTCTTGAGTCTGGAGAAGGGACCCAACCTGACATTTTGTGTCTGTCTACTGTACTTGAGTTTGACTTTGATTGTATTTATGAATAGTGCTATCTGATCTGATTGGAGAACATGCAAAATAAAGGTTATCACTGCACCTCGGTGAAGGTTACTATACAGATGCTCCCTGGCTTATGTAGGTAGCTGGTACATTCCGCGGTTCCTTGCATAAATTGGATGTTACGCAAGTTGGAAACGCTACTTTGCATGCGTAAATTCGCTATTCGACAGGGAGCTCCGGCATGGAGCATGGGTCAGTGGGCTTAAAGAATTGCCTACGTAAGTGCAGTTTACATAAGTCACTTATTATGGAAGTCGAGGAGTGCCTGTAATAGGCCTAAATTAAACGTTTTGGGTCAGGTGTCACAGTCTTCCGATCTGGGAGATGATGGCCTGGTGTTTGTCTATGGGGTCATGGTCAAGGGGTAAATATGAGGTAGTGTCCAAGAACTGGTGCCCGGTCTCAACAGGGTAGAGGTGAGCCCGCCACATGACAACCGCACCTGCCTAGTCGGCGGCTTTGATAACATATTGGGACAAAAGTGCCTTTTCTGAGCCCATTCATTTACCAGAGGAATTCTCTCGCAGACCCAGAGAAATTCTTCTGACCTTTATCTTTGCTGTTTTTTTTCTCTCACAATGTAGCTTCAATTGCCCGCTCCTAATGATGCATTGACATTTCACAGCTCGTTTGATCTCAGATCTTAATCACTTTCATCCAAAGACATTGGCTAGTGTAAATCTCATTAGGGCGGCACAGCGGTGCAACAGTCGAGTTGCTGCCTTTCAGAGCCGGAGACCCAGGTTCAATCCTGACTACGGATGCTGTCTGT